>NC_056745.1:1011064174-1011110748 GCF_019279795.1 Protopterus annectens
GGGAGTTGTGGGCAAGGTTTGTGATAAGTTTGTAGGGGATAAGGGAGTGATATTTTCACCAAATCTGTCCGTTAGCAAGTTATTATCTCTGTGGGATCAGTGTGTGTGTTATACCATTAGTCACTAGTTCTGCACATGCCTGGGCCCTACCTTTTAAGCAACATACGTAGCTGTAAAAAGCCTTATGATTATCCTTGGCTGTGATTGCTAGGTTTTTCTAGTTAGCCTTAGAGGATTTGACATGTTAAGTTATTTACTTGTTGAGGCTGAGGAGGGCACGTTTCCATTGTTGTGTTGTCTGCAAAATCATTTCATAGATTCAATGTATTTGGGCTAAGGGTCCTAGAGACCTTACAAGCCTAGCCATATTTATCCTGAGTTGCCCCAATTGTCGGTGGTCAAGTGAGTGAAGTTTGTAGAGGTAACGGTATATGGCAGTTAAGTTAATATTGACTTCATCTATCCAGGAGGGACATGGGTGCCACCCCAGGAGTGAATTTGCAATAACCCATCCATTGATCTAGGTTGTGTTTGAAGAGGGTCAAGGAGGGGCTCTGGTTCTCATGAACTGCAAGCTTGTTCCAGAAAAGTGGGAGTCTTTTTTGGTCAACCACTGAATCATCTGGTTATTTTTTCTGATTTTAGGTCACCAGATGTTAACTTAGCCTGAGAACGTTGATAGTAGGGGTTAGAGATTTTTCTCTTTTCCCCACTGTTGCGTGAGTTTGGAGATCTTAGAGTTTGTATATATAAGTAACTGGGGGTGGGGTTTCCTCGGGATTTGCTCTTATTAAAAACAATTTTTTTTTTACTTTTTATGTACATTCGGGATTTTGTGCTTTTGTCTAAATGTTGTCATTCTTATGCCATTCAGCAGTAATGTATTTCAACTACTGCCAATGCACTCATATATTTAATTCTCTACTGATGGAACAGATGTTCAGTGAACATTGCAATCATCAAACTTCTTTTCTGGGGAAATAAGCTACTTGGCCACCAGAGCAACCATAGTGCTAACTACATAATTTTACACTCACAAAGGTGGAGGGCATCTATCCCTCACACCTCCCAGTGTGGGAGGCTGCACCCCCACACCCACCCTACTTATATGTACCAACTCTGAGATCGCAATACAATAGGGAAAAGGGCTAATTCATGATGCTGGCCACCTAGTTACATTCCCAGGGAAAAACTTTGATGTAGTCATTGTTCGCTGAATGCAGTATTCGATGCTGTTGTGCTGATGAACAGGGATTCAACGGAGATGTCTTTTGAGGAAATAATATAGACTTATATATATATATATATATATATATATATATATATGTATATATATATATATATATATATATATATATATATGAATATGTATATATATATATATATATATATATATATATATATATATATATATATATATGTATATATATATATATATATATATATATATATATATATATATATATATATACATGCATATACAGACAAGCAAACAGACCCCCCCCCCCCACGCACACACACACACAAATTGAAGCACTAACTCAACAGATAGGAAACTCTTGGGGAAAAAGAAGCATCTTAGGAATGTGTATGATTTTAACAGCACATTTGCTGTTCTTTTAAATCACCACAAAGCACTGTTAAAATAGTTGTACCTTGACTGACTAGTATTTATTGAGTTGCATTTTCTCAAGATACATGTAAGCTGTGTCTCATTTTGAAGAGTGCCTGTAATAATTTATTTTTGTTACTTTATATTTGAATATGCAGCAGTTAAATGATATTCCACATTACTATACTTTCTTCTTTTGACAGTAGAAGTTAGGATTGCTGTAGAAGACATTTCTAAGAATGTCCTATTTGAGACATCAGCTCATATTACCCATCAGGTACTGCTATGTGGCACAGATTTGCCTGTCTGTTTCTATGTTGAGATGTGCCAAGTATTAGGCAGCAGGCAACACTAACCAAGTATCTTTGTAATATATTCCTGCCTATGTCATTGTAGAAGCACTTATCACATAGGTTGATCAAATGTTAGAGTGTTTGGTATACAATTCTGCATTCATGATATGTTCTTTTATTTTCCACCATTGTCTATGTAAACTCAAGTTCAGGCATCTAGAATGTATCTGCCTCTTAAAGTTCAGAGACTTTGTTATTATGACATTATCAAATAAGGATTGATTTGTGTCAGGTATAATGATTTTCATATAGTGCTATCATTTCTGAAGTATATTTAAGTATGTGTGATTTTCTTTGGATAACATGCAAGAAAACATGAATATACAAATATGTAAACATTAAGTTCAGGATGTTTTACTATCCTACAGTTTATGAAATGTGTCTATCATAACCCATATTTATATTTTCATATCAAAATGCATCTGTTTTTCTACAGGTTTATATTTGTGAAGGAAGAGATAATGTTATGCCTCTTGTATGATTCTACATGTATATATAATGATAGTACTGCTTTTAAAAGCATGAATACTTATCACATGCCTATGAAAACAGTGTGTCCTTTCAAACAACAGAAAACCTGAATATCATTTACAAACTGTTTTCAGATCAAAGCTGTTTTTTATGGGAAGATAAAGGCTGTTTCAGTTCAGAAGTGCAAACATAGTTATTTTACTCCCTCGTTTAAGGAAATCTATGCATGAAGGCATTCATGACTGAACATTCTGAGCCTAGTATTAGTGGGATAGACTATTCAAAGACTACAGCTGTTACCTGATGGATACCTGGGTACTTGGATCAAGCCATGTGAGACTGATTTGATTCTCATAAAAATTATTACTTGCCAAAAGAATACAAACCAGAATTTATTTTGAGCTTTATAGCTTCTTGGATCTTGTCCAGAATCACATAGCTTCATTAGGTATGTTTTCTTGTTAAGGCTAAACAATTACTGTAATTCCTAGTCACGTCCCATGCAACTCTTAAAGAGAACAAACATCTGGCTCTTCTACATAAAATGTAAGAGAAAATCTCATCTGTGATAATGTATGTGAAAAGAATTCTTAATAATGAATCATTACATTGCATTGTTTACTGTACTGCATTTGCATAATCATGCTTATTCTGACTTTGGATTATGAAATATTGAAGAAAATGCTCATTTAAATGATGCTGCAGTGTCCAATCAGTCATTACAGTTGGTACTTTAAAACTAAGATGTGTTAATCCTGCAAAAACAACTGTAAGTGCACCCATAATAAAGGATAGAATAACTCAGAAAGAATACTAAAATCCATAATTATTCATGAATGATTTACATGCTAAAAAAGCTAATGTTTTCCAAAATGTGCTTATCCATTCCTTCTTACAAAGCTCTTATGACAGATTGTCTTGGACTGGATTGAGTCATGTTTTATTACTTTAACCATAACATAGCACACACTGGCCCCAATTTCAATAGTCTTGCTTTCAGTGTAAATGATCACTTACACTTTGTGCAGGCTGAGAGCAGGTGTTTTGGAATCTGATTTGCAAAATGGTACAAATAAATGAAATAACTCTCAAAACACTTTTACACATTGTTGGACATGACAAAAACCTCAAACCACTAAAACAAATGCTGAATCAGAGAAACGTTTTAAGCTCTTTCATTCTTTATTAGAACTTCATCGCAATGACATAAGTCACACTGAGAGCAGGTCTTTCAGTATCAGAACCAACTTACACTGAGAGCAACTGTTTTGGAATCTGGCTCACTTTGTTTGAGATATTACCAAGTTCAACATTTATTTTCTCAAACTGCATTTATTTCACTTTACTTTTTTACATTCAGTTATGCATGTGGAACCCAAAACCTTTCAATTTGCTTGCAGCGTTGTTACACTACCAAATCATATTTCTTGATATTTTGTTTTTAATTTAGATCATGTTTCTCAAAAACATTAATATAAAATTCATATGTAAAGCTAAGAAATTCTTTCTTTCCAGTCTTTCTTTCATCTTTGTCTTAAATTCCCTTTGAGATTTTTCTGATTCTGATTCTTGTCACCATTATGTCTTCCTGTTTCAGTCTTCTCCACTTTATTTACCGAGGCAGGAGGAGTGTTTCTTAGTTTTATGATAAAATATAATGCTGCAGCAAGTGATGAAATACAAGGATATGCCATAATATTATTAAATGATACACTCCAGGTTCAGGACTTACCTTGTAAATGCAGCAGTTGCCACAGTGTTACTTCAGGGCTGACTCTGTCTGATGCAAGCAGTACACAGCCAGTACATGGGGAGATAAAGATTGTGTGAGTTGCCTGGCATCAGTGTTAATATATGTATGCGAGTAGGAGGAATGTTTTAGGTGCCTAGGAAGTGCGTGAGTGTGCTATGCATTGTCTCTTAGCCAATGCAAGGGCATACTGAGCACACCTATGTCTGTCTACATCCACAGCAGCTGGTGGTTACCCCTCTGACTCCTCATCTGCCTGTGACTGTGTTGACCTTGGCATTGGTGATGGGATGTGTACCCCTTCCCCTTACTGATCCTGCTACAACTGTTTCCTCAGGATTAAGTTGTGTAGCATGGCATATACTGTGAATATTTCTGTGCATGTCCATGGATTGTACTGCAGGGTTCCCCCAGATGTATATAGGCATGTATGAATCATGACTTCTGCAGCCCAAACACCTACTCTATGACATTTCTTGTTGGAACGTGTGCCGCCTCATTATAGCATTCATTCATGGGTGTGTGTACGTGTGTGTGTATTTCTGATGGGTGTCATCAGCCACAGTTCCAATGGGCAGCCTGCATCTCCCAGTAAATCACCCTGTGGGATATTCCCCCCAGGAAACATCTAGTACAGTTGGAAGGTGTGACAGATATGTGAGTAGAGGTAACTGCCAAGATTACCAGCATACATGTTCAAGATGATTCCCTTGGCATTACACGTGACTTGGCAGTTGGTAGAGTGGTAGCCCTTTCTGTTAATGTAGACCCTACCCTGATCCCCAGGTGGTGCCTTCATTTCTACATCAGTGCAATCTATGACACCAAGTACTTCAGGGTAGTGCACTACTTGGTAGAACTTTTGCATATTTCTGGCTGTCTCCTCAAAGCTATGCAGAAAATATATACGCTTATTAGCATGCATAGAATGGATACGGACACACTACAGGAACTCTATGACCTCTGCCGCCCTCTGTTGGTCACTAAAAGGTACCTGTAGCTATGATTGTAAGGGCTGTAAATACCTTAGTTCCCCTGGGATGGGTTCCCTCTGTTGGCTCTGGGTTCCCCTCTGTTGGCTCTGGCTCTGAGTTGAGGGTGGCAGTGGTTGCAGAGTTCCTGTAGTGTGTTCCTATCCACCATGTGGTGATCTAATACTTCCATGTCATATAGAAAGGGATAGGGTAAACATGGCTTGAAAACTCTTCTCCTTAGCCTAGGCCTATTGGCAGCAGCAACAGCATTTTCAACCTCTACCACATAAAAATGGATTAAAGCAGCAGCCCCTAGCATTCTGTCTATGTATACTTTCCATGTCTGTACTCCAAAAGTTTTGACATCTGCAGAAAAAAAACAGCATGGAGTCTACATGGAAGCTTTATAGCTTGTTGAATAGCTCCACCAAGTTGGATTGGTTGATTAGCATGCAATTCAGCTGCTTATGTTGTAATTAGCATCTATCAAACACAGACAAAGACAGATAAAATCCATTAATAATTTACACCATTATAAAAAGGCAAACATGTAGCTAGCCAAACTGATGGTGAGAAGAGTTGTATACATTTGGAAGACTGCAAAAATGCTTTTTCTTCATGATATTTCTGTACAGAGGAGGATAGAAATTCAGCAGGTATGCTCCTATTTTATCTACATATTGTCTTTATATTAAGCGCTTTCGTTTTTTAATAAAAACTTCTTCAGAATATTAAAAAACGAAAGCGCTTAATATAAAGACAGTGTGGATCTGATCTTTCTTTCCTGGTGTTATTTCAGTTTTTGGTTGGACTTGGTTTTATTATCTACATATTGTATAAGCTGGAATTTATTTAAGAATAATGTGAAGCAAAGGCATTTCTACTTTTATCTGTATGCATTAGTTAGAAGTGTATTGATGGCATGGGCATATTTGTCAAGCCATTTCAGAGGTACACATGATTGGCAATACACAACTGTCTCAAGGACAAGTCCTTTGATAGTACTTTTAACATTTCAAGGAGGTTTCCTTAGCAAAATGGGTCCTTTTGCCTGTTCTTTTGAGGGGGGTCTGTGTGATAAATATGTACAAATGTTTCAGGGATGGGTTCTTTTTGGGGAGACCAAAGGTGAGTTACTATTATGGCACATACAATAATGGAGTGTTATTTTTGGGGGAGACTAAAGGTGAGTTACTGTTATGACACAAATAAGAATATGTTGCTCTTGTTACTCTCCTTGTTTTGCATCCTGCCTGTTACTATTTCACATTTCTAGATTGTTCTGTTTCTCCAGTGGGTGATACTGACTGGCTACCTTTTCAGTTTTACCTGGAAATAGTTATTTTGCAGTTATGTGATACTTGTGTGTATAATGCTTCTGTTGTCTTTTAGGAAAGCTACAAGTATGTCACTCAGGCTTGTCAATCCACAGAGACTCCCCTTTCAATGATACCAAAAATCAAGTTTTTATCAATGTGTATTAGCAACATGATGCTTTTCTCCTGGAAGGGGACAGGTAGATATTGCACAAAGGATAAGAATATGGCAGCAGATTGTACAAGACCTCAATGCTGTGGGTGGCCGTGGCAGAATACAAACAGGTGTGCCACAGGGCTACTGACATGATCTGTACAGAGGTGAGCAGCTGCAGTGGTCCATGACCAAATGGTTACTGGAGGAGGGCCTGCTAGGGAACAAACACTAACCCCCAATGAAGAGTTCCTAGCAACTATTAGAGATCCAGACAAGTAATAAGAGAGTGCAGTACAGCACATCCTGGATGGGGTTGCAACACCTTCCGGGAAAGTAGGCATGTCAATTGAGAAGCTTCCAGGTAGGCTTTGTTATCTGAACTGCTGAATACTGTTGTATAGTAAAACAGTCAAAATGAATAAGTTGATTCTGTGTCACATGTCTTTTTTTGCGGGGGGGATTGAAGATTGCTGCAGTTACAAGCTTAGGCTGGCATTGTCAGCCACATTCTTGTTGAAAGTAGAGTTAAGGCACATATAAAGGATAAAATGTATTACCCCTTGTGTTACTGTTAATTGTGATGATGTTGCCCTTACCTCTTGTTTCACTTCTTCCAGGATTGTCTGGACAGTAAATCTGCAGATGGTAAGCCAAATATTTTTATGTCAGTACTGTTGACCAATTTAAAGAAATATTGTACTGTTTGATCTCAGGCCTGTTAAGTGTATTGCTGTACTGTCTGTAATTGTGGCAGCACTGTTAGTTGGCATATATTGTACTATGGTAGTGTGGGTATTAATGTATTCCTGTGTTTCTTGCTTTTTATAAAAGGTGAACATGACAGTGGGAGTGTAGGCCCTGTGCCACCTGATGTCAGTGTATCATTAGACTCTGATAATGACAGTGGCCAAACTGAGACACAGTCATGGAGTGCAGAAGTTGAATGTGACACAGAGGTTTACATAAAGCCATCCCCTATGGGGTACAGAGGTTGAATGTGACACAGAGGTTTACATAAAGCCATCCCATGTTGGAACGAGGGATGTCTGTGATGGACTGAGAGGTATTGGTCATGGAATGAGCAGTGCCTGTGATGGAATGTCTGCTGGGAAGTGAATGGCATCCTCATGGGCGTAGGTCAGCCACATCTGTGGTCACCAATGTGGTTATGCCTAATCATCCTCCCATAGTGGCAGTACTTCCACTGTCCCATCAGAGTGTGTGCTGTCCACACCCAGATGTGGCAGACCATGGGGTCATGGTGCTGGACATCCCATGAAAGGAGCTCATCTAGCAGACATTGATCATATTCAGGTAGCAGCACTGCATCTGACCATGGGTGTGGATGTGACAGTGCAACTCCTGGCAGAGGCACTTGTAAAAGAAAACCTCCACTTCTGCCATGCTCACACCTGTCTAACAGACCAAGACATAGAACTAGCACAGAACTTTGGGTATGTTATGCAGATACTCCACACCAATTTCACCTGGAGGTCCGATACACAACAGTTACTCATTTTGTCTCCCTTACCATTTGTTGTTTTTTTCCTGAATGTCTGCCTTCTCCTCCTTCTTACTCACAGACACTTGACTGACCTTTGTCAGCATGGGCTTCCACCCCCCACTCCTCACATACGCACAACACCCTGTGCAAGTGCTGATAACTGTACCATATCCTTTGGATTCAGGGATACAAAAGCTGTGTCTGATGCTCAGGATGTGTAGTTAACTTAGTGCTCAGTATATCTGTATTTGTATTGTTGAACTGCTCTTGTACCTTTGACTTATATTGGCATTCGAAAGTTAGACAGTTGATAGCATTAAAATTTCATAACTTTATAGTGAATGCTCTTGTAAGGGTTGTGATGTCAGAGCTACAATGTGTAAGGGTTGTGATGTCAGAACTACAATGTGTATCATTACTTTCTAACTTCTCCCTGATTTTTCAGGACAAACATATGGTGCACATCATAAGTCACACCATCATATTAAGATCTTAGGACTGTATGACAGCACTGTACTTAAACCTCATCGGAACAGTAATATAGTATAATGCTCTTTTTTTTTTTTGCATGCACCTCAGAAGACATATGCAGCAGCTGGGGTGACCACAGAGCTTTCTTGGCAATATAACAGAGTCTACAAACCATTCCATGATGTATGTGGATAGATTAAAAGCCATGTCACTGTAATTTATCTGGTATAGGATAAGGTGAAGTCTGCCTGACTTCCAGGCCAGTGTCTGACCATGCCCTGGTGGGATGACTGTATATCCAAAAATTTGATAGCTGATGACATCAGCAGTGTCTGTTGAGAAATATGGTAATAACAGTGTCCCACATGCTGTGGTAAAATGCTCTGTACTGTCAAGTAAACACACACACACACACACACGCACACACACACACACACACACACACACACACACACATATATATATATATATATATATATATATATATACACACACACACACACTTGACTGCAGTGAAAATAGAATCCCTACCTAAGTACACAAGACTACAGAACACCATAGCACAAGTTTGACTTTTGCAACACTGCAGCTAAACTTATAGTACATGAGATCAGCAAGACATGTGTGACTAGAAGTTGGCAGGTCTTCATAGGCTCATATGAGGCTACTACCATAATGGTCTTAGGTTCATAAGTTCATCAGAGATTACTAGACTAATGGTGCTAGGGCCTTTTCAAGCCTAGCAAACTTGTACCATTGTTTCTTTATAGACCAAGATATATAGTCCATATTTGCAAATCAATCAGCACTGGTTGCCCCTGTCTAAGAGTGATGTAGGTGAAGCCCCCAGGGTAATTTTACAATTTACCATCCAGTTGTCTAAGTCATGCTTAAATAAGGTTATTGAGAAGCTCAGTTTTACCTGAATTGGGAGTTTGTTCTATAGCAGTGGCTATAGTTGTCTGTCCTGCATATCCTGCTGACGTTGCAGGCTAGGTTAAGGTCCTACAGTGAGCGAATCTTGTCCCATTTGATTTTCAGAGGTGCAGCATTTCCATTAAGACAGGCTTCAAGAGTGCTCTGTAGGTCAGGCACAAGCTGTCTCTCAGCACTCTATATGATAGAGAACAGTGACAGGGCCTTCAGTCTGTCCATGTAGGTCATATGTTATAGTCCCTTGAGTCTCTTGGTAACAAACCTCTTAGTTCTCTCCAGTTGCTGCAGGTTTGTGGTGATGTACATGTGAAAGTGAGCATTGTACTCTATTATTGCTCTGATGAGGGGCGAGTACAACAGATCGATAACATCCTTGGTCTTGGATGCTATGCCCTTAGTTATGAGGTTGCAACTTAAGGTCTTCCTTACTACTGTGGACACATGATGATCAAAGCTGACATTGCTATCAACCTGCATTCCCAAATCTCTCACCATTGTGGTAGGGGGGTATTAATAGTGTAACTTGCAGGTACCTCTCCTTTGTCAAAAGGGATAATAGTGCATTTAACTCTGTGGATTTGGCAACAATCATTTATGTAAGCCCATTTTGTAGTATGTTGACATCATTTGGGTATTCAATGATTGCACACAGTTTGCAGTCATCAACAAACTTGTTGAGCCACAGGCCATCTGTTATATCCTGCATTTTTGAGAAGTAGATTCCAAACAGTAGCAGGCTCAGCACAGACCCTTGTGGAACACCACTGGTAAAAGTTCTGCTGGTAGATGTGGAATTCACAAGTAAGAGTGTATGTGTTCTGTTGTCTACTGATGTATGGGTTAATCCCCAGCTGGGTGCATTTCTCATGAATGCCTGAGTGGGGAATTGTGTCAAAGCCCTTGGCCAAGTTGAGATAGGCAGTATGTACTGATTTGCCTTCATCCAGGCTTTGGTGACACTCTTGAAGAATACCATTAGGTATAAGTATATAGGTAGAATAACTGGAATTGATGGGAATCCATCAGTCTCCATTGCTCTTGATCTGTGGAAGACATGGCAGGCATTTGTGGGGAGGGTGTAGGATTTAGGGCTTAGAGATGGGGTGTCCACCTAGTGAAACACCATAGTGCCAGGCTACTGCAGGGGGACTCTTCAGGGTCCTAGTATAAGTCGGTGTATTGGGATAGTTTGGCCAGGGCTGTAACCAGTGAGACCAGTATCCCCTGCACTGGTCACCAATGTAGGCACCACTTTAATGACATACATTTGAGGAAGAGGGGTTCCTTCGATGCTTGGATTGAGGAATTTAGAATGGACGACATCCCACAGCTATGCAAGTATCAACAGTAGAGAATACTTGCAAAGCTTAACATTTGAATATAGGCAAGACTGATATTCATAATGGTATTCTGTTTTGTTCTGTTCTGTTTTATCCACAGGTGCCATGGAATGTGGATTGCAATGTTAGGACCCATGCCACTAGATTGTTGAGGATGAGGTAGGCATGTGGTATATATGCAGCAAAACAGTAGTGTTGTTGTAGCATTAAAAGTTAAATATACAGTTGTATTAAATTGAACATGCACATTCCAACTGTAAAAGCAAGTATGCATGCATTAGTCTGTAGCACAAACCAAGAGTAAAATATTAGACTTTAGTCGGAGGTGGTGGGTTTATATACCACATAACTGTTAATTATTCAATTATATGTAACTTAAAGGTTTAAAGTAAAAAGCTCTACCAGTGGCACACATGCCCTGCTGTAAACTGCAATCTGGATAATTGGAACATGCGTATGTGCAATATATGCACATGTAAAGTAGTACTTGCTGCAGTCTATAGTATAGTGTGCATCTGTTAGGAGCTGGTAGTCATAAAAGTAATGTAGCTGTTAGTGGGTGGTAGTTTTAAGATTAAAGGTTAAGATAGTAAAATAATTGTATTAATGCATTGTATGTTATATAGGATATGAAGGTACATTATTTTTTTTCTCTCTCCACAACCCTTATCCATCTTTTTTATTTATATCACATTTGTTAACTGGGTTGGTCCAGCTGAGCACAGGCTTATTTTCAGTGGAGACCTAAGGAGAAAAGCTCCAGCAAAATGTGCAAACTATTCAATTATACAATTTCACAAAATTGAGTAATAACATTTATACAATGCAATAATCACAAAGTTGAGTAAGAGAAAAACCGAGAAAGTGACAAGTATAATAAGACCTTTAGTAAAGTCGGTACGCTATTAACAGTATATACATAGAGGACTTGTAACAAACAATATGAGAAATTTTTTTATGTTCGGCAAAAATTAGTGAATATACCATCATCTGATTTTTATTTCTTAAGTAAGAGGTGTCATATGCTTAAGGTATAAACTGCAAGAGGGTGACTCTAGGAAGTGAAGAGAACGGTAGATCCAATTAAGCAGGGTCCTGACAGGGGCATATCCATGACTTACAGAGGGAACTTCTTAATTCTTTTTTGAAACTGTTTGTGTTTGGGATGCTACATAAGGTGAAAGGGAGATTGTTCCAGAAGTGAGACTCAAGAGGATTTATATAAAATTTTGGCAACTGTTTTGTTAGTTTTTTTTATGTTTGTAGAACAAATTTATCAGTACTTCATAGTGGGTGCAGAGGGGTATAGTAAGTCATAAAATTGGAGAGGGACGGACAGACAGTGGGTTTGTTGAGCAGAAAGTAAGTTAGTTAGAGTTGTGAGTTTAGATGGTGGGGAAGTTCCATCCAGTGACTGTTTTTTTAGATCAATACAGTGGTGAAAGGTACTGGGTAGGTTAGCTGTAAATTTAGCAACTTTGTTGTAAGTCTGATAAAGTTTGGTAAGGAGAGGGGATTGGAGATTTTTTAAGAACCAAGGTTGCATAGAAAAGGGTTGGAAGTAAGTAGGCCTGGGTCAAGGAGGGTCTAGAGTCAGCAGTTAGGATTTTCTTGGTCCGATACAGGAGACCTTGTTTTAACTTTGTTTTTTGATGAGCTTCTGTATGTGTAGATTAAGTTTTAGTTGATTGTCTATTGTCATTCCAAGTAATTTTGTGTGATGCTCTAGTGTAATTTTTTTTAGAAGAAGAAATTGTGAAAGATTGAGATGATTTAGGGATAAAGAGGAGATGTTTAGTCTTTTTTGGATTCAAAATGAGTTGACCTTTAGTTAGCCAATGACAGAAAGAAAAGATTCTTGTATGTGTGACTGAAGTTGTGACAGTCTGTCAGAAGTGGTGATAAATGTGGAATTGTCAGCGTATTGCATAAGGGTAGAATGAGAAGTTAAGGTATAGAGGTCATTGGAGAAGATATTAAAAAGTAGGTCCCAGGATGGAGCCCTGGGGAAAGCCTGTATGAATAGGTAGAAAAGTAGAGTAGGAGACTGCCATGTGACAGGTCATTGGAGAAGATATTAAAAAGTGGGTCCCAGGATGGAGCCCTGGGGAAAGCCTGTATGAATAGGTAGAAAAGTAGAGTAGGAGACTGCCATGTGACAGATTGTCTGTTTGCTAGATAGCTGGAGAACTATTTGAGGATGGTGGGATATGTAAGCTGGCAAGTTTGGTTAAGAGTATGGAGTGGGATACTTTTTTTTTATTTGTTTTTCAATGTCTTCCATGCCATCCATGTGTACCACATCCTGAAATGCTCTACAGCACAGCAGTGTAGACCTGCTCCACAGGATCCACCACCCCTCACTCCACAAGCCCCAGCACCATTGCACAGCATGTCTGGAAGATGACCTAACAGTACCACCTCTGTTGCCCCAGCAGTACCTGCCCCCTCAGGTAGCTCTGCCCCAAAGAATAGACCAGTGGTTTCCTCCAGTAGCAGTAACATGGGTGGTGAGTTTTTATCACCCACTCTGAACTGTCAGGAATGGTGTGTATAGCTGTGCACCACACTTTGTGCATGCCTATTTTGATGGAGTGGTTCCTCTCCCTCATTTTATATAGGACCAGTTGGAGAGTCGGGTTGGGGGGAACAGCACTTGATACATTCCTGTATAGACACATCCCGACTCTCCAACTGTGAGGAAGACAAAGATGTTATCATGGACCTCCTCTACATGTACAGTAGCAATATTCCATGTGTATGCAAAAGACCTGTGTGAGTTGTTACTGCTACATCAGGTCTGTTACATATGATGGATGTCCTCAAAAAGGTCATTGGGGGCATAGATGACCACTGTATCATTGTGTGAAACTTAAATAGGTCAAGGCAATTACACTGTCATATGCGGCCATAAACAGCTATATCACCAAATGGGTAGACCAGTGTATGACATACATGGCATTTCACTGTGTTGAAATGTGTAATGTGACATATATCTCCAGTCCAGTGATTAGGTTGGTACATCAGGGGTGTCTGCAAGGTCCTTTCCTGCACTTTAGTTCATTGATGGACACCACAAATAACGTTATGCATGCTGTGTCCAAACAGCTGCCTGAAGGACTACAGCTTGTGTGCAATCATTGACTCTAACTATGGTATTAGTATAATACAGACAGTATCAACACATATCAGAGAATGCTGCCACACCCATGACAGCACCTGCATTGACGAGACACATGGAGGGATTTGTTGAATCTAGAAACAGACACACCTCCCAAGTATAATTTGGACATCACACCCTATAGTCACATCTATAGGTATGTGACTTGTGTCCTGGGCTAGAGGATAAGTGGTACATGCACCAGCATGTGGTCAAGGTGCTGACTTTTCCCTTGAATGTAACACTGGGTATGTAAAGGACGTGCACATCAAAGGCCATAATAACTTTGTGGATCCCAGGCTTCATCACATCAGTAACTGTGTACAATGCACCCTTCTTCGTGTACCTTCCTACAGATCTTCCAGTGATGTGTAACTGAAGAGTACTACCTTTGTCACAGTGCACTGTCACACAGCTTATTGGCCATACCTAGGTATTTTTGATGTAGAATATACATGACTGTCTGGTGCAGAACAATAGATTCATATGTGTTACTAGGCTAAATACCCAAAGGTACTTTTTAAGCCTAGGCATGCATCCCAAATCTCTGATACCCTTGATACATGTAAGCAGGGGCTTGGGAGATGAAACATTTACAAGAAATGGCCTGGGAGATGAACCATTTTCAGGTTGCCTCTGTCCATTAGAAACATAGATGCCAAACCAGGGATGAATTTCCTGTTCCCCTTCCAATTGTCCAAGTTACATTTGGATTTGGGAGGAAGTCTGCTTCACATGGATAGGAGAGCCTGTTCCAGAGATGGGGTAGTCTCTGGGTTACATACCTCTCCAGCAGGTCCTATTTACATCACAGTCAACATTTAAGTCTTTAGGATGGGTAATTCTGGTGCTGCTTGTTTTGTGGATTTGCAGGAGGTCCATCACACTGGGGTCTGACAATGCCCTGTATGCCAGGCATCGATCTCCCCTCAAAAGCCTGTAGAAGACAGAATACAGGGAAAGGGCCTTGAGACGGTCTGCATAGGACATTTTACTTATGCCCTGTATTTCTTTAGTGAGTAACTTCAGTGGACATTCCAGTTGTTGGATATGCCTGGTTAGGTACATACCAAAGGAGGCATTGTACTCAAGAAATGGTCGATGAGTTTGGAATACAGTGAACAATGACTTTCTTGTACCTAGATGCTACACCTTTATTTAGAAGTTGCACAATATAGAATGATTTCCTCACTACTGTAGACATGTGATGGTCAAAGACTAGATTACTGTCTGTGTCCATAACTACTGGGTCAACTCTAAGGGGTGTGTTGTCAATGGGATATTACCAAAGGTGGATGATTTCCTGATGGAATATGCATTTCTTCCATGGCTCTGACACCAGTTGTTTGTCACCCCTTCCTGGAAAACATTAGTGTCAGTGTGCAACTCAATGACCGCTCCAAATTTGCATTCATCTGCAAATGTAGTCAGCCAGAGACCATTGACATTGGCCTTGACTTCAGGGAAGTAAGTGCCTAAAATGAATAGCCCAAGGACAGGTCCTTGAGTGAATCCACATGTGACTGACCTCTTTGTAGAGGTAGACTCCTCAATTCTAACTTCTTGGATCCTGTCTGTGAGGCAGTTAGTTAATCACAGGGTGCATACGGGTTTGTGCCTAACCTCTTGAGTTTGTCACCAATGCCTGACTGGGTCTTGTGTCAAATGCTTTGGCCAGGTGAAACATATTGCCTTCATCCATTGCTTTGGTGACCTTCTCAAAGAAATCCACCAGGTTGAGTAAGTTTGACCTGCCCTTGATAAAACCAAACTAGGTTGGGTCCAGTGTCTGGAGGTTTACTAAATCAATATTGATCATTTCCTTATTAATTAATTCCATTGATTTACATATAAGACTAGTGAGACTTATGGGTCTGTAGTTTCCATGGTCTGTAGATGGGCCACTTTGCACAGAGCAATAACTGTTGCTGTTCTGCATTCATGAGGCATGAAGCCTGCTTTGAGGCTACAGTTAAATAGCAAATTCCAGAGTGCCTGATAGGTCATGTTTTATGCTATTTAGAAGGCATCTTGGGATATTGTCTGGGCCAATTGATGCTATGTCCGTGCCTTAGAGTTGTTACACCAGATACATGTGTGCTACCTGTTCAGCTTATGCACACACTGCATACATAGGTGTTTGACAACATTAATGGCATATATATCATGCGTGATAGTGTGGATTGTGCCATAGATATATGCCATGTACACAAGGCAACTAGCCTGTATTGACCATACTGTCACATATAGGTAGAGCAGTGTCTTAACACCACCTGCAGATATTACAGTACCAGGACAGTGTGTGTGGTTACCCTCAGACTGTGGATGTATCATAATAGTTTTCAAGTGTGTGTGTGTGTGTGTGTGTGTGTGTGTGTGTGTGTGTGTGTGTGTGTGCGCGCGCGCACGCTCATCTGTTATCATTCTACATCACATTTCTTACATCAGAGGCATGGGATAAGTGGTTGTGCATGAGTCTGGTTGGTCCTTGTAATGTTTTCCATGATCCTTCACCTGTGGCCACCTTGCTGGAGACCTCTGCTGAGAGTACATTCATATTCAGGTATATCATTTTGCATAGCTTCCCAATATGCACCCTACCAAACTGCATGTCAGATCCCTGATAGATGTCATCCAGATTATTCATGTAAGGATGCTTATCTGACACAGACATGCTCCCCATTGTTATGTCACCTTGTGTGACAGTCACAGACAACACATTTTCACTGTACAGTCTGTACTGTACCATATAGATATGTGCTTGGTGTTGCTGCTACAACCATTTTCCATTAACATGTTCATTCCTACAATTCCTCTGCCTGTCCCTATTCAATACACACACTTCAGCTGAGTGATCATTTTACATGGCAGTCCATGTCCTGTTCTGTGTCATTTACACAGCTTCAGTACGGAATGCCAGGAATGGGATATCACAATACTCTGCACTGTAGGCACACTGTCCTGTACTGTGTTTGGACCATATACTTCACATTCATACCCCTCAACTGTCCAGATATTCCCAGGATGTCCAGATGTTTTCCATATCAAACTTGTGGCTTTCTGCCATATCTTTGGGGTGATCTCTGCACTGATGTGACAAATGTCTGCTTTTTGATCTTTTCCTCATAACTTTTTTTTTTGAGGCAAATCACTGGCATGTCATTAGTGGGCAATCAAATGGATGACCTGAAATTTCAGTTTCAAACATTATTCTCTTCAGAAAGTTCATGGTAATGTATAACTTATATAGTCTATCAACTTCCTTAGTTTGGCAGTGCAATATTAAAAATCTGTTACTTTTTCTGGCCCTTTATCCCCCATTATTATGGCTTTGTCTACATTTGTTCTAACAGGTTGTGAGTGTTGCATCTTAACATTCCAATGTGACATCTATGCCAAATATGTCCATATTACTGATTATGTGTCCTCTCATTAATTTGGCCTCTGTGCAGATGTTTTGCACTAACAGAATGACAGATATTTGTAAGGGTTTGTATTAAATAATCAAAATGTACTTACTTAAACCTGTATTCATTGACACGAAAACAGCAAAATTCACTTCCGCAAATGTGGTGTTATGCTGAAGAAGTGATTACGTAACCTTGTAAAATTTTGGATGTTCACTGAAGTGTGTTTTGCTGTTCCAGTGTCGATGAATAGGTGTTCAAGGTAAGTACATTTAAATTATTTAATATAGATCCATTTGTAAAACCCCTGGTGATCACTGTGGCATTGTGCACAAATCCACATACTGTAGGTGCTCTTCCTTACACGGAATTGCTATCCACATTCACTGACAAGGTTTCACTGTCTGTAAAGCCCTTGTGATCATTGTGGCAGTCCATGCAAATCTGCACACTGTAGATGCTCTCCTTTCACAAAATTGCTATTTGCATTAGTGGCCAGGAACACTATTGCAAGCCACAAAACATAGCTTAGGGTTGCTGTGCATCATTAATATGAACTGTGCACCCTCATGCACAGTGCACTGTTGTGCAAACATGTAATCTCCATGTAGGCTCTGCAAGAAGCCTGCATGGAGTTTATTGAATCCCACACTATGTCTATCTGAATAATTGCTCATCCATCTGTTTCAAAGATTAACATTTTCATTGATACCAGATTTGTAAAGAACTGGCCATTCAAGCTTGTCCTCAGCAAAAGTTTTTGCTAAAAGTTTCTGCTAAGGATAACTACAAAGTGAGTGACACATTACACAAGGTCTGCCTTTACTAGCTTTTGTTTCATATTTTATTCTACACATCTTATGCAGTTCCTAAAAAAATGTATTATCTCACATGCTGATCTCTATTCAACATCATTTATAGTACTGAACTAGTCTAGAGTACATGTGAGAGCCATAACTCTTCTGTTCCCAGTTTTTTACATATTACTAACTCCAAATATTGTAAAATCAGCATATTTTCCATAACCAGCCTAACAGGTATCAAAAAGGATCATAATAAGATACATATCCATTTATTTACTTCCTTAAACTTTTCATTTTATTTTTTATTCCATGACAACTTGCTCTTTCCCACATCATGTCTTTCTTATTATCTATCTTGTTTACCACTGTGATGTGTGCACATGATGGAGCCAAGTATATTGTATGGTTGTAATGCAGTTTAAATGCTGATGATACAGAGTGGGGTGTACATTAAGGGATCCCTACTGTCTTTCACTGGATAGTTGATCCTCATGTAGAACATTGAACAGAAAGATACACAAAGAAGATGAGTATAATCTTCCTCAGTTTCTCACTTTTCTTCAAGTTTGCATGATCTAGGTGTTGCGACTTTCATATATATATATATATATATATATATATATATATATATATATATATATATATATATATATATATATATATATCTGTAAGCCCATACAGCCTCAAATTATATTGGGGGTGTGGACTTATCCATATCACAAGGGTGCAAAAAATGTATGTTTTACAGTGCTGCTGTTTTGACTAATACTTTCATGGTTTTATGTGTTTGGGTTTGAATAACCATGGGTCAGTTGCATGAGATGTGATTATTCATAGAGTCCCCCCATAAAATAAATAAATGATAACAGCATTTACATCACTTAGATGCATTGCAGGAGCTGATTGTATCTTGGCACCATGTGATTATATGGCATGTTTTGTGATGAAGTGTCAATTATCTGTTACAACTGGTACAGCTCTTCTTATAATGACAATTTGAAAATGACCGCCTTTGTACTCCTAAAATGTAAGCATTTATTTTCCCTGTTGCTAGTCATCTCAATAAGTATACTATTACATAGTAATCTATGTATGGTTATTCTCTATTTCTTTGCATATGCAGAGTTTGGCTAGTGTTACCTATTAATAATGTAAACAATGTACTATTTCAGAAGACTGAACAAAAAACATGCTAATACATTACTGACAGGCCATAATAGATTAACCGAAGGAAAAGCATGCTGCTACATAACTGGCAGACCACAATAGATCAATAGAAGTCAGCAATGATTAGGCCAATGCTTTATGTAGCTTTATCTTATCAGACAGCCTTTGAAAGGCTGCTACCAAAGTAAATTCTAGGTCAAATGTTCATTAATATCTGTAATACCCATTTCTCTGCTGATACACTCAAATATACAGTGAGCCATTAAGTTTGAAAAACAGATGTGATTACAGATTGTTTATCTAAATATTTGGAAAAAATGCACACACACCCACCTGTACACACAGGCTTGCACACACACTGGTGTCTTCAGACAGTACTAACTTGTAGGGTGTGGCAGTATGTTGCCTTTAAAAAAAAACACATTTTGAGACTTACAGGCTGTCATTAACTGATCATGATTGTTAGTTTATCTTCTAAACTCTCATGCTGTTCCCACTTTATAAATGGTCATGATCATTTAGTTGCATCTTGTAAACTGTCAAAACTGAAGGTAGCAACTGAGTTATTATGCTATGTTACTAAGCATACCTATTAAAACAGAATTTTATAGCAACAACTTAACTCGATACTAAAATATGACACTTTACAAGCTTCATCTGTAATCACTTAAATGACATCACAGCAGTAGCAAATTGGGCTTGCTGATCAGGGATGCAGACTCTCTTGCAATAGGTGTGTGTGTGCCTGCTCTCTATGTATTGATAATTTGTGTGCTGACTCAACTTGTATTTTATAAAATACAAGTGTAAAACATTTTTTTTTGTTAGTGTGCATATGCAAGCATTATTTTGCTCGTATGGGGTCTGTTATAGACGTAGATGAGTGAACGAATCCTGTAAACAGGAAATGAGAGCTATTTGAGTAAGAGTTGCAGTAATTAAAATGGATTGTTCAGCCTTACTTCATATTACAGAGTGACAGAACCCTGACTACCCCCGTGACTCTGTTCAATCAGCCGTAGAGAAAACTGCACGATCTGGGCAAGAAAAGTGAAAGCTAGCTGTGAATGTTGGCTCATACATCCTTGGGGACGGAAGCAGTCTGCCACACTAATGCTGACTCCTCCACGTCATTATGTGTTGGAGATGCAACTCTACAGTAATCAAGAAGACTGGACATATTTGGCTGTAGTCAGGTTTAACCCTAGAAAATAATTATGGAAGTAGCAATCTGCTATGGGGAGAGGTAAGGTTGGTGGGTTTGCTCCACATGAGTGGCAGCTCATTCCAAATACCCATCTCTCCCCTCAGATAGGAATAAATGAGCCTGGCATCTCTTGCCCTGATCTGGAAGTTACTACAGTCAGGGAACTATTTGGTCATCTCTTGCTTAGTTGAGGAACAAATGGACCTAATGGATACTTTAAAAGGGAGATTGGTGGCCTGTGGAACTGAAGAAAACAAAAACTAAGAAGTGATAATGCAATAAATATGCATAGTATATTAAAGCTGTATTGAGGATAAATAGCATACTATAGTTCCATTGCCTTTATCATAAAATAATAATGGGTCCTAATGCCTGTCTTGGGTATATGGAGCATATATATATTAATCTCTTAATGAAATGCTTGGGAATCAAAAGAAAGTGACCAGCGCTACGTAGAGCATGGCACACTTTAATACAATGCACTTGTTTAGAAATTTCATCTTTTTTATACAGGGAATTTCATTGAGATAGCTTTGTTAAAATCTTCTGCAGATCTATACAGATCTTCAAAGTATTTCAAAAGTTCTAGGGAAGGTGCTGTGTGAGATTGCAAATTGTCCTTAGAATTAAGAAAATGCCATTTATTGTAATTTACTGATCTCACAAAGAAAAAAAAACTGCCAGCAAATCTAAATGTTTTTGGTCCAGCACCCCTTAATTGTAGAATCCAGCAGGGATTTACAAGAGTCCATCCAAAAAGAATCCTTAGATAAGTGTTGATCCCTTTTTGCAAAGATGCTTCTGAACATTCATGAGTTCCATACAAATTGCATGATCACTCATTGAAAAACTCATTTATGACAAATCTGTCTAACCCTTGGAACAATGATCTTAAGCAACATGTTTTCAGGAATGAAAGGATAGTCATTAGGATTTATCAGATTTTTTTTTCAGTAGAGAGGAGATATAACTCTTGTCTGTGGAGAACGTCTTGCAGTTAGCATCAGATGGCTGGGAATCATAATATTTCAGCTTTGTATTAAACAGCAAGACTGTGAATGCATGGATTCTCTTTCTTTTGTAAATTAATGTAAGGTTTCAGAAGCATAAAGGTGCAAATATGTCAGAACTCTTTTCAGTGTCCTTATCAACCACCTCACAGTACAGTGGAAGTGCTTGAAACGTATAGGACTGTTTGAATTAAAGAATGGATTTAAGAAGTATTTTATCTTCACCTGAAAGTTTCAACTCTCCAGTTATAACTAACGGAAAAAAAGAATATTTTGTAAGATATCCACCTTCAGTTCTCTAGTGATATGTGGGTCTTTAGTTATTTGGGGATTACCTTGGCTAAAGTGTGTGTAATGCTAGGTAAATTTATTTTTGAGACAGAAAGCTGCTATGGGTACAAAATTGTTGGAAACTAAATGGATGTAGCAGAGTTAATTTATATTTATGTTATTTCCAGTTTCATCAGTGCTATAGTAAATAGTGAGTCTTTCAGTAGACGTAGAACATCATGGGCAAAATAGTATTATCTGACTCCAGATTTCCTCTGCATGTTAGCTAGAGGCATGATCCTGAAGAAGTCATTGTTTTATAGGGAAAGCCTGAGTTTCCATGGCAATAATAACAGAGCTATTGGGCATTACTGCCTAATAGCCTTCTTAATGGAGAAACATTTGAAAATGTAGGGACCCCTCCTTACAATGGTTGTTGATCCAAAGTACTTGGAGCCTGTTATTTTGTAACATCTGAAAACCTCAAATAGATAAGATCAAGACAAAGCTGAACCCAATGTCATTTTGGCATCTAATGCCACCATCTTCGCAGCTTGCTATGCTTTGTGATAGATAAATTCATATCTTATAATGCAAGCAAATTAGTGGAATACTGATGAAACCCACACAACGTTGATCTCTTGACAGTGTTTTATGTGGTTTTCCTTATTCAAACATTCAGTGCTTTAGTGAAATTCATCTGATAACTTTTTTTTTTCAACCTTTACAACCAGGTCTACAGCATTTTGCTCCAGCTTTAAAACAGTGATGCCTAGAGTTACAAAATGCATATTAATCTATTACAGTTGACTTTGGAGTTTCAGTTGAGACTCGCTATCTATAAGGTAGCTTATGTGAGGACTAAGCAATTGAAATGTTTCTGCACTTATGGTGGTAGGCATGTGTATAAGATGTTCCATTTAAAGACTCTATAGACACTGTAGGAAATTGTCATGTTTCTGTGCCTAGGAGTTCTTCTTGAGTCACATTTGCTGGCAAACAGATATCAAAATGTTCAGATTCCTGTACCAGATTGCCTGTCTGCAGATTGGAACACACAGGATCAGCAAACACATCTTTGTTTTGATGTCAAATGCCTGTTAGACTCTGCAAGTAGATAGATTACAGAAGAAAAGCCTAGCACTCAAAACTGTGTGTTCTCATATCATTATGTGAACTAAAATCCTTAGCTGTTTTTGTATGAGTAAATTAAAATATGTTGGCAGTTTAGATTCTAGACCTCTGTCCATCAGGATTTACAAGAGATTTCTGCTTGCAGAGTTGTATCTTTGTAGACTAGCATTGCAAACGTAATGTCATTTTAAACAAATACATCACATTTCTGCAGAATAGTTTTTAATTTCTGCTTCTCACACTTGCCTGTTTTATTGTGTAAATCTTAGACTTGAAACAATATGATGAAACTCAAAAGCTGTCAAAAATATGTGGATTCTTACCTTAGTCTGATATCACTTTCTCAGGTATTCTACATCTTGCAAACACTGATCTAATTATGTTTATTACATAAGAGCTGTCATGTCTCTGTCTGAACAACTTGTGGTACTTCAAAGTATACTCAACGCATTGTAGAAAGTTAATTTATTAGTCTGAAATAAGTCCACTCCCACCCAATAGCCATAGTCGTGTTGAAATATCATGAGGTATCAATTTGACTTCAAAGCATACCATGCAGATACAAATTATATATATATATATATATATATATATATATATATATATATATATATATATATATATATATGCTGTCTTGGTAGGCCAAAACATGATGACTCCTGGTCTTTCTTTGTACTTAAGTCAGTCTTGAATGAAATGTGTGGATTTTCAGAGGCATTTGGTTTCTGAGAACTGATGGCATTATGGCTTTCTCCCTTTTAAATATTAGATATTAATAAGTGATAATTCTTCTCTGTAGGTATAGTTTGGCTGAATTCATGGATGCAAGTGGTTTGCATTGTCCTGCCACAATCAAATTATAACTTTTAGCAGTTACTGATTTTATATTTTATGGTAGGTTTTTCACAGATCTTATAGTTTCTCAGAAGTCAAGAACTTGTAATACAACACGTGGAAAGTCTTAATTGTCTACAAGGAACTCTTTCTTGTATTCATCCAGGTAAGCTCTACTTAACATCTCATCAATATGCATCAGTTTTTTCAGATGGACACTCTATTTCTGCATCATGCTTCTGAAGCATCAGTGAACTTACTGATCTTTCTGTGGGTGCTATATGCAATAATTTTGTGAAAAGCCTTTTTTTAATCTCATGAGTTATCTATATTATAATACACTTCCCTTACAAATTATGCAACTTCTAACAACCAAAGATTAAAACCAATATTTTTCTCATTCTGTGCATACCTGGTCTGTGTGTGTCTCTCAATGCTGTTGGTGCCAAAGAAGGATTGTCTACCTTCTTGTAATACTTTGCACTACTTGAGTCATAATGTAATACTGTGTATGAAGTGGATACAACTTTCTTTAATCAAGGAAACCTCTTAGCTTGTCCCTATGGCCATATCCAGAATGTGGCCTACTCATGTAGTTTTCTCTCGGGTACATTTATTGCTGACAGGTGAAGTATGAACTTTGACAAGAATTGCACCATCCACAATATTTCATTAAGGAAGGTTTATCTGTTGAAGTTTGTTTATTTACTATAGTGCATACCTGGTCTGCATCTGTAGTAGCCCTTTAACAATGTGACCATGAACAAAATACTTCTGAAGTGACACACTAGTTAGACAACTTCCTTCATTCAGTTTTGAACTTTGTGACCTTTGTCATTTTATAACCTTAAATAGTCTGATGCCATGTTGTCACTTGGGAGGGTCCCACACCAAAATATCATCACTTACATTTATAACTCCTTCAGATCCTTCAGATCCTCCAGTCATATCAGCTATAGCTCTTTAAAACACCTTTGAATAATTTAATATGTGTGTGTGTGTGTGTGTGTGTGTGTGTGTGTGTGTGTGTGTGTGTGTGTGTATATATATATATATATATATATATATATATATATATATATATCAGACCATTCATGGAAATCCCATATACGCTGCATCCATCCATCCATCCATCCATGCATCCATCCATCCATCCATCCATCCATGTATCATTTTTGCACATGGGTTGGGGTGTCACTTCCACAGTCACAATCACTTAGAGCCAAGGCAGTGTATATGGAACTTCCTTGCTTGGTTTGGTTTTGGACCATTATGCAGCTTAGTTACTTAGCACAAAGCTTCTGTATTTGCTGTCCAGGGAATCTACTAGGAGAAGGGTATAGCAAGACTGCTTACACTTACATTTGGGATGTGACCAAAAGCCTGTCATCTGGATTAGTAATATTGTTTTGCTTCTGGTGGGAGAAGGAGTAAATGGACATTGATTCCTAGCTGATTATAGTTGCAGTGAGATCAGCACTGGTAGTAGCCAGTAGGTGAATAACCAGTATTTATCATTCTTGGAAAACCTATTTTGTTTTTTTTTCACAAAATAGTTCTAGATTAGCCACCTTCTAACCTAAGTATCACCCGACATATCAACCAAGTACTTCATTGTAATTCTTCATTGTCTTCTATAGTACTCTTGATCCCTCCCCTGAGTACGTTGATTGTCTCTAGTCTTCCACTCTCTGACAGCATGGTTCAACAGTATGCTCTCACCCCATGTGTGGCCTGTCGGATTGCATTAGGTATTATAAGGCATTACTGACCCTTCACTTCTTCTACCAATTGATGGTAACAGCCTGTGAGAGATGTAAATAAGCATGAGTGCAGACCTCTTGCATCAACCCACTGTTGGTAAGCACCATATATTTCCAACACCACATCAGTCATAACATATCACTAAGCCTATAAGCCTATAACTCATGCTGAGGTTGTAATGAAAAATGTAAGTCTTCTAGAACACACACTAAAGATCTCCTATAGCACACCAGACAACACCTACCACTACTCCCCACCTTCACAACATACTGTAGCTCCACACAAATGAACCAAAAATCACCAAGAAAGCAGGTCTAATCCCATAACACATATTAAGTATGCAGCCAAGAAGGGAAATGTCTTATTCACTGGTGACTCCATACTTAAAGCCTGCATTTATATAACCATTTTCTTCTTGTATAGGCTACATTATCTTAATCATGTCCATAAATATACATGCATCTTTAAAAATGAACAGTAAATAACCAACATTGAGATACATTCTTGTTATATGACATCTTATGGATATAGGCACTGTAGACAGGAAAAGCTTTGTGCTGCAGGAAAAGCTTTGTGCTGCTTCAGTCAAGGTAAAGTCTGCATTTCCTAATGCTTTGTGCTGTGGTCTGAGGAGTACAATATGT
Source organism: Protopterus annectens (assembly GCF_019279795.1). NCBI lineage: Eukaryota > Metazoa > Chordata > Ceratodontiformes > Protopteridae > Protopterus > Protopterus annectens. The sequence continues at coordinate 1,011,090,459 of NC_056745.1, forward strand.
GGGCTCCATTTTGAGATACTGGCAATTTTGATGGCATAAGCAATTGAGGCCATTAGAAATCAAGGTAGAGGTGGTGAATACTTCACTCCCCAGAAGCAGAGGCTGTAATATTTTTTGAGTCCCATACACAAAAACAAAGTTTTCATCAGTATCCCTTAGGCCAAAAAACTATCAGCAAAGTCCAGGATAACCAACTACATCATGTCCAAAAATGGGAGTCCATATGCTCAAAATCCACTTTGAATAGCCCACCTAATGGACTGGTTAGACTGTCTTAATGAAAGGGAGGGAGGATTGATATGGGATGGGTGGGTTCCTGCTGCTGTGTGGCTTTCATTTGGATGATTAAAAAAAGAAAGACAGAGAAGGGTGCTGGTCATGCTGTTAGCAAAGCTGGTTACAGGCTTGATTTCTGGACTGTGATGTACTTCTGAGGTTTGGATTTTCAGTGTGTGCTTATATTGCTCATGGTTAGGTCCATTCCTTTGATTTGTGGTGTCTGACAAGTCAATGGGTTCTAGATTCACAGGAAAGTGAATTGCATTTCAGTTTGTTCTTTTTCTTATTTGACTCTGGTATCTTTGGAGTGGTGGCAGAAGAAACAGAAAGTGAATGAATAATAGGTAGCAAAAAACTATATATATATATATATATATATATATATATATATATATATATATATATATATATATATATATATATATATATAAATTAATTTAAATAATATTGTTATGGGGAAGTGTGGTCACCGGCTGGTGAAGGAGGTCTTTTGGTGCAGGAAATGTTGGTTAATTCAGATTCTTTTGATTGATGTCTTTGTCTCAGGATGGTGGTGGCTTTGGTGGCTTGTTTGAAAGGTTGTGGCTTTTCTTGGTACTTTGGTGCTGTCTCAATGATTTGGGGGAGGGTTCAGTTTTGAGTTTTGTGAAGTTTGGGGGATCTTTGTGTGGTATGCTTCTGGAGGTATCCACCCGACTTTGCTTTTCAGTAAACCACCTTGTCAGCCAATTTTGGGCTTGATTAGTTTCCTGATTTTTGTGGTACTGCAAGAATTTCACTAATAATGAGAGAGGTTATTCTTACGTTCCGGAATGCTGAAGCAACAGTACACACAAAACCAGAACATTTAGAGAGTTTTAACATCATCTTCAGGCATGTTAAGTGATTACCTAGCCTTATTAGGTATGCTTTCTTGATTGTTTCTCTTGGGCATTACGACTTCATCCAGCAGAACAACAATTACTAATAGTTGCATTATAAATCCCTGAAGGTCAGTAAGTAAGTTATACAATTACTAATAGTTGCACTATAAATCCCTGAAGGTCAGGCAATAAGTTTATATTAACAAATAAATATATATATATATATATGTATATATATATATATATATATATATATGTATATATATATATATATATATATATATATATATATATATATATATATATGGATCTACTTTTAAATTTCAAAGTTGGTCGAGACCATAAGATCAAAGTTCAAATGTAAAAAAAAAACACTAAATAAATAATAAATAAAAACAAAAAAAAAATCTTTTTTACACCCCCTGCTAATTAAATATACTAATTCCGAGATTGCACTACAGGGACAAAAACAATAAGTATACCATTTCATGCTGTGTGGCAATCTCCATTTAAACGGTTCGAAGTTTCAAAACTTCGATCTTATGGTCTCGACCATAAAAAATTTGAAGTTTTGAAACTTCTAATTTAGAAGTAGACATATAGCTATAGATAGATATAGATACACATGTATATAAAATGCCAATAACATAGAGTCAAGTAATCAAATATTTAATTCTTTTGCTAGTTTTATTTTAGGTATAGGCTTTACTAGATCATTATATGGGCATTTTGCTGTTTCACTAATAGTAAGGAGACTATATATATATATATATATATATATATATATATATATATATATATATATATATATATATATATACAGTCCAGAAAATCCAGCACTTTCAAATAAACTTACTGGACAAAGCCCTTTGGTCCTATTTTCTTTTGTACTATTTTTGGAAAGCAAACACTAAAATAAGGAGTTAAAGTTTTTTTACTGCAGAACAGAAGTCTTGGCTATAATTCAGCAGCAACCATTTGGCTGTTACACAGACCAGTTTCGCCCCCTGGTGTCAATCAGTGTGAATACATGCAATCCTGACCCAAAAACCCTTATATAGTGATACACCAAATTCTTCTTCTTCTTAGTGATACACCAAATAACAAATACAAATATAAAAATACAAAAACATGTAAAAGTGCCACATATTGCTAATGGAAAATGAAGTCGCAACAATTCAGAAAATACCTAAGTAGATCAAATAATTTTAAAACAACATATATTCATTTTTTACCAATGATCATTTAAACCAGCTTTATACAGGGAACCCAAATTTACTATCCATATTTCTTTTTTATCTAAGAGGTCATGTTTAGTCAAATCAGACAGACCCCTGCATCATACTACATCTATACCAACAAATAGAAACTCTGCAGACACATGCTCCAACTTATGTTTATAGAGTGCACTTCTTTGACGTTTACAACTTATGTCACTCAAATGTACTTGAATTCTACTTTTAAAAGCCCTAGAGGTCTGCCCTACATAGAACGCCCCACATTGACAGATGGAGATCTAGACCACCCATTCCATCTGACAAGGTATTAAATATCTGATTTCAAAAACCCTAGAGGTATTTGTTGAGGTGAATAATCTGGTAGTAGACATTACCTTACAGTAGACACAATTCCCACAGCTATTACTTCCCCTAATCCTCTCAGTCCTATATTCGTCCTTGGACCAATCACATTTTTAAACCATGATAGTGACTCCCCAATGTTTTTTCCTCGTCTATAACTATACGAACAATTGTTTCCAAGGCACTGGTCAAAAAACTCATCAGACTTAAGCACATCCCAATATTTATTGATTACGTCCTTAATTTTACAGGTATTAGTACCATAATTTGTGATGAACCTAATTTGTGATGTTTTCCTATCATGTACTGTATTGTCATCACTACTAGCTGTATCTATTAAAACTGATTCTCTTTTGCAGTTTAATGCCCTTGTTTGTTCCTTTTTCACATCACCCACATTATAATCACTTTTGATAAATCTATCAGTCATTTTTTTTTAGCATCTGTTTTAAAACTAATATCCTCACTACAAATATGTCTCAGCCTCTGAAACTGTGATTTAGGAATATTTGTAATCATATGTTTTGGGTGACAACTACTTGTCTCCAATATAGCATTTTTAGTGAAAGATTTTCTATACAGCGAGGTGATCATTGTACCATCCAATGCCTTTGTGATCTGAACATCTAGAAAATCGCTATAAGGTTCTATCCTATCCACAAATTTAATGTCAAATTCATTGGAGTTAAGGTAACCAACAAATTCTGACCAACCTGGGACAGTCCCTGACCAAATGCCCCAACAATCATCAAGGTAACGTCGCCACATGGTGTAATTTATTTTGTATATGTTTTTACTGCCATATATCATGTCCCATTCTAAAAACCCCATAAAGAGGTCTGCATAGATGGGAGCAAATGTGGTACCCATGGCTGTGCCTTTAACTTGTAAGTTGCATTCACCTCCAAAATAACATACATTATGTTCTAATACCAGTTGTACCAAACTGTGAATCCGCGGTGGTGCAGCAGTAGCTTTGTTGCCTCACAGCAAGAGGTTCTCCTGTACGATTCTCGGCTGGAGTGCCTTCTGTGTGAAGTCTGCATGTCCTCCCCATGGTAGAGTGGCCTCCAAAAGACATACGTGAATGGGTGTGCCTTCATTGAAGGCTGGGCATCGGGCTGGCAACTCGGCACCATAAAAAAATCTACTGCCAGTCAGTAGCGGACCAGAGTTCTGTTGTGGGGACCCCTAACCGGGAAAAGCTGAAAAGACACAACAACCTTTTCCAAACTAATGAGAAATTCTACGTGTCCAGATGAATACAGACCATATTCTATTAACCAAAATCTCACTGGTCTCATGACCCCAGTATGTGGGATTTTGTGTATACGGACTGTACGTCCAATGTGCAAATGAAAGAACCAGGGGTGAGGTGACTTGTAAATTATTCATCAAACATAGAAACTGGTTGGAATCTTTTATTCTGGCCCTAATTAATGATAATAATGGTTTAAGTTGATGTTCTAAATACACCGACAAAGGCTCTGTCAAAGACTCTTTTCCTGAGACTATTGACTATTGGCCGTCAAGGTGGACAATTGATTGTTTTATGTATTTTAGGAATTATGTAAAAATTCTGGGCTTTAGGATCATCCACTATAAGCTGCTTATATATATATATATATATATATATATATATATATATATATATATATATATATATATATATATATATATATATATATGCACTCCGATATACATCCAATATAGGCAATTTGAAATAGAACATACCGTTATACAATTGCCTCAGGCCTCCCTAGTATAATCAGATGTTTCCCAGGGAACAACTGCTCCACCTTTATTGGCTTTGACTGCCACTATATCTTTGTTGTTCTTTAGTTGTACCAAAGCCTGTCTCTCCAATTTTGTAAGATTATCACCATAACTTCTTAAAATAACATTGTGATTGGCATGTAAATCACACATTACCATTTCCTCAAATAATTTAACTCTAGGATGGTAAGGCTATTGAAAATTAGATTTTTTAAAGCAAAAACCAGAAGTCAGCATATCATCATTAACATTCTTCAAACTAAATTTAAGCTTCTACAAAAACGTTTAACATCCAAACAAACATCATATTCAGAAACAAAATTAGAGGGTACATAGCCAAAGCCTTTAAGTGCACTTTTTTCATTAAAGTTAACTCGTGGTTAGTCAAATTAACAATCAAATTGTCCATATTATCAGTCCTATTTTCTTTGCCTGCACATCTTGGTCAGCCCTCTGAATACTTGTTCTACATTGCTCCCTGGTTTGCCTGCAATGTTTTCTTCCTCCTCTCCTAAAGGATTTCCTCTTCCCCTGGATTTTTTTTATATAACAGAGATGTTATTTCCATAGAAAAATCTGTCTCTGTACCGTTACTAGATGGGTTGGAAGAAAAGTCTGAATTACTAGAATCAGTAGTGGTATTAAACCCACAAGAAGATTTTAAGATGGATTTGTTTCTTTTACATTTCATTCTGAGATGATTATTAGTAGTATCAAAATCTGACACCTCTGTTAAACGATTTCCACGAGAAGACCGTATTATTTTTAACATCCCCCATGTCTCTTAAATTTCTTAAGCTTAAGAATTTTAACATCCTTCTCAAATCTATTCACCTCTTCCAAATATCTATCATACATTTCACCATAATGTGTTTTGGTCATACTGTTGTAAATTTTCAAGATAAGAATCTAATTTACCTTTAATGTCCATTAAAGAACATTTATAGTATTCAATCAATAACTCAATAAACAATTTGGAGGCTGTCTGTTGTATTGACTGCCATTTGCACAAAAAATCAGTGTCTTCATTCCCCACTCCAGGCTCCAAATAAACTCTTAGGTCACGCGGTGCTATGTCTGAACCAAGATATGCTTTTAGTAGTTTAATATGCCAGATAATAAACTGAAATTTCTTCGTAAACAGTCAAGTCTTTAAAGATACGTTCCATATCCGAAATGTGATTCACCTCCATAGCTGTTCCAGTCATACTGTTAGTATTACAGCCCTCAAAACAAGCAACATCATCTTTATCAAAGGACAGGTTGCCAATAAAAGCCCGAAGGTCGCTCCCAGTAGCCATATTAAAACCTCCTTTTCACTAAGAACAGGAAAGATTATTCTCACATTTTGGAATGCTGCAGCAACAGTACACACAGAACCAGAACATTTAGGGAGTTTTAACACCATCTCCCGGCATGTTAAGTGATTACCTAGCCTTATTAGGTCTGCTTTCTTGATTGTTTCTATTGGGCATTATGACTTCATCCAGCAGAACAACAATTACTAATAGTTGCACTATAAAACCCTGAAGGTCAGTAAGTAAGGTATACAATTACTAATACTTGCACTATAAATCCCTGAAGGTCAGGCAATAAGTTATATTAAAAAATAAATTTATATATATGGATCTACTTCTAAATTTCAAAGTTGATCGAGACCATAAGATCAAAGTTTTGAAATTTCAAAATGTAAAAAAAAATAAATAAATAAACAAATAAATAAATAAAAACAAAATAAAAAAATAATCTTTTTTTTTTTTTTACACCCCCTACAACCCTGCTAATTAAATATATTAATTCCAAGATTGCACTACAGCAACAAAACTGGTAAATGTATCATTCCATGCTGTGTGGCGATCTCCATTTGAACAGTTCGAAGTTTGAAAACTATTCGGAGTTTTGAAACTTTGAATTTAGAAGTAGACTTGTGTGTGTGTGTGTGTGTGTGTGTGTGTGTGTGTGTGTGTGTGTGTGTGTGTGTGTGTGTGTGTGTGTATGTATAATATATATATAAAATAATACCAATAACAAGTAATCAAATATTTAATTCTTTTGCAAGTTTTATTTTAGGTATAGGCTATACTAGATCATTATAATGGCATTTTGCTGTTTCACTAATAGTAAGGAGACTCATGTATATATACATACATACATACACACACACACACACACACACACACACACACATAAAGATACGTGTAAATATGTATATATATATATATATATATATATATATATATATATATATATATATATATAATATACTTTTTTATGGTTCATATTGTTAATCTCTCTGATTTAACTGCAGGTCCTTTGCCTCTGCAAGCACTCAAAGATAGGTGGCACTGGATAGGCCAAGAAGTCCAAGGTTTCTTTTGGGATTTGGAGGTTGTCAAGAAGCAGGATCGAGTTCAATTTAGCAGGAAAAGAAATTTTATTGTTGCAGAAGTGGAACAAGTGCTGGGATCCATCCCTCCAAAAGAAGACAAGGAAAGGGCTAGAAAAGGCACCCCAGCTACAGGGGAGAATTCCACTTTGCAGTTAAGGCATGGCATTGAAAGTAATGTCACAATGTGGGCCTCAGAGTTTGTTGTTTTTGACATGGGGCAGACATGGGACAATTGTCTAAGTGTTTATCATGTCTGTTCCTGAGGATGGTAAGATGAGAATATTTGACATAGCTTTAGTGAAAAATTTTGGGGTCACACCTGTATTAGCTACAAGTCAACAAGGACAGGTTTCCCTTAGGCCTGCCTCACTTACTAACGCAGTAGTCTGGAGCTGACCCTCTTGTTCTAACAAAGGAAACTAGTTTGGCTGATCCTGCCCCCAATATCACTGTGTTTTCCTCCCATGGCCATTGTAAGCTCTTCCGGTGCAACATCTCTGGGTTCCCACATTACCACTCATGTCCTGACAAGCTTCAAGAGAAAACCATTAAGGGGTCTTTGTGGACATATTTGATTTACTTGATACCAAAGATATTTGTCATATAATCAACACAGAGAAGCCTCAGGTAAAAGACTTGATGACTGCCTTAGCAGCCATTGGGATAAAAGCATTGGCAAAGGCTGTAATTGGGAACTTGGACATGTGGTTGCTAGGTTTTGTAGTATTTATGGGCATTATCATGGAAAGGGATCCCAGTCAGGCTCTACCCCTGCTAGCTTATTTTGTGGTCATTCTGGGGTGCAGCATTGTCAATGTATGAACAGAGATTCACAAATTTAAAGGCAAAGAGAAATCTATCAAGTGGGAAAAATCATCCTGGTATTAGTTGAGCATTATATTGGATAAGTCTTATACCCATGAGACTAATGATTTAGTCAGAAGTCAAGCTGAGGGTAAATTTTGTTGGACTTTCAACAATGACAAGTGCTTTTGGCCTGCATATAAGATTGCCCAGTTATGCTCTGTGGGAAGGGTCAGCCATTAATTAGATGGTGAGCTAAGACAGGCCACAGTGCACAAAGCAGTGTAGCTCCATTTCAAGAGAACAGTGACACTTTGTCCCAGAGTAACCCAGTCAGAGATAAACACCCTTTCATGACCAAAGCTCTAATGCATCAAGGGGTAATGCTAGATGACAACAATTCTCACTCCATGATCCAAGTAGATCATTTAGTTTGGTTGCTGTCAGTTTACTGTGATGTTAAAACTTTGTTTTTTTCCTCATTGACAGTTTTAAAAGCAGATTCAGTATTGTTTCTTTGGTCCCTTTAGATTCTAGAACAGTTAGGAATCTTATATCTATCAAAGGTCATTAGAATATTGTGTACAAATTAATTAAGAAAGAAGTATTAGCTGGTATATTGGACCCCTTTTCACAACATCCCATACAGGCTTAGTCCCCCAATAGAAAGAAGGGGAATTTAGACTGATTCCCCACCTTTCTCAACCTGAGGGTGCATATTTCACTGAACAAGTTAATGTGCACTATGCTTCTTTTGAGCAAGCAGCTGTGGTAATTTTGTGTTACTCAAATCCCTGGCTCTGTAAACTAGATATTCAGTTGGTTTTTCACCTGCTTCCCATTAGGCAAGAGGACTGGCCCCTGTTGGGATTTCAGCTTGATGGTAAGCTCTTTTTTGACACAGCAATGATTGTGGGGTGCTTGGTAGCTTGTGCTACCTTTGAAGTGCTCAGCCCAACTATACATTGGTGCTGTCAACAAAGAGTACCTTGTCAATCAGTGATTCACTATCTAGATGATTTTTTGATAGTTGTGAAAGGCAAGGAGGTAGCTGCTGATGGCATAGCAATATTCATGGACCTTTGTGTTATCTTGGGTGTACCTTTGGCTGAGGATAAGTCAGAAGGCCTGACTCAAGAACTGACATTTCTAGGATTAATTGTAGACATTACTTTGAGGTGCTTCTAGCTTTCATCAAATAGGTTGGATCAACTCAGATGCACAATTTTGAAATTTCTTGGGACCCTTTAGACTCGTGTAAGAGACATCATATGACTCCATGGTTTTTTGAACTATGTTTAAAGGGACATTGCCCTAGATAGGACCTTTCTTCAGTCTGTCTCTAATTTACAAAAAGGTAATAAACCTAAGCACTTTAAGGTTCAAATAAAGCATACAGTCAAGGAAGAACTTCACCTGTGGCATACCTTTTTGAACCAGCTAATTGGAGTAATGATTTGGCAGTCACCTTGGGTTTCATCCAGTGAGTTGCATCTCTTTACAGATGCTGCAGCTGGTGTTGGGATGAGTGAGTATTTTCAAGGTAGTTGGTTCACTGCCAAAAGCCCTAAGTCCTAGACTGTAGAAAGGAGGAAGGACATTACCTTCTTTGAGATGTTTCCAGTTTGGGTTGCTACATTAGTGCGGAAGGACTGTCTGTAAAATTGCAGGATTTCCTTTTGTTCAGACAATCTCTCAGTGGTTCATACCTTGAATAAATGCTTGTTTAAGTCCATGTGGGTGCACTGTCATTAGGCTGCTGGATTTGTTGTGTTTGCAACTAAATTTGACTTTTTCAAGCTTTCATGTACCGGGTTGTGCTAATGAAATAGCTGACATTGTATTCAATTTTCAGTTTGCCTGGTTTCAGCAGTTGGTTAGGGATAAGGAGCCTCGTGGGACCTTAATTCCCCCAGAAGAGTGGCTTATTGGAGAAGTACAGCCAGATCACAAGTAGCAAATCCATGGGTTCAGAATACAAAAAGGGCTTATTCATTATAGGTGCAAACCTTTAAGTTTTTTTTTTAGTTTTTTTTATAACTCACTATCTCAGAATCTGATTATAAAAGCCATTTGGTCATGCATCTTTTGGTGCACAAATATTGCATGGGAGGTTCTCCTAATACACTCCATTTACACATGACAGCCTTAGGTTAGGTTAACACACATGCCAGGGTTTAAGGATTAGTCAGGCCACTGGTTGACTGTCAGAATGCTTAAAGGTTGGGAGAATATCAGAGGGGACTCAAAGTATACCAGAAAGCCAATAGGACACCACCTCCTAGCCATCACCAACAAAGGTCTATTTACTTCAGCTGTCAATTTTTATTCCTTTACCATTATGGCAACTTTGTTCACATGCCTTTATGCTGTGGGTTTCTTGGCTAGCAAGCTATTAAACTCCTTATGATGGGAGGATGTAGTGATTCATAAATTATTTTTATTTGGCTGGGAAATTCCAAGACTGATGAGTCTGGTAGAGGACACCAAGTCTACATGGAGAAAGTGAGAGTCCTAGTTATTTGCCCTGTTCACATGTTTACCTTGCTGTATAATATAATCCTTAAAGCAGGTAATTAGGCCTTGTTTTTACCTTATTAAATGGCAGGTCATTTAAGTTTGTAGATGTTAACACAACTTCAATTAAAGGTCTTGCGTGTCAAGATATAGAGTCACATGAGTACTCATCTCATTCCTTTTGGATAGAGTGTACATAAGAACTAGCAATAGAAGGGTACTCCACCAAAGTGCTGAAAAGAATGAGACGGTGGTTGTCTGATACCTTTTTATCTTTTAGGCATTAACACCATGAATTTGTGTAACAGGAAACAAAATTAACTGTATTATGGGTCACCTCTTCATATGAAGAGTGGCTTTCCAAGCTTTATCTCATCCGTTTTGACATAACAGGTCACTAGAATACAATCACTGGCTAGTTCAGCATTTTTTTCTTTTTTTTTTTTTTTTTGAGGCTGTCTTGGTTTCAATTTTTGAAGGTGTGGTGCCAAGTGTCAGCAGCCTTACTGATTTATCTTAGGAGGAATGACATAACCTTGGCCCCTAAAAGGAATATTTTAGCAAGAATTTGTCTGATCTTCACAGACTTTTTCCTATTAGTACCCTGAAATGGTGTTCTAGTTTTTCTGCCAAGACTTCAATGGCAAGGATCGAGGGGGGATACAGCTATCAAAATCTCCAGACACTTTATTAACCAAAGAATGGCTCTGGCAGCCAGCCAGACTGGATTCCAAGTGATCGATCACAGTGATTTGGATAAACTGGACACTGACTTTTATAACCAGGATGGAGTCCACCTGAACAACTTAGGCTGAGACTTACTTAATATGGACATTATGTTAGCAATCAAAAAATTCACTTAAACAGATGGCTGCCTTGCTTTTTCCCCTCTGGTTGTATTTCAGCAGCCTGTTCGTTTTAGGCAGTGTGGTCTCAGGATTAAGCCTTGGCCAAGGCAAGTAGTGTTTGGGCTGAGGAGCAAGCCTTAAGGGCCTTTATAATCAGGTCTGAGGCAGCTTGGGTTACACACTTGGACCTTAACCTTGAGCCAGAATTTGCTTGGTTATGCCAACATGCAAAAAATAAAGTTACAAAATGTGTTATTAGGTGGTTATGAGGTTATTTTGTTGTGGCATCAGTAATGTTGTCTATTTTATTCAATAAATGGCCGCAATGTCAGATTGATGCCTTTACTAACTCAGCTTAGAGGACTACGAAGGCTTACCTGAAAGCCTGTTTGTCCCCAAGCTGAGCAGCTGCAGATTGTGATGTCCTTTTCCCCTATTTCTTGCTTTGAACACATTTTTGGCAGTGGCTCACAGGATCCCTTCCACCCTCCTTGATTTAAGATTTGTCCCAGGGGTGTGCAGCAGTCTTGTGGCTTTCACCCTTTCATTCCCTCGGTTATATTCTGATGGCCTCTTCACTGTGGGCAGTGTGGTGTCAGGATTAAGCCTTGACTAGAGCAAGTAGTGTTTGGGCTGAGAGGTAAGCCTTAATGGTCTTTATAGTTGGGTTCAACGCAGCTTGGGATATGCACCTGGACAATAAACTTGACTTAGAATGAGCTTGGTTATACCAATCTGCAATGGATAAAGTTACAAAATGTGTTATGATGCGGTTACAAGGCTAGTTTGTTGTGATCTCATTGTGTTGCCTATTGTATTCAATAAATGGTCACAATTTGTGCCTTCACTGACCAAGCTTAGAAGACATTCCCACAGATTCAATAAACTTCAGTGACCGTTTAGGAGCAGCACTGCAGTGCGCCATGCATAGTAATGAAAGCACGCTGCCTGAGCTCCTAACGAGTCCAGGGGGAGTGTCTGAGAGCAGCCCTCTCACAATATACGTGTCCCCACAGTCAAGAACTGCAGTTTAGCTATTACAGTTAGTGAGACCGCTCATAGGGGTTTGCATACCCCCAGCAACACCCCCCCCCAATTTATAAGAGCAGTATTTAAAATATAATAATATAAACAATTTTTTTTTTATCAAACAGATTAAATTTAACCATAGATGCATGGGTTTTCCCATTGCTTAGCTATGTATATTGTAACTTAAATGGCACAAGAAGATAAATATCAAGATGCATGCGAATGAAGCAATACTGCAATAGTATACTAGTCAGAGCATTTGCCTTACGCACAGTCATTCCTGGTTCATGTCTCACTCCAGTACAGTCCATTTTTCATGTCAAATCACTTTATGAACAACAGAACTTGAGTACTGCCATTAAATGCAGATGTGAGGTGTCATTGTAATGCTGTAAAATCAACAGATATGTACACATGAATCAGGGATACAAATCAAAGGTATAATGTGTAATGAATGATAAATCCCTAGTGTGTCCAAATACACCACATTCCCAAGAACCATGTTACAGTTCTGTCTAAATTAGTGTGGGGGTAAGCAGTATTTAAGCAGTAGTAAGCGGGAGAATGCATATTTAAGCAGTAGTAAGCTGGATTAAGCCCATTTGTGTGGGGCTAAGCAATGCGCACACAGGTTAAGCAATACTGAAGCTAACTCTTGTAAGCATATTTAACCAGAAGTCCTCATTGCTTACCTTCGTGCAAACCTGCTTACAATTACTTAAAAGTGCCATCACTCTGTATCCAACAGTTGATGTTCTTCCCAGCAACAAAATAAACAGCCCTTGCACGTCTTGAACCCAGGACCTTGTACACTATAGTCACAGTAGTTTACCATTAAGCCATCACAGCAGTACATAAGACTGAGGTATCACCAAACAGATCCTCACTATAGGAAAATCAATCTTAACATGTGAAAGGAATCTATATACAGTTTTATGTTGTATAACCTACTACATAACATAAATATGTGAACTGGAGTACTGCATTAAGTCCAGATGTGAGGTATCAATGTAATAGTGTTGAAATCCCCTAATAAACACAAGGACCCCATACAGTGTACGTACACATGAATCATGGATACCAAACACATATATTACATGTAATGAATAATAAATCAATGCCAAACAGCAAATAGTATGCAAATTAAAAATTAAGCAATGCTAAGCATTGCACAGCCCTGCTTACTAGGTGTAAGCAATGTGTAGGCCAGCTAAATCAGTTTTTCCATTGGTATACCCCTTTAAGCAATGTCAACCTTAGGTAAGCAGGTTTCCCATAGCTTAGCATTTTCAAAACCATCCAGTCATGGCAAAGTGCAGGAAATAGGACCTATTTAAACCTAACAGGCAGGAATACATCTCATAACTGGTTGCAGCTTCCTGCTGTAGGCACTATGACTGGTGTGGGAGAAGGAGTGTGCTTCCAGGTGCAGTGCTGGAGCATCCAGGAGTCCAAAGTCATGGCAGAACTCCTTGTTAAAGACCATGACCAGAGACTGCCGCAGGGCAAATACCAGGGTTCCCAATATAAAGTAAAAGCCTGGGACTGTCTAGCCCATGATTTCACCAATGCCATAGGCATACCTCAAACTGGTGAGCAGGTCAGGCATCACTATGCTGACCTGAGGCAGAGAAAGAGGGAGCTCTTGGATCAGTGGATCCAAGAGGCTAAGCAGATGGGTGATGTCCCAGCTGTGTGTAAGTATCAGTCTACTACCTGTTTAATAATTGCCAGCTCATGTATATTATGTATAGGTATGGCAAAATATTCCTCTTACGTCTTTGACAGCAGCAGATGAGCGGGCACTGAACCGGGAAGCTCATGCCTGTAGATTGCAGAGGTTGTGTCGTGAGGCAGGTTAGTAATACTCTTGCATGTACTGCCATAAAAAATAAATCTAAAAGTAGTAGAATGTTAATTGCCAGTATAAAACCTGTATTGTGTATGGCATGTACTGAATACACCAGACAATATGGCAGAAAGAGTCTCATATAAGTTGTATGTAAATAAAAGGATAGCAGCCTGACAATAAAGCTCTAACTGCTGGACTGCTTGTGTTTACTCTTGTATCATATGGTAATGGAGTGTTGCAGTCTCTTAATAGTACTGTTGTATTAAGCACTGTTACCCACACTGTGCTACATAAATAAAATGTTTAGGAATGTTGGTATATGACTGTTGTAATCACAAGAGGTCATATTGTACAACTGAGAGGGACTTAGACAGAAAACAGTGAAAAGATAGACAACATAATCCAAATAGCATACTCAACTGAGACGTGAACTGTTGTATTTTTAGTACACACAGCCATGGTTCAAATTCTGGGGAGTGGTAGTAAGCTGTATACAGAGTCATACCCCACAACTGTACAGATTTTTCCAGAATGTCCAGTTAATTAGCCAATATCTGTTGCCTGTCTCCCTGGCAAATCAGTGGGATATGCTTCGTTATTGATAGGGCAACACACCATGAGGGGGGGTGGAGTGACAAATTGAAGGTAGAATTACTGGAATACAAGTTGCAAATGCAAGCCCACCGGGTTTGAATGACTACATTTCTTTAAAACCCATGTTAAAAGACAGGGCTAGTAGAATATAATGCAATGTTTTAGCTGTGTGTCAGCTGCTTTGGTTGTCAAAAGAATGTTTCTTACAATACCAATTTCAGCGATAAATAATTTTTCACAACAATGTTTTGGATAGCATGGTTTTAAATGCTGTTGTGTGTGGACAAGATTAATATTCATGTATTTAAATTATGTTATATAAACTGTTTTTTATTGGATGTTGACTTATTAGGGTATGTGTTTAACATCTGATGTGTTAGGCTTTTACTTACTGTGATGATGCCATAATTTAATGGTGAAAGCGCTTAGTAAGTGAAATTCTATGGTGTATTTAGTGACTATTTTTTTTTATTAAATCCTCTGCAAAGTGCTTCAGATGTGGTTCTTTTTGTTTTTACTAGTTTTTTACCCTTTGGGTAATTCATTTTGTGAATTTTGTCTAAATCAGTGGGATGAGCCAAGACGTTTAGGCAGCAAATAATGACATACAACTGATTGTCAGACATCATAACTGACAGAATTATATCCAAGAACAAACCTGTCACTCTAGCAACTCACCAAAATGTTATGAGAGTAATAAGCAGTGTCCCATCTCCACCCCCATTTTGTGAAGCTATGACCAGAGTGTGTGCAGTAACAGAGTGAGACGTATGTGCATAATAATGTAGAATCTGGTAATGTGTGGCAACATTCATGAGTGCTAACAAACATTCCTCCCACAGGTCTGTCAGATACGAAAACTGTGCCTAGAAATAAAAGATTGAAATCCTGGACTGGTACTGTTTACTCTGGTATTGTATGGCATTGTTAATGTTGCAGTTTCTCTGAATAATAAGGTATTACTTATCACTGTCATTCACACTGTGCTACATAACAAAACTGTCTAGAAAACCCTCTATAAGAGTGTTGCAATTACAAGATCAGATTCTAAAACCACAGGAGACTTATAGACAGAAATCAGAGAAGAGATACACAGCAATATCTACATAGTGCACTCAACTGAGATGTACACTGTTTTATTTTTAGCAGACACACCTATGGTTCGAGTCCTGAGAGTGGTAGTAAGCTGTATGCAGAATCATACCGCTCAACTGTACAGATTTGTCCAGAATGTCCAGTTAATTGGCCCATATCTGCTGGCTGTTACCCTGTCCCCTGGCATATCAGCATGCTAATCTCTGACATGTAGGCAGCATTTAATGTCCTATAACTGACTGTCAGGCCTGTAAATTTTTGGAAAATGTATGTGAAAACAAACCTGTCATTGTACAACTCACCAAAGGTTTATGAGGGCAATAGTCAAAATATGTCCCGGTTTCACCTACATGTTGTGAAGACATGCCCATAGTGTGTGCAATAAGAGATGGACAGGTGTGTGCATAACATCAACCTGGAATATGCATAGAAACAGTCAGGAAGTGTTAACAAACAATACCTCCACAGGTATACCAGGTAATAGGTGTATAGTGCAGGTAAAGCTCAGTTCATGTATACAGTTGTCTATATTCATACCACTGTCCAAACTAAGGCCATAGAGTAGTGTAATAATACCTGTAAGGTACAGATCACAGCACTGACTAGGAAAGTAATGAGAACTACAGGGATATACAAGTTAATTAACATCTTTCTCTCCCCCCCACCATATCTGCAACAATAAGCTAAATACACAACTCAATCGGTATGCGCACTATTAAATTTACTGTTGGGACATATGTCCTATTGTTGGTAAATATTGAAATTTGTTCTATGCATATGCCATGTTAAAATGCTCCCACATTGGTGGCATGCTGCCATCAATGTACCTGCATGCTGTTGTAATGGCCACTGTTGTTCCAAATATGCATGTGTTCTGTTTGCTATGCAACTTATTTATTTTATTTTACATTTGTTAACCAGGGGTGTCTGAGCCTAAAAGGCCCTTTTTCAGCAGTGGCCCGGGGAGAAAAGCTCCACACAAAAAAAATTACAGATACATGTAGCTATATAGACATGATCAGTATACACACAAATTACAAAAGACAGTGGTATGCAGCAGATCAGTTACAGTGGAGAGAACAAACAAAAAAATTAATTTAAAAATAAAGGTAATTCATAGATTTGTGGTGTACAGCTGAAATTTGGAACATAGGTAGAATACATACATAGTACACAAGTACAGTACATACATTATAGATTAGCCAGTGTTTGTGAGTAAGATTGAACTGTTCCATATCTGGTGTTTCAGGTTAATGGGAATATCTATGGGGTCTATATTAGATCAGCGAATGCTGATTGATCGACCTTATGTAAGCAAAAGCTTACAATCTCAAACTGTCAAATCAGCGATTTTTTTTTTTCCTAGGGAAAAAAATTGCTGATCCAAAACACATAATGCAACACAAGCACGCCAAACAGAAATCCACACTCATACACCTAAAATCTGACACCTAACCCTACACTAAACTATACACACACACCACTAACTATCCACTTACCTTAACCCAAACCCTAACCCTAAGGTCCATCACTATCGCACACTCACCTCACCCGCTCCTTAACCCTAACTCACCTAAACCCACCCTAAACCTCACGTCCACACAATTGCACACTGACCTGAATCCAACCCGTAACTTTCCACCACAGCACTGAAAATACCAAAGCAACAGAAACGGACAACCAAATTCTTTCCCTAAGAAAAAATTTGAGTTTCTGTTGCTTCGATATTTTTAACATTCGCTAAAATAAGGTTGATCAATCAGTGTTCACTTGTTTAAGCGTTCGCTGATCTAATATAGACTCTATCTATGCATGCTGTTATACCTAATCTTGGAATGTGTTGACAAATACTAACCCAAATATGTTGTAAAAGTGAAACACCATTGCACATTTGGGAAGGCCAGTCCCAGCGGACCTACCTCTCCCACCTCATCTGGGTGTGGCACTACCACAGGACCTCATCAACTGCTGGTCCTGCACCACCTTCAGGTGGAACCACCTCAGGGGATGGGGCTCGCCCCTACCCTGGGATTGGGCGCTGACAGTTTACTGTCACCCATCACCAGGTCCGGGGTCTGGTGTGTAATGAGCTCCGCAGAGAGTTTGGAGATCTGCTATGACAGCTTGAGGGCTGTGTGGTGCAAATAGAGGTCAGTCACAAACATATCATCCAGCACAGTCATTCAACAGTACAGGATATGTATTTATCCATGTAGATGTATGCGTGTGTGTATAAATACATATATATATATATATATATATATATATACATATATATATATATATATATATATATATATATATATATATATATATATATATATATACATATATATATATATATATATATATATATACATATGCATACATCTATAGATATATATATATATATATATATATATATATATATATGTCGACAAACAAATATATACACACACTATATATTTATATCTATAGATATAAAAGAGAACATAACAAATACATATATGACCAAAGGCACCATTAATGGGGGTGAGGGGTTCCAAGATTAATACCTCTTGTAAGTATTGATATCAACCCTCCCCCACAGCCAAACAGATCTGCCCTGCAACACAATTCCAACTTTTGCAATTCCCACACCCAGGACCCTACACAACATGGCCACAAGATGTTAACAGTAATCCATCCCACCTGTATGATGTCAGGATGGTATCAATAACATATCATGCAGTACAGTCTGTCTACCATAGGGAATGCACAATGTGGAAGCAATAAACATTCAAAAGATACATATACACACACATATATATGCAGATGCACGTGTGTAGCTATATAAAACTACACATACACACACATAGATATGTATAGGAAGATACATATTTAGAAGGTGCACAGCTTATTGAACAGCCAGTATTCCTACAGTTGCCACCTTTATAATAAATAGACAGTCTATGATTCACTCATACAAAACACAATTGTTGCCTGAAACATATACCTACAGAGAAGTCAAAGGATATGACACCACCACAGGTTTACATACATAAGAAATGTTTATTTGTGTACTATTACAGTTGTATATGCCATGTTGTATAGCTGTTGACTTTGAAATACATACTAACTGAGTAATGGACTCTCAAGCAGATCATTTAATACAGTAATCCAAAAGCATAACATGTGTTGCTGTCCAGGCCAAGGCCTTCAAGTAGTACAACAGTAAAGAAAGACTGGGCCATCATACAAAACACAATTGTTGCCTGAAACATATACCCACAGGGAAGTCAAAGGATATGACACCACCACAGGTTTACATACATAAGAAATGTTTATTTGTGTACTATTACAGTTGCATATGCCATGTTGTATAGCTGTTGACTTTGAAATACATACTAACTGAGTAATGGACTCTCAAGCAGATCATTTAATACAGTAATCCAAAAGCATAACATGTGTTGCTGTCCAGGCCAATGCCTTCAAGTAGTACAACAGTAAAGAAAGACTGGGCCAGAGGATATCAATCAACAGTAAGTAATGTGGATGTATAGTTCAGCAGCCTCAAATTACACTCTGTACTCAATCCCTAGGGGAAAAAGAATTACGCTGAAACAATGAGGATGTATCTGCTACATAACAATGCTTAACTGAAAACATCACAATCACACTGACAAACAGAACAGTCTGTATGACAGCATTAGGTCACCAATGTTCCCAAGGTGAAATGTATGGTAATGTACAGTCATATACCTTAATGCAGCTTATTACCAATATCCCTCACATGTTGTAACAGCCTAGGTAATATATGGTGCATACCCCTCCCCCATAGACTGACTTACAGGGGCATATAACACTGTCACATACACTGACCTCTGGACTGCAGAAGGGCACACGTTTTGTGCAGCTGAAGCCCACATATATATGGACCCTACACCACAGTATGTGTGGGGGCCACAACAGCACAACATAAATAACCCCTTACTGCATGTCATATGGACAAAGCCTGGTATATAGGTGGAGGACAGAGGCGAGAACACAGACCCATATGTCAAATAGTGTAGTTATACACTGAGAACGTTGCTGGTGTTAGAGGATAGTCTGCAACATAGCCTTAGTCAGGAATATGAAGTCAGAAACACAAATGGATGTACCCATGTACTGATAGCACTCAACACACAATGACAGTGATATATCTAACATAAGACCTGTGTGATGGCATACCTCTGGCCATCATGTAGCTATGCCCACAGTTGAGAGCTATGCAGACAGACTGCAGTCCATGTTAAACTAGTATGTACACACAATTCCTGTAACACTGGTGCTATACAATGCATATAACAACACTACTCACACTGTAGGTCTGGCATCTTATACAAATATGTAGCTGGTCTGAGTCTGTAAGTCCTCTTGTAAGAGGTATTGCTATCTGCTGTCTGTAACACTACTGCCCACATAAAGGAAGGATGTCGTCCATACAGGAAAGGTAAAGTGACCATGCCCACATGATGTAGGGATTTATAGTAGTGGGTTGCCATGACAGTGGCAATTGGAAGTACTAGACAGCATGAGAGAGAGAGAAACACATCAGATCAACACTGACTGACAAGATGTAAGCTATTATAGTGTGTGATGTGTAATGCAAAACATGTATATTAGTGTGGTCAGTAGCTGGTGGTGGACATAATGGCACTTCA
>NC_056745.1:1011126392-1011148892 GCF_019279795.1 Protopterus annectens
ACACTGTTACAGGTGGTCATCTGCTGTGTCTGGACACAGCAACCATAGCCAGATGTCCTGTAGAGTACCACATAAGCAGATGTTCAGGGGTGCTCATGGGAGGGCCGCTGGTCATCGTGCCCCTGGCAGAAGTGCCACCTCTGGTACCACCAGATGCATGTTTCAGGCTGTCATGGAGGCGCAGACATATATGGAGTGGTACACCAGACAGGGTTTGAGGCTGCAGAGGGCTGCTTTTTCAGCTGTAAGTGACAACATCCGTGAACTTGCAGGTGCCCTCCGTTATTATACAGAGACCATGGATAGACAGTGGAGTGAGATGGTGGCCCTCCTTAGCCATGGATTGTCCATACTAGAGCATGTGTTGGGAGTGGTGAGATGGCCACATGGATGTAGCCCAGAAATACCAACATCTGGAGGTCGATGTGGATGTGCAAGGACACCAAGCTGCTCCCGTAGTGGCAGTACCAGCCCCAGCACTGCGGGCGGGTGCTGTCCACACCACAGCAGGCCACATACATGTGGCCCGGGTCAGTCCCAGGAGAGACCTGGTTCCTGCGGACATATGTCATCATCAGGGGAGAGTAATATATTGAGGCTTGTACCTGGACATGTCTTCGGAACCCCCGACAGGCACAGTTCTTGTGTCCATGGTCGGAGGTGGTGAACTGGACACCCTGCCATGTATGGCCTGCAGCTGTCCAAAAGACATCTGTATAGGGGGGTTCTATATCAGATGATCAAAAGCTTACAAGTCCGAAGCTCACAACTTCGGATTGCAAACCTCGAAAGCTGACAACATCGAGCATACAAAAAAAATACTAACAAAAAAAAACACTCTTTGCAGGGGGGAAAGCCCCCCCACACCCCATGCTACTTAAATATACCAACTCTGAGGTCGCATTATATTGCAGTAAAGGGAAATCTTCCCTTTCTGCACTCTATGGAGATCTCCATTCTGCGGTTCGATGTTGTCAGCTTTTGGGGTTTGAAGTTTGAGGTTGTGAGCTTCAGACTTAGCCTTCAATGTTCCACTATAAACCCTTTATAGGGCAGCCACATGGCAGAACTGTGTGCATGCATACTCGCACACAATACAAACAAACCTAGGGCAACCCCATACCTACACACACATTACCACGGCCATATCAGTAATTAAAACCCCTCACTCACACACATGGTGTCAAATGTATGGATAAGCCTAGGTCTCTGGCAAACCAACAACACACCCTGTGCATATGATGATACCTGTGCCACATCCCTGTCATCCATAACATCAATGCAGGTACAGGCTAATATGGTTCTGATGTACACTGTGACTGTACCACAGTGTACTGCTGTGTAACATGTTGTTATCATTAATGTTTAATGCTTACATGTCAGGTAGTGTAGCTGTCCAGCCATGATGCATTATAGCTGTTAGTAACAGTGAGTGATTGTGGTCTCCATAATGTTATCCATTTGTGTTGTAGGTGTCCATGTGTCAGCAAGAGGATGGTCTGCTGTCATATCTCACAAGGGGTATGGCACTGTGGTGACACCTTGGCTGTGTCATATTCTGGGTACAGTTGAACACATGTCACAGGTATGTATAACAGTTAACACCTGTGCCACATGGCCGATAGGCCAGGGGGTGGTGCATACAGGTGACAATGGTAGTTGTACTGGGTGGTACACACCACATGTTTATGTATAACACACACAGAGGCTTAGGTGCTGATGCTCTACACAGAGAATGCTGTACAAATGAATGTATGTACCTGTGCAAGGAACCCATTGTAGCCAATGTAATTCCACCAAGTCAGACTATGCAGAACAACACATTGTGGAATAAGCGGTCCTCTAGTTTAATGTCATTGACGATGGTACCGGCAGGGTATATGTCCTATTCCCCAATGTAGTGCAATCCTCAACACAGTAAACATATGTGTGCTGGTGTCCCTACCTTTTGGAGGGTGAGAGGTGCTGTAGAACCATAGATAAAGTGCTAGACAAATACATAACCTGTTAACATGAACTGTACAGTATTATGGCCAGCTACATGGGGGGATACACTCAATAGTAACGGCAATGATGTTGGCTGTGTTCACAACAGCCACACCCAGCTATATATACCAACCCCAGTATTGCTGCACACCTATACAGTAGGGAAGCGGCCATTTACACAGCTAACAGTAGTTGTGATGAAATATATGTCCACAGGATTATACCTGTGACATGTTAGCATATGCCATGTTGTTCTTGGACAGATGACCCCCCTGGGACATACATATTCTGCAACCTGAAGAAGATCCCACCACATACACGCACTCTTACTTGGCAACACTGGGACTAGACCCCTACCTAGGCATGTAGTGCTGCTGATGTGTGTGGCTTTAATTGCACACACCACACAGCTTTTAGGATGAAGTGTGTTCCAGGTTACATGTTGCATGCAGAACATCCCCAGGCATGTACAGTATGGCAATGGGGGATGTAATGGTTGAATATGGACAATACATAGTGTGACATACCATCATATACACATTGACAAACACATAAGAGTCAGGCACACATCCGAGAGACCTGGGCCTATCAGTGATAACTACCTTGTCATTGTGTCCAATGTGTTACAGGTAGGTTGCACACAGCACATGCATAACAGGGCTGGATAGTGTTATCAGTTACCTGTATGGTTGATGGTGACAGTGGTCACCATACAGTGGTACATGGGACATGTGCCGGGGGTACCAATGTGTAATGACAGTATACCCACCACCCACATCCCACTGTGGATATTGTATGCCCTGGAACCCTTGATGACACTCTGACAGACCCACCATCACACATTGACCAGGACTGCAATACAACCCTTTGTCCGTCCCAAGAGTGCTACTACAGGGGTATGCATCTAATGCACATGCCACAGGCATAGTAGGGTGATGCATTGTCATGCCTCTCCTATGAGCAACAACATCACTATCTCTAATACTGTGTGACAAAGTCTTTTGTAATAGTAGTATGTGGCCTCTGAATGCTGTACCCTACATATATACACACATGCACACATACACACACTTGCCAGAACTCAATGGGTATCCCATGCCTATCAAGCCATTTTTACAACAACTGCAAGGCCCAGGTAGCCCTTAGGGAGAGGAGCGTAACAAGGTACATGTAATGTCCGGTACAGCAGCAGCCACATCTAACTATTGCAATGGGTGGTACGGTGGATGTGAAGGGCTTCAGGGTATTCCCAACTACAGTCCAAAACACTAGAATTGCAGCAAAATGATAACGAAACACACAACCACTAGCACCATGCCAGTAAAACGTTTGTGATCGAGGTACCTCGCCTTCGTCTTCAAATGGATCACAAAATACTCGATTGCTGTTAACTTAACTATTATTTATACAACTTTAATTAAAGTTAATCAGCACCAATCAATCAATTATAACATTTTTAAACACATTTAAAGTGCTCTGCCAATATTTAAACCTACAAAACTGACAAATTTATTTAAAATAGAATATTATCAAAAAACTACATGATGTTATTGAACTAATATATTATTAATATAAATATTTGTAAATTAATACAAGATATATATATATATATATATATATATATATATATATATATATATATATATATATATATATATATATATATAATAATGTCCAAAAGATTTTTTGACATAATGTGCATTGGAGAAAAGAATTAAGTAGCTACCAAATTGCTGAAAAAATGTCAAAGTGACATTTAATAGCTGTTCTATATTATTATTACTGTCTAATAAATCAAATGACTCGCAGATTAATTTCTCATAAATCCAAAAGTCTGAACAAGTAACCTATGTAACCAGATGTATCAACACTGCCTAGATTAATCTATATAAAAATCTAAGCTGACTAGATTAATGGATATTATATACTTAATTCTAGATTAAGACCATGTGGCTTCAGCGTATTAAATTTAAGGATCATCCTGGTCTCTAGTTCAAGCAACTTATAAACCAATCGACCCCCATTATTACAAAAGGGTTTACCCAACACACAAAATTTCAAACTACTGTGATCACTCTTGTGTATCTCCAAAAAGTGTTTGGCCACTGGACTATACTCATTTTTATTCCTAATATATTTTATGTGTTCCAAAACTCGAACTCTAACCATCCTTTTTGTTTGACCTATATACCACATGTTGGGACATGGGAACATGAACAATATATAAACTACTCCTGTTGATTTACAATTGAAAAAGTGTCTAGCTTTAAAAGATACTCCATTGATGTTAGTTGTATTAGTAATCCTTCTGCAAACACTGCATTGACCACATGGGAAGGTGCCTTCAGTATTACCACTACTAGACTTTTTAATATTATTAAAGGAGTTACAGTTCAGTATCTCTTTTAAATTTTTTCCTCTTTTAAAAGAAAAAGTTATGTGTTTAGGAAAAATTGCACCTATGTTTTCATCCACACAAATCAAATACCAATAATTTCTAATAATGTTACACACTTCATTGGATACAGGAGAATATTTGGTGACAAAAAATAAATTAGATTCACTAGTTTTTATGACATCTTTATTTGTTCTTCTCCTAGTAATGTTATTTTTTTCTATTATCAATGCACCTAGATCTTTATGTACAATTTTGTGGTGATGTTCATGCACAAAATAATCTCCAATTCCTAATATCTTATTTTTTTGAAAGTAATAAATGATCATGGCTATAACCTCTCTTGGATAACCTGGATTCAACTTTACTTAATTCTAATTCTCTTTCATTAACTTCACTACAGGTCTACTAGCACACAGACACTGATATTCTCAGTAATGCACACATACACATTTGTCAGTACTGGGGTACATCGGTGCACGTGTTCCTAGGTGTGTATCTGGGTATTGTCCATGGAGAGATGGGAAAAGTAGGTGATGTGTGTACAGTGGTATCATGCCACCTGCCATGTGCCAGCAGGCCATCTATCTACAGACACCGCTGTGGTGACCCTCAGAGTAAGAGTGACATGCATCAGCCAATCCTCTGGGTCCCTCCTACAGAGGGCCAGTGAGGTGCTCCAGTTGACATGTATGCAACATGTATTACATAACATGGTTAAAGTCTGTCTTGGAGACCTGTACCCAAGCATGTTCTGTTGTGGTAGTGCAGTTTAGGTATCGTGGCAGACATGTCAGTGTCAGTCAGGCATAGATTGCCTGTACATATCCAAGATGGATACCTGACATCTGCACATCTGTACAGGGACTAACAGACATCATCTCACCAACTAGCTATGCAGTAGGATGACTGTGTTGACAGACAGATGTCTGACACCAATAGGTATGCCATTACTACATGATGGCAGCCCTCACTGACATGTGCTATGCTGACAGTAGTCTACAGTTATTTACCACATGTCAGATCATTATCCAGTAGGATATATATATATATAATGTGACACAGCTCACACACCAGGAACACAACAGTGAGGACTCAGAGTCCATCTATGCATGCAGGGGTGTTTGCTTCCAGTACTACAATTAGCAATCTAATCTTACTTGGGAAAGCACTGTCAACAGTAGTAACGTAATGATAGTCTACATGCCAGTGTGACTACATATAACCTAGGATACTACCCTTGTATGTAACACATTCACACAGATAAGAGTGTTGTATAAGCCATATACACTCAAGTGTCCCAGACAGGAGACTCACATCCCTTGCTACTGTAATGACAGCACATAGATGCATGTTATGTACATGGCATTACATACACTTATTACAGATGTCATTACCCTGCTATGTTATCAGACCGGGATGTAATCACTAGTTACCAAGGCTGAGCCATGCTTAGCAGGTGTCAGCATTCCTGCAATATAACAGCTACGCAGATTTGCACTCTGATAAGCAAAGCCTTCATGGTGGAAGCGCTCGTACATTTAATCTTGCCTTAGTATCACTTAGCTTCTCACAAACCCATGCAAACACACTTAAAGCTGCTCAAAATTGCCTTAACCAATCTGTATATAACAGCCCTTGTTCTGCTCAGCAACAAAATAAAAAGCCCTTGCAGGTCTTCAACCCAGGGCCCTGTACACTATAGTCACAACAGTTAACCACTATGCCATGACAGCTGTGAAGACAGTTGTTTTTCCAATATATCTGTCAGTACAATTGTGAACAGTATTGAACAATTGCTGTGACTTCTACAATTGTGTAGTACTTGTTAGTAATATTACTGTAGCATCACATATGTTGTTATAGCTAAATATACATATATCAGATACATACAGTGTGATACATCTGGGAAGGTATACACAACAGTAATGTTTACATATGACAAGGATATGGATATATACATATATATATATGTAGATATATGTCTACTTGTGCATACACAAATATATTAATATATATGTATTTATACACATCTGTATAGTGCATCATATATATGGCCATATATTGATCTCGCTGTACATATATATATATATATATATATATATATATATATATACATATACATCATATATGTATATATATATATATATATATATATATATATATATATATATATATATATATATATATATATATATATATATATATTTATATATGTCGCTATATATGTAGACATCTGTAACTATATGTGCATATATATCTATATATTTGTATATGTGTAGACATATATAGATGTGTATATGTATATATGGGTTCCTATCACATAGTCGAACTTGTACAAGTTCGAACCCCATATGGTCGAGACCATAAGTTCAAACTTGTACAAGTTTGAGTGTTTAAACGGAAATCTCTGTAAGAGGAGGTTTCCATTCATTTCAATGTGGTGCAATCTCGGAGTTGGTATATTTAAGTAGCAGGGGGTGTCAGGGATGCAGGGGGGCTTGCCCCCTGCTTACAACAGTTTATTTTGTTTTAATTCTTTTTTTATCACTAGTCAAAGTTCTGTATCTTCAAATGGAACAGTTTGAACATTCCATGTTCAAAGTTATAAAACTTTGACTGTGATATAGACCCATATATATATATATATATATATATATATATATATATATATATATATATATATATATATATATATATACATGTTTACCATATGACCAGAACATGGAGTGGAGTCATACCTCAGCACCAATAGTCTTGACCTTTTAGTGCAAGGGGATGTCATGTATGTATTGCAGGTATATATGTAGACTGTTGCTACTGTAACAGGGTTGTCTTAACAGACATGTTGTGTGTGGGAGGTCACATCTGCTATTGACATGTATGCCATCAGTTACTGACAGACATCCTAAGGTTATCATAGTACAGTACCACTGATATCAGAATAATGATCCTGTGGACTACAGCAGAGATATGACCAATATATGTGCACAGTCTGGCACACACTGGTCAATCCAGAGGTATATACAGATCCCCTTAGTGCAAGACATGTGGACGAGGCCTGACAATGTGGATGTTAATAGCTATATACATGGGTATATCATGTAAATACTGGACAACATATGCCCACACAATTTATACATTCACACACTCCTGTCTGGCCTGACACATAATAACTGGTGGTGCAGAGGTCCCATGGCCACATACTACCCACTAGTTAGTGACATACATCTGTACAGCATCCCACTGCTTTGTTAGAAATACATGACAGTTATGGTGGCCTGGCAGCAGTGCATCTAGCAAATATCTGGGCATAACATCACACTGGGTAATTATACTAAGCTGCTAAGCATGTAACAAAGCACTGTGCATACCACAGGCAGACTGCCACAACACTGGCCTACATTTCTTATGTGGGAATACACATGTACCTGAAAATATAGCAGGCTCTACAGACATGTCACAGCACAGAGTAACAGACACCTGTGTGAAAGTGCATACCCTCAATCAATGTGATCACAGCCACAACCACATATGGTAAGCAAGCTTAATATTACACTATATGGACTGTCTGATCAAAACCATCTTCATATGTGCCAGTCACACACTAACCCTACATATACTGGGCCACAACACAGTGTAGTCCAATGCCTGTCTGTGGTATAGGACATGTGTGTGTGTATTTGGCCCTACAAACATGTGAGCCAATAGGGTACCATACACTGGAGCAGCATGTAACATCAGATAGAACAGGACCAAGAACAATGACATCTACCACAGTCTGTACACAGGCCAAGGTATGTATTCGCAATACACATGCTGGTGACAATTACTATATGTACACAGACCTCACTACTGTACACACAACCACAGAATGCCCAGGTTAAGTCCTCAAACATAACCCCTACTATACATAACATGTCTAGCAGTCTGATATCTGACTGGCTTGTTATCAGGTATGATGTCAATAAATAATGGTGTACAGAACATATGCACCTCTTACTGCATGACATATGTACAAAGGTTGACAGACTTGTGGCTGAAGGCGCAAACACTGGGCCAATATTGGAATGTTGCTCTGATAACCTCATACAT
Organism: Protopterus annectens; assembly: GCF_019279795.1. Classification (NCBI taxonomy): domain Eukaryota; kingdom Metazoa; phylum Chordata; order Ceratodontiformes; family Protopteridae; genus Protopterus; species Protopterus annectens. Next base: position 1,011,134,869 of record NC_056745.1, read on the forward strand.
TTACTGTTGTAACAGGGTTTGTTGTGACATAAGTCCTATGAGGGATTTCAAGTCAGTAACTCTCATGGCGGTCACCGTGTACTGACTGCAATCCTCAGAACATGCTTCTGCAGTTCTAAGATAGGTGATCGGTAAGTTAACACAATAAACATAAGACTCCAAACACTGGCCAGTCCACAGATAACACTACAGGTGGGAGTTTCCTCAAACACATAACACTGTCATGACAGGTATTAAATCATGTAGATCAGCCATATCCACACAAGCCCTGATAAACCAACAGTACTCCAAATGCAGAAGAGCAACACTTACATTCTGTTGTCATGTCTGGAACATCCCCCTCCTGTTTGTTGGCCTTTCTCCACAGTGTATGTTGTTAGAGGTATATCCCACTACCATCAGTGATGCTGTTTGCCAAACACCGACCTGAAGTCCTGCTCACAGTGAATGAAAAGGGCCAAAGCCCACATGATGTTCCTAGTTATAGGAGTGTGTTTCCATGCAATTGGCTATGGGAATGTTACCACAGCTGTTCCCCATGCAATTAGCTAGTGGGGGACTGCAATTTGTGCAGAGGCCATCAACTGATCATGAGCGTCACTTACAATCTGCTACCTAAGCAAAGCAGGTGTACTTCTTCACATCCACCAGAGAAGGAGAGGGAGATACAGAGACAAAGTAAAACAGGGAGGGGGTGGTAGAGTAAATTCTAAGCAAGTTTGTGTCACACACTTACCAGTATGGGGTTTCAAACCCCTGCCTAAGTATTGCTATCATATGTTTATGCAGTTTTTGCATGCACCACAGATCTTACAAGCTGGGGAGCTGTCCAAAGGTATATTCGATGGTGAGTGACATCAGCAACAATGATAAAGGTGGGATAAGATAGGTGTAGTACACATGCCTGTCCACATGAACAGGTATCAAGGTTGACACAGCCACACTCTCTCTCAGGGGACTCACACACATTATCACAGTTGGCAGGGTCAGGATTAGACATCCTAACTAGCTAGTTTGCCACAATACAATAATACTCAGGTATCACATGCACTACAGGGGTTATCAAGATGATATATGGGCAAAGGGTATGTCAAGGTGTCTGACATCAGAAGGCATGCTTCAGTAGGCCAATGGAAGGTGTAGTGAATGTGAATGGCATCCAAATCATTATACTCCACTCTCACACACACACACATACACACTTTTGCCAGTACTGACATGCATGGGTGCATTGCTTCACAGGTGTGTAGTGGTTGACTGTGCTAGAAGGATGTACAAGGCTAGGTAAAGGGTATGCCTTGGCATCAGGCCACATGACAATGGTCTGCAGTGTGGCTCAGGCGTGTAGTGTCTGGATTGACCACCACAGGTGGGTATTGTATTCACCATCCAGTCATCTGGGTTACTATTGTGGGTGTCCAGTACTGTGCAATGTTTGCCATGTATGTGTCCTATATTCCATGACATGGATGGTGTCTTGTTTGTGCACTCATCCCATATGCATGTTCTTTGACATGTGGAAGTGTGCCTGGGGTGTCTGGGGCATGTTGTGTAGACAGATCATTATCATCAGATGTGTCATTCCTGACCTCATGTGGTGAGAACTGGAAGTGGATACCAGGTTGACCCTGCACCTACATTGACAGCATGATACAGGTAATCCCTGGTGTCAGTGGCATCTGTCCGTACAGGGCATGTGTATAAGGCATGGTATGTCCTTTGTGGGTTACATTTGCTGGCTCTACAATTGTAGCAGGCATCCAGTGGGGAACATAGTGAAGGAGCACTGTATGCAATGATTTGCCTATTGTAGGGATGGGACAGGGTGCCATGTCCTCTGTAGTCCAGTGCAATCACACCATGGTTACTATCTGTGGGCAATATGCAAGGAACTACCAACATAGTGGTTGTTGCCTAGCTGAGTGTGTTTGTGTATGAAACATGGGTGGAGAGTGCTTTCTGTGTAATACAAGGGTTGCCTATATTTTTCACCAAGCCATGATGCCACATGGAGGGGTATGGATCGTCTACCCCAGACTCTCTGCTATTTGACATCCGTTATCCTTGTAAGGTGGACATTGTGACATATAATAGGCCCACCATATAAGAAATTTGCAAAACCCACTCCACAATGAGTCCTGTTGTTACACACTCACAGCTACCTCCACACAGGATATGTATGAAAAAACACGCACACCAAGTTTCACAGTTGTTATGTCTGAGATTAGAACTTCTACCTAACTAGTACATCACACTGCAGCATTACTCAGTTATAGCATGCAGCATGGAGAAAACTGGGCTACTCCTTCCCCAAAGATGTATTTCAAACTGAATGACATCAGCAGGTTTGCCAAAGTAGGGAATTGAAGTTGTAGTGACTATGAATAGCCTCAAAAGCATTGTTCCCTACACAGACAAACAAACACACACACACACAAACTTTTACACTTGCTATGTCTGGGATTAGAACTCCTACCTAACTAGTTCATCACATGACAGCATTACGCCTCTATAGCACATGCCATGGCACATATTGGGCTAGCCCTTCCCAAAGGTGTATTTCAAAGTGAATGACATCATTTACATCAGCAGGATTGCCAAATTTGGGCAATGGAAAGTGTAGGTCATAGGTTGGTACTAGGCTATTGGCCCTAGGGCCTATACATGCCCAGATATGACAATTCCCTGGCTATGTCTTCCCCCAGTATTTACTTCCCTGGGCCCCTGTCTAGCAGGGCAGCTGACATGATCCCTGGGGTCAGTTTCCTATCTCCCATCCAATTGTCCAGGTTCCTTATGATGAGGGCCAAAGAAGCACTCTGCTTGACATGTATGGGCAGTCTATTCCGGAGTCTGGGGAGTCTCTGGGTCAGGAACACATCCCTCCAGCATGTATTGTTCATTGTGATGACAATATTTGGATCCCTGGTACATGCGGCTGTGAGGGTTTGGAATTCTTTAAGTGTAGCATGCCCAACAGGTGTGAGTTTGACATGGCATGGTATGTTAAGCAGAGATCGCCTCTGAGAACACAATATGTGACAGAGTATAGCTGGATGATTTTCAGATGGTCAGCATAGGTTTAGGCCTGTGATTCTTTTAGTAAGGTATGTCTGCAGCCTTTCTAATTGTTGCAGATTTCTTGTGAGGTACATACATAATGGGCCATTGTATGGGTTCACTGAGAGATGACTACAGTGGGACAATGGCCTCCTTTTTCTTGGATGTAAAGCCCTTAGTGGTGAGGTGTGCCATATAGGTGGATTTCCTGACTGTTGTGGTGATGTGGTTATCAAAGGTGAGACCACTGTCTACCTGTGTCGCTAAGTCTATTATCACACTTTAGGTGTTTAGTGTACTGCCACCTATGTGGTACTTCACAGATACATGTCCCTTCCCAAAGGGGATAACTATAAATGTCTTGTCATTGATATGTCTTTCTGTAAGGCCCTTCTGTAGAATATCCACATCATGTGGGGATTCAATATTGGCTCCCAGTGTGCAGTCATCTGTGACCTTTGTTTGGCAGAGTCCCTTACTGTTGGACTGTACTTCAGGGCATTAGATGCTAAACAAGGGCAGTGCCAGGACTGAACCCTAAGGATACTCCAACTGTCACTTCTCTGGGGCTGGGGTTGGTGTCACCTATATTTACAGTGTGGGTTCTATCAGTACAGCAGTTGGCAGCCCATCGGGTGACATAGGGATTAATGGTCAGCTTGATACATTTATCTATGATTCTAGACTGGGGGGATGGTGTTGAAGGCCTTGGCGAGGTCCAGATAGGCTGTGTGAACCACCTTACCCTCTTCCACAGCTCTGGAGATGGATTCACAGATGTCAATCAGGTTGAGGTGACATGATCGGCCCTTCACAAACCCAAACTGTTTGGGGTCCAGTGCTTGCAGGTTGCCAATGTCTTTGTTTTAATTTCCATGATAATACATTCCATGGCCTTGCACATCAGGCACATCATACTGCTGGGGCTGCAGTTCCCAGGATCCAAGGCGGATCCCTCCTTGTGGACTGGGATAACTGTAGCTGTGTGCCACACAGTGGGCATGAAGCCTGAGGTGTGGCTATAATTAGACATGGCACATAGGTGAGGTGCCAGTTCATTTTGTAGCTCATGTATTACACAGCCCGGGATGTTGACTGGTCCCATGGCTGCTGTTGTCTTAGCTCTGGAAAGTGTGGTTTTTGCCTTTGTGGCCATTATTACCAGAATCTGGCAATCTTTCTGTGTTGAGATGGGCCCTTTAGGGGGTGGGAGGGGGTTGCAGTTGGCACTGAATCAGTCTGCCAGGATATTGGCAATATCTTTGGGAGCAGCATATTTAATACCATCCTGTTGTAGCTCAGAGCAGATCTGCACATTGCCATTTAGATTCCTGACATAGCTATGGAATGGCTTGCAGTTGTCTTTGGCATCTCTGACTATATTATGCTCGTAACTAGCTTTGGTGGATGTTATGAGGAATCTCAGCTTCATACTGTGGCTGGTAAGGGAGTATTTTGCATCCTGAAAATTCCCCCGTTTCTGCAACAGTTTCCACCTTTTGTTCTACAGTATGTTTATGGCAGGGGGGCACCACATTACCTTCCTTTTCTTGGTGGGGAGTGTCTTGTTTCTATATTGGATGGCACAATTCATACATGAGTGGATTTGCTCGTACAGTGCCTTCATGAAGGATTCAGCAGTCATCCTTTCAGTTCTCATCTGCATGGGTGCCATGATGTTAGTCACTTCTGACATGTGTAGCATGATTTTGGCTTTGGAGATGTGTATTACAGAGGTTTCTTTAAAGGGGTGTGGGGTGGGGGAGGGATGTTGATGTTAAGGGTTATTAGCTCATGGACAGACCTGACCACCAATGTGATGAACATAGGTGTGGACCATTGATTTCCTATGCTGCTAATGACCAGGTCTAGGATATTTGAGCCCCTGGTGGGATTATGGGTTACTTGATCCAGGGCATTGAGAATTATGACTTCCAAGAATCATTGGGCACACATGTTCATACACAAGTATTTTTCACAGTTAATGGCAGGGTAGTGTAACCCACCCAGTATTAGGGTGTTTGCTTGTATTATAATATTTCCAGTATGTTTCAAAAGCTTTAGTGGGAATCATGGGGCATGGTGGGGGATCTGTAGCAAGCTATAAAATTTGGATTGCAATCTGACCTAGTGTTAGTTGCACCGGGGGTATTTCAGACACATTCTGTTGGGCAAGTAGCCTGGTGGTGTGAATATTCTTGGTGAATATGGACACTCCTCCTTTATTGTTTTTGTCTTGGTTTGGTGGCCAACAAGTGTGGTGAGAGCTGTACCTGGTATTGCAGGGGTTCTCTCTGGAGCCTTGGATCAGGTCTCTATTACTGCACAGATATCAATGTTCTCCATTTTAAGGTGTGCCTAGTGACTGTGAATGGCCACAAAAACATTGATTCCTACACACAAATTTCACAGTTAGCATGTCTGGGAATAGAACTCCTACCTACTAGTATATCACACTACAGCATTACGCAGTTATAGCATGTGCCACAAAGCTTACTGGGTCACTTCGTCCGCAAAGGTGTATTTCAAAGTGAATGACATCAGCAGGCTTGCCACTTTAGGGCAATGGAAGTTGTACTGACTGTAAATGGCCTCAAAAGCATAGATCCCTACACAGATAAACACACACACACACACACACACACACACACACACACACACACACACACACACACACACACACAAAGTTCCACAGTTGCCATGTCTGGGAATGAACTCCTACCTAACTAGTACATCACACTACATCATTACACAGTTATAGGATGGTGATTACTGGGCTACTCCTTCCCCAAAGGTGTATTTCAAAGTGGATGACATCAGCGGACCTACCAAAGTAGGGCGTTTAAAATTGTAGTGAGTGTGAATGGCCTCAGAAGCATTGACCCTATACAGACAAACACACACACACACACACACACACACACACACACACACACACACACACACACACACAGTTGCCATGTCTGGGATTAGAACTCCTACTTAACTAGTACATCACACTACAGCATTACACAGTTATAGGACACACCATGGAGATTACTGGGTTACTCCTTCCACAAAGGTGTATTTCAAAGTGAATGGCATCAGCAGCCTTGCCAAAGTAGGGCATTTGACATTGTAGTGAGCGTGAATGACCTCAAAAGCATTGATGCCTACACAGACAAACACACAGACAGATGCTATGTCTCTTATTAGAACAGCTACCTAACTAGTATGTCACACTACAGCATTACGCAATTATAGGACGCGCCACACAGCTTACTGGGCTACTCCTTCCCCAAAGGTGTATTTGAAAGTGAATGATAGCAGCCCTGTCAAAGTAGGGCATTTGAAATTGTAGTGAGTGTGAATGGCCTCAAAAGCATTGAGCCCTACACAGACAAACACACACACATACAGTTGCCATGTCTGGGATTATACCTCCGACCTAACTAGTACATCACACTATAGCATTACACAGTTATAGCATGTGCCACGGAGCTTATAGGGGTACGCCTTCCCCAAAGGTGTATTTTAAGGTGAAGACATCAGCAGGCTTGCCATAGTAGGGCAATGGGGAGTCCAGTGTGTGTGCATGGGCCATAACCCATTAATCTAGAAGCAGACACACAACACTCAGGCACACACAGGTTTATATTCCACAGGTATGTGTATACAACTGATAGATGACTACTGACTTGTACAATCATATTACACAGTTAGCACAAGCACCACAGACATTACAGTGCTGAGGGATACCACAGGCAAATGTCTACAGTGATTGACATTTGCACATCATGTGGTTTTAGCCAATTGGATGTGTGCTGGGTGGGACAGGCCTCATGATGGGAGGCTTTTTGTCACTGTCTGTCATGCTCTTCCACACATATATGTATGTGTAATTTTGGCCTATTATAGTGTGTTGTCCTTGGATATATGTGTGTATTCCTATCCAATGTGTATGAAAAGCATAACTGGTGTGTACTGAGGAGTGTGTGCACAAACATCTGTGACTGTCAGATATGTATAGTCCACTGTTGTTACCAGACATGGGCTTCATTTAAGTGCGTGAGCATGCCCAGTATGACCTTTCAGTATTTTGTTGTCAGACATGGCCTTCGTTTCTCTAAGTGTGGGAGCATGCCCAGTGTAACCTTCAGTACTGAATGTGTGAACCCATTCCAGGTAGGTTGTACTGTAGTGCAGGCTTTTATGTGCTACACCTACAGCTAGCAACCTGTTTCTGCGGGATATCTGTAGATTGGTTGACAATATGGGGTCAAAACGGGCAAAGGATAGTGGGTTACTGTAGGTAATTGTGTCTGTGCTGCTTCTGCTACATGGTCTTGGTGTAAGCAGAGATATTCAGACATATGTACTGTTTTACACTGTGATGTTTTATGTCAAGTACTGTCAGGTATATATATTTGCTTGCAGTGATATCCTGGGGAACACAGGGTGAATGCATCTGTGTCCAGTATTGTGGTCTGCAGCCTACATATTCTTGCACAATCATGCCATTCTGGAGGGGAAGCTGCAGACACTTGATGCTGAGTCTGTGTATATGGTTCATCCCCTTGGTACAGTGGTGGCTGAGGATCCCATGCTTGGACATCCATCGACGTGATAGTATGGCCATATCCTGCTGTGGCCATACCTCACAGTTGTACAGATTCACACAGATTACCCGCAGGCAGTGGTCATAAATCTGGACATTACCCCTTCACATTGTGGTTTACAAGCAGGTTTGTAGCTACCCATTCCTGTGTTTGCAGGCAGGGATAGTATGTGCACATGGCTGAGTTTCAGACTTCACACACTCCATGCCTCCCATGCTCCTACTCCCCCGTCTATTATTCTATCATTTTCCAAACATTATGCAAACATTATCTGATAAGTTCCCTATAGTTATCACTTCATCCCAGCAGTAATTTGGTGTTGGTCCACAGTTCATGCAGTAGGACATGGTGGACATGTTACTGTGATTTGTCCAAATGGCCTTCCATTTGGGTTCTGTGGAATGTATTATGTTATTTGGGAGTCCATGACATAACATACATTGGCAGTACGGGTGAAACACAGGCCTTTGGCAGAGGAATGTAGGCCATTTGGTAATGATGCAGGCCATTGCATTGTGCCACTCCTACAGTCCCAGACTGCAATACACTATCTTCCTTTGGGGTGACAGGGTAGGTGTGCAAGGTGTCAATGCCAATACTGGCTGTCATTATTGATTCAGTGGTGTGGATGCTGGCAGGGTGCTGCTTACAGCTAGGGACACACCTGCATGGCACACCTGTTCTGCATTCTTTGGCTATTGCCATACAGAGGTGGGGGTCATATTGTACTCATTCCTAACAGCAGGGATAAGACCGGAGAGGTAAATGTGGGTGATGGTGGGGTGAGCTGGGTGCATGTGTGCTATGGACACTACTTGCATCTGACTCACAGATATGCATGGGGCATTCCACTTATGCTGGCTTGTGCAGGGACATCAGCTATTTCTCAATACTTCATACCTGTGACCTTTGAGGTCTGCCAGTGTTTGGCTAGATGACACTGGTATTCGCTACTACAAGCCCAATTAATGTGCTGCTATACAATTAGATAATGTATATACAATTCCAAAGGTGTGTCCATTTGACAGTAACATATTATACAGTGTCTGTCTGGGATATTTCCCCCTGTGGACTGTTTGTATGTCTGGGCCCACATTCATGCCATGTCCATCTTTCAGATGGTGACACATATTACTTCCAAATATTTACGATGGCTTACTGCTGCAATGTGTTTTGCTGGGGTGCATTGTTTCTGGTACTGCAGTTGTGAGAACTTGACCCTGTCATTGGCAGTACTGACCATTGGCCACCAGGACAAACCTCACCATGCCTACATACTGACCACTCTCACACAATATACAACACACACCAACCTAACACATGCAGCCCTGCATATTGTACACATGCTACAATCTATCCTGCTACTTTGGCCAGCTCAGGTAATCTGTGCTCCACTGTTATTATACCTACACATACATATTACTACATTTCTACATAGGATTGGGGTGGGCACACCTGACACTTGTACACATTTGCTATGACTGTACTGGTATTTCAGGTACTCCATTTCATTCTGTATTCTGACCTGCCATGCTGACTAGAGACATATCAGTGTACTACTGGTCTTAGGTTTGATTGACCTACATTTCAGTTTCAGACTTCTTACCCTTCAGAACTAACATCCCACTGCCTGACCTGTTGTAGTCTGTCTGTGTAGGTCTGGAGGGGGAATGTTCTCCATAGCCATCAGTCAGTGGCCTTAGCACAACTTTGTTTGTGTTTGTCTATGCCTGTCCTGCTAGCTGAGACTGTTGTTGGGTATGTGAGCCCCCCTGACCGACATTTGTGTGTCCTATGGACACACATGTGACCCACCACATTTCCTGCAGTGAGTTTTGTCACCTTGTCTAGTACTGGCTACTATGGTGATACCTGCATTTGTTACAGATCTCATGCTGCCACTATAAGTGTCTACTATCTGCTGGCATCCCATTCAGCCACCTGATTCCCTAACATGCTCACATCCATGCCACAGATACAGGTAGCAGAACATTCTACTTCATTCAGCAATTGATAGTGAGCATGACTTACCTTGTGGCTTTGCCAGTTTTGAGGATGATGCTAGAGGGATGACTATGTTGGATGCACATAGTACACTCCCTATACATGTTTAAGCACAGGTAGTGTCATATTTGGCATCCCTTTTACTGTATGTGCGAGTCAGAGAGAGGTATCATTCCCTGGGTTCCTACCGTGTCAGTGTATGTTCTACATGTTACCTCTTTTCCACAGCCTGGGCATACTGGGCATGCCTCCTTCTGCCTACTGGGGCAGGCTCAGGTTGTTCCTCCTCTGAGTTACTCTGTGCCTGTGCAGGTTTTGGCAATGGTGGGGGGGGCTGTGTAGCCCTGCCCCATGCTGTTCCTGCTGCAGCTGTTTCTGCAGGATCATATTGTGTAGCATGGCACATACAATGACAATTTTGGTACATGTAGCTGGTGAGTATTGCAAGGCTCCACCGGATGTGTCCAGGCATCAGAACCATGACTTGAGCATCCCAAACACATGCTCTATTATTATTCTGGTCTGTGCATGTGCCTCATTATGGAGTTCTTGTTTGGGTGTGTGTGCATTTTTGATGGGTGTCATCAGCTACGGCTCCAGTGCATAACCAGCATCCCCCACTAGGTGGCCATAAGGGATGTCCCCACTGGCAAATCTCTGGTACAGCTGCATCATATGCCAGATGTGGGAGTCGTGAAAGCTTTCTGGGCAGCCAGCACACACATTCATTATAATGCCCTGGGCATCGCACATGACCCGGAAGTTTATGGAGGAGAAGCCCTTGCGGTTAATGTAGACCCTACCCCACTCACTGGGTGGTGCTTTGATACATATATGCGTGCAGTCTATAGCACCCACTACTTCAGGGTATTCTGCTATTTTGTGGAAGAGACACATATTGCTGGTCAACGCCTCACAGCTGTTGTGGAAATATACGTGCTCACCGGCATGTGCTGACATGTCATCCAGGAACTGGTGGAGTACCCTTGATGCTGATGCCTGTACGATCCCCATGATATCTCCAGTTGGCCTTTGTTAGGTACCTGTAGCTAGTATTCTTAGGACTACACATACCTTTGTATCCACTGGGTTCACCTCTGTTGGTTCTGTGTGTGAGGTGTGGCCGGCACAGCTCAACAATTTGCTGTAGGAGGTCCCTGTCCACCCTATAGTGCTCTACTATCTCCAGCTCATGTAGCCCCTTTTAGGTTACCCTGCATCTGTACACTCTTCTCCTTCTCCTCACTGTGGGTTGGTCATTAGCATTCTCATCCTCACTACCATCAGCCTCTTCCACATGTTGATATATGATAGCTGCTGCAGCCCCTATCATTTTGTTGCTTTTGTTTGGTAAAATTTCCCCGCTTGTGTACATCGGTGGTATGGAGTTTATGGGAAAAAACAGCTGTAAAGGTGTTTGCATAGTTTATAGTGGTGTGCTGGATTGGGCTGCTGCCTGTGTAATTGGCTGATTCTGATACATTTCACCTGCCAGCTATGCTAGCTCTCCTTGGTTACCTTCCTACTGCTGTTTTCCTTTACCATTGCCTTCCTGTTTTAGCCCAGGGGGAAACCGTGCAAACACAGTGCTCAGATGTGCATGAAGCTGCTATTTCCTGGTTTACTTTTATTTTCCTTTAAAACACGGTGTACGGCGTGCACACCGGTTTAGGCAATGTAAAGAGCACTAGGCAGCTTCAGACACACACCCTTGTTTAGCTCTGCTAAGCTAAGGGCAAACCTGAGCCACAGGGCTCCAATAAGCTTACAGTATGCCTGACACACCCCTCTATGATGTCAGCTAGCTCTTAGGCTTGCACCATGGCCTTCCTGCACCTACACGATTGGGTGCAGGCTAGCCATGAGGGGGGATCTGGGATTCAGTATCATTCTTCTCATTTGCATAGGATTGCCTGCTAATGCCTAGTTACAAGTCTGACACTGAGCCTTCCCCATTAGAAACCTCTATTCATTGGCCATGTTTTCTTCTGCCTGCCATTGTGTATAATGGCAAAATTGTGATTTTGGATAGAATGCTTATTTCAACTTTTTTTTTTTTTATCGGCCTGATCCTGTTTGCGCACCGCTGCCCTATGCTTAAACAGCTGAAATCGCCAAGAAAAAAGTTTTTTTTTTTTTTTGCAACTGTTTTCCATGCCAATGGCCATATATTTGCCCATTGGCATGCTTTCCACATTATATACACCCTTTATTTGGAGCTGTCTTGGCTCCGTTTTGTAGTTTGTAGAAATGTACTCGGTTACTTACCGATTACATTTCTGCAGACTGTACTAGACCTGCACTGCCAGCTGCCAGCTTCCTGGATCACAAATTCACCTCATTTGCATGGTTTTCACCTGCAAATGGGGCAATTTGCATACAGGAGCTGTGTATGTGCAGGAATAGTGCAGGAGTGCTAGTGCACGTCCCGGGAGCTTATGCCTGGATTGCATGGTGGCCATATTGCCTCCAGCAGCTCCTGCACTATTCCTGCACGCCGTGCAGAGTTTGCTCAATCCTGGGGATTGTATAGATTAAAACTGCTCCACGTGTCATGCACATTTTTTTTTCATCTTACATTGCCTTCTTTCATGGTTATAACCACAATAAATACATTTGGGTGACCCTTTGCTGCTCATTTAATTGGTACAGTCTTGGACAAGATTAGATATGACCACATGTTGTTTTTTTATTTTTATTTATATATATATATATATATATATATATATATATATATATATATATATATTTTTTTTTTTTTTTTTTTACTTTGTTTTCTCTATATTCTGAGGTTCATTTTACCATCAAATCAGAGAGAGATTAAATTTTCATGTTTGATATTTCACTCATTTCTGCCAAGTGTGGTTCTTTTAGCAGCCTGCTTCTTACATAGTCATTATTTCTGCCACACACAATTCTGTCTTTGCTTAATGGATCATATAGCTCTTGAAATTCTGTCATATGCCCTGTTTCTAAAATTAGTCACATGCTCATCTGCAGTCTTTTGTGGTCCCCAACCTCTGGCAAAACATAAATGCATAACATAGAGTAGTTTCTTTTTCAACCTATGTCTTATCTGGAATTCAGTTTTTAATACTGAAAACAGCTCATCTCATCTTCAAATAACCCAAAAATACTCCATACTTTGATAGCATCTTTGCATTTAGTATGAAGAAATATAGTACACTTGACTTTTTCTTGTTTGTCACTGAAGCAAATACATCTCAAGTCTTTGGATGCAGAGTATTCAATTTTCTAGTAGGTTTTCCTGCAGGTCAGTTTAATAGCATCGTTGTCTAGACAGAACAATGAAAATAATCCTCATAAAAGATAAATGCATATGACGAGACTGTAGAAGAAATTACTTTTTTTCTGCATTTTGTAAACTGAAGGCCTGTTATCATAGTAAGGAAGGCTGTGTGTGAAAAACGACAATAATAAAAAAACAAAAAATTAAAGAAATAAAAAAAATAAAACAAAACAAAAAATCTTCCACATAAAGATCCATCCATCCAGTACTGCCAAGTTGCATCTGATGTCTAGAGTGAACTCATGAACACCAGATTTCATCCACATGTGTGAAAAGGCAGTAGATGGCCAAGGCCTTCTTCTATATCTCTCTCTCTCACTCACACTCATTCACTCTCTCATATACACACACACACACACACACACACACACACACACACACACACACACACACACTTACAAACAATTTCATGTCACCATTTGGGATGGAAGTAGGAAATGGAGTATCTAGAGAAAATCCATGTAAACACAGCAAGGACATGGTTACCATAAAAAGTAGGCAGCCTTAAGAGCTGATACAGTGTTCCTGTGCCATCTTTGCAGTGACAAGATACTTAAGAGTTAAAGCAAACAACACCCATATGTGGAGTACACTCACAAAATTAAATACATGAGTAATTCTGCCATAACAAAAATAATTCTGACATTATTGTCAGGGCCCTGACACTATTGTCACCATTCCTGACTTCCAGAAAAACTTTGAGCATTCCTGGAAGAGACATTAATGGGTTAGATAACAGCAAAGGCATGCAACCTTGACACATAAGAGAAAAGGGACAAATAGGCTGCTACTGCAAAGGTTTAGTCACAAGAGCCAAGAACCTCTCAGCCACATCACTAGCATTCTAATAATCTAATTTCATATGCAGTTTGATCATGGAAACACATAGCCTGCCTTAATCATGAATCTTAATATGTTTACATTAAATCAGAATAACATTTCTATAAAAGGTATAATCAAAAGGAACAAGCTCTTATTTGTCTTTGAATTTAGGAAAGTAATAGACGGTTACTTCATTTTTTCACAGGTCTATCAATGCAGCACTTAATATC
>NC_056745.1:1011153892-1011423336 GCF_019279795.1 Protopterus annectens
ATTTAAGTGTACACTGTAAGTCCTTTGCAACCTTCAAGTGTATATGAGATTTGTTTACCATATTCCTAATTTTGTCTATCAGATTATGGGTGGCTCTAATTTTTGAAATTAATTTTAATTTAATTTATTCATTTAATCAAGTAAGTGTAAAATAGTCAGTATCTATCTTCAAGTATGGTCTGGGCAGCAAGGAAAAGTGTAAATGCAGTATATCTGGATAGTTTAATGTGGTCAGACAACTAGTATTTTCAGAGGAAAGTGAGGAAAAAGTATGTGGAATAAACCCACAGAGTCTCGCACAGTGACCAGAGCTCAAGGCTGAAAACTAGATCAAGTGCTCTTAGGCAGACAGCTTAGCTACTCCAGCATAATTTTAATATTAGCATACACATTTTATTTTTATATATTTGTTTTTTAATTTGTGCGCCAGCTAGGCATAAGCTCACATTTACTTGTTAAGCTGTCATTACTGCATAGTAAATTAATTTTCTTAAAATGTCACGTAATGTGCTAGTAAAAGAAAAGGTGGTGCGTATTAGCAGCTCATTGCCTTAATATTTTATTCCTCTTCTTATAGATGGACACTGTGGTGTCTCACATGGCAGGATGAAAGATTCAGGGTTTACTATTAACCTTATAGATCGACTAAACAGTGCGGCAACGATAACCGTTTATAAGGAGTATTGTTTGCAGCAACAGGTCAAAGAAAATACCTTTTGCTTTCAATTCCTGTTCTTTGATTGTGTGCATGATCTATGATGCACGGATGGTTACACCTCTCTCTAATATGTCTAAAAAATTAGCTACGTTCTTGCAGCAGCAATTATTACAGTATCAGTGGGAACTAACAGTGGTGGTTAGTCATGTTAGAGAATAAGAGGACTGACTGCAGGAAGGGTTTTCACTTTTTCAGATATCCAAAGTGGGGGAAAAGGCTTGTGTCCAACCACACAGCATCACAGTAGATGCGAGCAACACTGCACTGCAATAAATGTGGAGTTAATAACCTAATGAAGCCAGTGGTCTAGGATGCTACAAGGCCTCCAGAAGCTATGATGTTATAGAGGGTCTATATTAGAAGACCGAATGTTTAGGTGATTGAACACCTAAACATTGATCTTCTAATATCAAAAGCAAAAAAATGGCGAACGGCCAATTTAACGCATGGAAAGATTTCCCTTGGCCGTTCGCCGGAGTTTACTATTTCCCTACTGTTGAGTGATCTCAGAGTTGGTACACTTAGGGGGGTGTGGGGGGCACAACCCCCCCACGTCAGGGGTGTGGGGGGCTTATTTAGATGTAAAGTAATGTTTTTTGTGTTGTGGCCGAGGGACGTGTTTCCCTGGGATGTTCAACACTGTGTGGTTCGATATTAGAAGTTCGATGTTTAGGTGTTTGATCACCTAACAGTCAGTCTTCTAATATAGACCCAGTTATAGAGTCTGAGTGGTGCATTCTAAATCTTTTTCCAAACTTTTAAACCAGTGATGGTCTGAACAAAAAATCAAGAATAAGGAAAGAAATTTGGTCCACTAGACACCAGGGATTACTCTAAATGCAAGTACCATAATGTTGCATGCAGCAGTACAGGGATCAGGTTGTGGGATGGGTAACACAATTATAACTGTGCAATAACATCACTTACATTTTTACAGGGATTAGGTGCTGGGAGTTTGTTATCCACCAGGCATACTAGATGTATTATAATAGGAAAGAGCAAACAAGTCAGGGACAGGTACAGAAACTGCCCTGTGTGCATCTTTCTGTGTGTGTGTGTGTGTGTGTGTGTGTGTGTGTGTGTGTGTGTGTGTGTGTGTGTGTGTGTGTCAATGCCTACACAAGCAGCAGTTAACTACCATTATGTGCAAATCAGCAGTGATCTATATGTCATAGTAATAACTGCAATTCAGCGACATGCAAATTAGCAGATAAAGTCATTCCTCATCATGACTAACATGTCTGCAAATCACAAAATTCTGAAGCAGGGACATTTAGCATTAATTGTCAGGATTATGTGCAGTGCACCACTGTAGGTGGTGATATTATAACTGTAGTACCTCTGAGTTAAATGCAGGTTGATGCACTTTTGTTTGAAATTATTTCTGAAAGATGAGAAAACAAAAATGTGTCTGCTCACTTTGAATACATTTTACACTTCTCTTGAATGAATTGTGCATAGTGAAGTAACAGCCTTATGAATCTCAAACAAGTTAATAATGATATTTATTATGTATTTGGATTTGGATACACCAGACTGTCAGCTCTCCCAAAAGTAACTGACCTAGTAGCAATCATGTATATCAGTGGAGTATGAGTAGCTGCCATATTATGGACTTTTGTAAGGTATTCAACATTGTAAATTATTAGCAGCTACTTAAAAACACATAAGAGGGCTAGCACAAAAAAATCATTAATAAAAAGTTATTTATATCTTATTTTCAATACAATGCTGAGGCCATAATTTGTCAAATTTTAACACTGTTTAACTTTTATATCACAAATACTGGTGCACTCAGTACTATGTACTTGTGCAACTGCTATTCACCATATTTACAAACTTCATGCATCCGCACATAAGCATCATTATATCAGTACAGTGCTCTGATCCACAGGCTTGCACTATTGGTGGATGAACTCGAATGCACCAAAGATAGGAATCCCTGAACTGCATTCACTGAAATCATCTTGCTGAAAAGCACTTTTTAAAAAAACTTTTGTAGAGGTGCAAGCCCCCACACTCCCCCAAAGTTATGTATACCAAATCCGAAGTTACTCTTACTTGAAAAAGAGAAAATGTTCCCAAAAAGAAAATAATTTCTTGTGCAACTTGCTGAAAATGATTTCCTGTGAAAGAACTCTGATCATTGATGAGTTGAAGTCAAAGCTCGAGAGTTCAACATGCATCCCTCTATGATCTCCAAAATGAGAACAATAAGAACAACCTCATCCTCATTGGAAAAAAAAATAATCAAAGCATTATTCTCAATGAGAAAAATATAATGTTTTTCAAGAAGTAGCACCTAAATCCCAGTCATCCAACAGGAAGCACTACCATAAGAAACAGAAACACAAACTCAGCTACAGAAGTATTACCATAGTGAAAATAATTTGGAATCACTATCAACCACAAGCTCTCAAACACTCAACACCCCTATAGAAGAAAAAAAAAATATATATATATATACATACATATATATATATATATATATATATATATATATATATATATATATATATATATATATATGCACACACACATACATACATATATATATATATATATATATATATATATATAGAGAGAGAGAGAGAGAGAGAGAGGCTAAGACTCTGCTGCTTCACAAACTTCTGTATGGCAACATTTCATGCAACTTAATCCTACCTGGCAAAATTTCATGCAACTTAATCCTACCTGGCAAACGACAATACTCTGAACAATATAAGATGAATGACATTTAACAAGAAAATCAGAGCAGCTGAAAAACTTAAATCTCAATGACATCTGTATTTACATCCCCAGCAAAGTGTTTTCCTGTGGCATCCCATGTGTGCTTCTTTCCTCAGTTCACTACAATCTAATGCAATATTTATCTGAATCTTGCAGTGATCTGTTAAGCACAATTGCTGTTTTATTCAGCAGCTGTAAACTACAGCATAAGCTACAAGCAGGCCTGATAAATTCTAATAGTGAAGTGAAGCATTTTTACATCATACACTGCTAAGTTATATTCTGTAGCATCTTAAACTGTTTTTGTTTTACTGCAGCATCATAAACTTGGTTCTTCTTTTATGATTATGTATTGTTCAATAGGAGTGGAATTGTATTTTAAACTGTGTGCATAAATCTACAAAGTTTGTTACTTATTTATATTTCATCATAACCAGGGGCTTCTCTCTAGGTTGTCTGTAAATGGATATGCTTCAATTAAGTCCACATGGTAAAAAATTTAAATAAAGAACAGGAACTGATGCACGACCTCTAGACATGAAAAACAAAACAGATATTAATGATTGTCCCTAAAGATCATCAAATATTATCGACATAATGTTTAAGGTTTTCTTTCATTTTTCCAAACTGGCAAGCTTAGCTGAAGGCATTTATACTAAAATATTAAAATATCTTTAACATCAGCAATAATAATAGTAACATATGAGTGTAAAATAGGAAAACAGTACTATTCACTGTGTTTTATTCTTTGGGTCTTTTCCTTTCTGTAATGCTTTATATGTAGAATCTATATGTTTTATTGGTGTCTTTGTGAGTTTTGGCCCTATATATCCAAAAATATGTTATGTAAACTTGTGATATTTTGTTGCCTGCAATATAAAACATTATTATTTATCCTTCTGCTTCCTATAATTCAACCACGGTTCATGTTAATGTTTACCTTTCTGCTGCCTGCTTCAACCACAATTCATGCACACTTTCTTAATAGAGAATAAAATGAATTCTTGTGTAACTACACATGGTTGTAGTACTACTACATGACTATGTAAATGTGACTCTCTAAATGTTATAATCAGGGGTAAATGATGACTTACCATTTCACCACGTATACACTGTCATATATAAGGATTATCGATGTAATTGTCAATGTTGACTGGATCTTTTCTGTCCAGGAATACACTGAAAATGGGCAACTATTTCAAGCTGGACTGGTAAACAAAAAACAAAATAAATAAAAGTAGTGTGTGTGTGTGTGTGTGTGTGTGTGTGTGTGTGTGTGTGTGTGTGTGTGTGTGTGTGCCTGGTATACCAGGAAGTACTAATTGTATGCCTTATGTGTATTGCTTCAAACAAATGCGAATGAATTCATGAATACAAAAATAAACAAATGAGTCAATTTTAGAGCAATATTAAGATCACACCATTGTGTGGACAATTTGTTAGATTGATTTTAGACTACACATTTATGTGACATACTTTTATATTTAAGTATCTAATATTACATATGATTATGTTGGTGATGACAGAGCTGGGAACATTAATGAAGCATTATTAAATTCAGAATGTGAGTTACAGTAGCATCTGTTTAGCAGATATTCTGTATAGGAATTCCTGTACTGTTATGGTCTGACATGGCATTATAAGAGTGGTTCAGTACAGAATGAACATTTACAAAAAAATGTTATAAAATGCTTTGACAGTATGTAATAAATTATCTTAGGTATACAACTTCTCAGCTACTGCTAAACAAAAAATGGAATTGTCTTGCATTTGCTGTGTTTAGCTGTTTATTTTGGAAATAGATGATGGCAGGGGAAGGTGTAGTTAGGCAGTATAGGATGGTGGTCTGTAGGATGATGGTGGTGATCAAGAAGAAGAGGAGGAGGAGAGTGAGGGCAGTGCCAAGGATCAAGTGGTGGAAGTTGAAAAAGGATAACTGTAAGGTGGAGTTCAGGGAAGAGTTAAAGCAGGCACTGGGAGGCAGTGTAGCTATACCAGTAGCTATGCTAGTGTACCAGATAGCTGAGCAGCAACAGCAGAGGTGGTAAGAGAGACAGCAAGAAGGGTGCTTGGTGTGACATCTGGACAGAGGAAGGAGGACAAGGACACCTGGTGGTGGAATGAGGAAGTACAGGAGAATATACAGAGGAAGAAGTTGGCGAATAAGAAGTGGGATTGTCAGAGAGATGAAGAAAGTAGACAGGTTTACAAGGAAATGAGGTGTATGGTGAAGAGAGAGGTGGTGAAGGCTAAGGATAAGGTGTATGGTGAGTTGTATGAAAGGTTGGTCACTAAGGGGGAAGAAAAGCACCTGTACCTGTAATGGTGAATGTGGAAGAGAGGGGAAGAAGAGAGTGCAGACAGGGTGGAGTGGGTGGAGAAGAATGTCAGGAGTGATTTGTGACAGACAGGTAAAAGTAAAAGTAAAAGGGAAGGTCTTCAAGATATCATTGAAACCAGCTGTGTTACATAGATTGCCAACAGTAGCACTGATGATAAGACAGGAGTCAGAGCTGGAGGTGGCAGAGTTAAAGATGTTAAGGTTTGCATTGGGTGTGATGAAGATGGACAGGATTAGAAATGAATATATTAGAAGATCAGCTCAGGTTGGATGGTTTGGAGACATAGCCAGAGAGTGGAGATTGCACTGGTTTGGAGATGTGCTGTGGAGGGATGATGGGTATATTGGGAGAAGGATGCTAAGGATGGAGTTGCCAGGTAACAGGAAAAGAGGAAGGCCTAAGATAAGGGTTATGGATGTGGTGAGAGAGGACATGTAGGTGGTTGGTGTGACAGAGCAAGATGCAGAGGGCAGGACGAAATGGAAACCGATGATCTGCTGTGGTGACCCCTAAAGGGAGCAGCTGAAAGAAAAAGATGATGATTTTGGAAAGTGATATTGTAAATAGTTCTGCCAGAATGCCACTCAATGTGTGACACATTAACTACTATTACTACTTCTGCTGATGATATCAGAGGCATGTCGAGAAATACATTGACATTAGAAATGTGCATTGCTGTCACAACTAATGAAAATGTAGCCACATGCCACAAATCAGTCTTTAGTTATGGCAAACTGTAACCTCTCTTATAAATTTTTCAAATTTGAGAAAAAAATGTATAATGAAAACAGTGGTATGAACTCAGAATACCTCACAAATGCATATCTCTTTATAATGTTTTATACTAATTTCACAATGAAATATGCAGTACATAAATAGCTTGTGGTTTTACCCAAAAAGATTATTTTTGTTAAACCAACTGAAATGTGCTTCAAACATATGTCATACATATTTAATAAAAATGTGTTTGAAAACAATATTCAGTGACATGCACAAGAATCATTTATCATGAATGTTTTGGATACTTCAAACATATGTCATAAATGTTTAATAAAAAAAAAACTTTGGTAAAAATCAAAATTCTGCAAGATGTGTCAGAATCATATACTTTAATAAAGAATGTCAACATTTCTAGTTCGGTATATCAAAGTGTGTCGGCAACAATGGAAATTTTCTGTGCTGCTATTCTCACATATTGTCATACAACCTATTGGCAGAGTGCCACGACCTTGGAGATTTTATTTAAGGTCTGTGTGTGGGCTTAATTCACACAGATAAGATTGTGTTGTGGAAATACTCAACTTTATTATTGTATTGGTATGCTTCTTATCTGACCATCATTCAGTGAGCTAAACTTGATATGGTGAGTAGTGTGGGTGGGATGAGCAGCTTCAAGACCCAGTAATGGTAGAATAATAATGTGCTTGTGTGTGTGTGTGTGTGTGTGTGTGTGTGTGTGTGTGTGTGTGTGTGTGTATGTCTTTTTCTTTTGCTCTGTCTCTCTTTCTCTGTCTCTCAAATATTTAGATGGCTGCACGAAAAGACAAGATATAGATTGATAGAAAGACGTAATCATCAGAGAGCAATACTTATTTTTATTTATTCATTCATTTTATTGTGTATCTATTTATGCTTTCTTGACTGTGATATACAGTTAGATTGTGTGACATTTTCATAGGTGGTCTGCAGTGTAAATCTCCAAAAAGCAAATAACACAAGCAAAAACACAACAAAAACAAATATAATAATAATAATACTATATACTGTTAAATATATTATGAAAGCATATATTCATTGACTACATTATTTAAGCAAAATAAAAAAAAGAACCAGCTTCTCATAGACTTTAAGAGGAAGACTACACTGAAAAACATCAGCCCAGACAAACACCACACCATGAATTTTAACTTAAACATACACTATTCTAAATTTAACCACAAAACAAAATACAGAATTTACAATATTAAAAAGAAGAACAAATAAGATACTCTCTTTATTAACATCCGGGAAAGAAAAGTAAACTAACTAAATATATAAAAACATGAAATGTACTCTGCCTTCCAAGAATGACACCCCTTATCTAAATATAACTAAAATCACATCATCAATATGTAAATAAGAAAAAAATAAATAAATAAGAAAACACCATGTGCCAGATTCATTAACATTTAGATGAAATATAGTGATTGTGTTGGCAGCTCACCAAGCAATAGTGTGCTATCTGGTATTCATTAAGTAACTCTACACAATGCAGTATGACTCATGCACCTGTGCCAAAATTCCTACAGTCTGCGCCATGTCACACAATATAATTCAACAAGGACAGCATGGAGCAGGACCACAGGCAGGGCCAGCACCAGCAGCAGCAGGTACAGGTAAGGAGTCTGAGAGAGGACCACCAGCTGCAGGTAGTGTTGGCAGATTGAGGCCTGCATCGTATCCCCTGGCTCTGGTTAAGAGGCAATGAATAGCACTCACAATCTCTATGTAAGTCAAAGCTGAAGTTCCCATGCATAAATGCATAGGATAACTGATGCCTGTCAAACTACACAACATTCACTTACTCATGTAATGGCCTTGTTCTGTTCGGTTGACCATCACTCATAAAAATGGAACACGTCAATTATACCCTCATTTACACAACTATACCGAGAAGCAAGATTAAAGTACCTAATGATTCCACTGCTGTAATCATAATACTAAATAAAATACAGTGTGGTTCAACAGTTGTATAAGTAATCATTCACAGATGAGTAAGAAATCAACAGCTTTTCCTCTGCAATGCATATTGATAAATCTAATCTTGTGAATAAGCATGCATTATCTATCCACTGTCTGCTTCAGACTTAGATGCATCCCTGAGTTACAAATACATGTGAAAAGGGCAGGGCACAGTCATCATAATTTTCACAGAGCGGGGGAGAGGGTAGAGGGACAAGGCAGACACCAAAGAAGTGTGCATACCTATCAAGTGTTCCTCATTATGAGGAACATTACTCATTTGGGGTCTTAAAAAGTTCATGTTCCTTGAAGCTCCATATTGAAAGCAACTGTCACATATTCAGTGTTAGAAATCTTTTTAACTGATATCCATGATAAAGGGAGCTTAATCATATTAATTCATAAAAATAACTCTTAAGTAAAATAGCACATTTAACCATCCTATGAGCTTCCTAGTGAAGCTGTTAGTAAGTGTTCCACACTTTGCCCATTTGTTCCACATTGTAAGACAAGATGTTTAAGGAGATGGAAGGTTAAGAGCTATGGAATTGTGTGTGTGTATGTGTGTGTGTGTGTGTGTGTGTGTGTGTGTGTGTGTGTGTGTGTGTGTGTGTGTGTGTGTGTGTAAGTATACAGTGCTCAGAATCAGTAACAACAGATGTATAGCAGTCAACAGTACTGTTTAGATAGTTTGCGCAAGTGAATTATTTTTTTCATTGTGTGCTGTCTGCATGAACACAGTCAAGCACTGGGCTAGCACTAGGTCCTGGCATCTTGGATAGGTGTGAACCATGTATGGTAGACCACTCAGTGTCCCTGACCAACAGAACCATCTCTGCCATGAGTTGCACTGCTACTTCCACAGCCCTGGCAAGAAGTCGGGGTGCTTCCCAAATGTAAGTGATGTTTGCTGGATTAGCTCTCGTCATGACTACATCTAGAACCATGACCCTGTGGCCTACCATGTCTGGGTGTGGACACTACAATCACTGATGAAACAGTGGATGCAGTGTCACTATGGGAGTGGGATCTTGCTTGAACATGTCTGCAAACACCAGAAAAGTTTGCAGCTCTCCAGCTATGTGGATGCCTACCCTCCTCCAGTAGACATTCCATCACAGAAACTGCCAGATCCAGTGGGTCATTCATCCTGTATAAGGAGTTGCCCATACAGTTCAAGGAGTCACTCGTCAGAATGCATGACATTTAGGAGTCACACTGTCTCTTCTGGGCCTGGGTGGAACATGCCTGTGCTTCCATTATAGCCCTACACATACACCTGTTGGTACCCAATGAGACACCAGCTTCAAGAGGAGTGTAGACAGCAGGTCTCCTCTGAGCATCCCTATAAATCCTTCTGTGTGACACCAGGTTCTGATGAAGGCCTAATTATTGGGCTGAAAGTGCTAAACCAGTGGATTAAAGTTCATTTTGTGTGATATAGTGCTCCATTATCGCTTGTGGTTTTCTTTTTATTTTACCAAAGTTACACAAAGTTTGAGACAAGTCTGCAGTTTACTTTGATATATATATATATATATATATATATATATATATATATATATATAGATATATATATATATATATATATATATATATATATTTATTTATTTATTTTTTTTCTGAATAGTTGGATGCCCCCCAAAACCAAAGCAAACTCCACTATTTCTGCATGACTACAGTCTGACTTACAGTTAATGCTGTCTCTATATATCTATTATATATTAGACGTCTTAGATAAATACATATAAAGATATAACCATGACAACTTGGTTAACCTATTCTCACAGAATCCATCACTGTCATTCTGCAGTGCACTGTCCTATGTATGACTTGCATGTTTGTCTTGCAATGCACATATTGCAAGTATGAGAAAATGCAAGTTTGCAATCATCCTGACATGAGGTCACAGTAACATTTGATTGATAATCTAGTGGTATGCAACAGTCAATGTGTATGTCATCCCATTATGTGGAACATGTCAATGTCTCTCACAGTTACACAATGTAAAGTAAGGACAGTATCTACATTTCATTGCAAAAGTATGTAATTACATGTGACAGTCAAAGTGATGTTACATTTTCCTGTGCTCACATATATCTGTTTTCTGCACAACCTGTGATGCACAATATAATTTCTTCCAAACATTACTTTTTGCAAATATTACAATATCCAATTCCACCTAGGTTTTGTCTGTCTTCTTCTATGGTCCTTCAACAAGTACATTGCTCTCTAGATTATCTAATCTAGATATTTAAGAGGGTTGATCTCCAACATGGCAGATGTGTGCGCCTGTGTGTGTGTGTGTGTGTGTGTGTGTGTGTGTGTGTGTGTGTGTGTGTGTGAGAGAGAGAGAGAGGAACTGTATATATTGTATATAGTACTTGGTGCTGCATCCACTTCTCCTTTGAAGAATACATTTGGTTGTTCTCACAACTTCCTTATTCCAATTCTTATAGTAACATCCTGTATAAGACACACTGATCAGGTCATCCTGACAAAAGTGCACTGTCTCGACCTAAAAGGAAACTCCACCTTCTACAGTTTAACTCATCTCTTAGGTTGCTTTTCTCCCTACAATATGGTTCCAGTGCTGTGTAGGTACCTGAAACCTGCTTGTACTTCATAAGCCTTTCATTTCTTTACTTCAGTATCAAAGGAAGAGAAAGACCACCCATGTTTTTAAAGATTAAATTCTCACATAAGATGCAGAGGAATTTGTGTACACCTCAATGACATATCCCAAGCACAGATAAATTTATAATCAGGAGATCAGGCTGCTGTAAACAAGAATAAGAGGTGTGAAACTGTTTTCCATTGTCTTTATTGCAAAGAGGAAGAAAACTTACACTGATTCACAGCTGCTTACAATGTAGCCACAACTTTTACACCAAAACATAACAATTAGATCAGTCAGTGGTTTAAAGACAGTTGTCACCTCTTTAGACAAATAAGCAGTATCAAAATATTGAAATGCTAAGCTTTAAGCTTAAAATGTTTGTTGTTTATATTACTTTACATTTTAAGATGACTTGAATGTAGTATCAAAGATGTCTGTGGCATTTAGAAAAAAGTCAGAAAATATTTTTCTTGTAATTCTTGTAAAGTATCAGCACATTTACCAAAGTGTAGGGGAAGAGCTGTTAATTCATTTTGGAGTACTAAAAGATGCTTTGAACAAAAGCTTGCAATTTAGCAACTGTTGCAGCTGTATAGTTCCTTAGCATACAATAAAACAAGCCCGAGACACACACACAAATGAGGGCCATTCAAGAAATAAAAGAAGCAATCCTGTTATAGACAGTATATAAGATGACAGAGATTGACACTAATCCCATTATATGTCAATGAAATGGGAATACACCACTACTTCCTTATGTCTAGCATGACTCATATAAAGCAGACTTAAAATGGATTATAGAAAGGAGAAAGGCTTGAAGAAAAATAAATTCACGTGGATATGTCTAGCCCCATTGACAGCCATTTTTCAGAAAACATATTAAATTCTATACGAAGCAGTCAGAGTGACTTTGAGATGTTAAAATAACTCAGAAAACAGAGAGAGAGAGAGTGAAAAAATTATTTTTTTTTTAGTTTTAAGGTAGAGTTTTTTCTTTAAGAGTTAGATTTCTCCTGTGGCACTTCTGACTAGAACAGTGTTCTCTAGATTGTGTAAATGGATAGGTAGGAGGTTCAATACCACTATGGAAGACTTGCATTGTGCATGGAATGCTTGTTGTTCTCTCCGCATCTCCTGAAGAGAATGCATTTAAATATGCAAACAGCTCCCTTATACCAATTTTTCTGGAAACATGCTGTATGAAATATACTGATCACATCATTCCAAAAAAAAGCACTCGCTTCCCTTAAGAGTCAGACTTCTGTTGTTGCACTTGTGACTAGTATAGTGCTCTCTGGATTATGTCACTAGACAGGTAGAAGATTCAATACCCACCATGGAATGAAAGACTTGCATGGGTGTGTGTATGTGTGAGTGTGTGTAATGCATGCTGCTGACTCCACCTCCCCTATAAAGAATGCATTTAAATATGAAAACATGTCCCTTTCACCAGTTTTTACTGTAACATCCAGTCTGAAACACACTGATGAGGTCATCTTGACAAAAGTGAACTCCCCTTAAAAGTCAGACCCCTCCTGTGGTGCTTGCAAGTAGTACATTGCACTCTGAATTGTATACTAGATATTAGTAGGTTCAATCACAACACAGAAGATTTGTGTGTGTATGTGCGTGAGGGTGTTTATAGTTAGGTGAGCATGTGCTCACTCAACCTCTACTCTGGTTACAGTTTTTAAAATGGTAGAAGACTACCCCATTCCCTAAGCCCGCCTTTCACATCCACAACTTCTTTGCAACACAACGGTGTAGCTATGCATACTGTTTGTACTGTAATGATTAGAATTTGCTATGTATTAAGTAGAGAAAAAAATGCTTTATTAGGCAATACTATGTCCACCACACATTTGTAATATAATGCTTCAAATAACAGTATCATGGGCTGAAAAATATCCATTTAATATTTTTATATGGTAGGTGGTGCAAATGGCAGGTGTTTTGTATGGCATCAATAAGAGCACATGATTATAGCATTATGTTGTCTGCCTATATTCCTGGTTCAACACACTGATGATGTCATTGCTTTACAAGTGAACTGACGTTATTTAAATGTCAGACTTTTCCTGTGTTGGTTGCATGCCTTACACTGTTCTCTAGAATGTGCAACTAGGTAGGTAGGAAGTTCAAATAAAGCAGTGCTTAACTTCTACAAGCCTGGCTGCCAATGGACTCATGACTGTTTTACACACATTTGTAGTGGTAACTTTTACAACTCCTGATTAGTTGTAAAAATAATGTTACCAGATATATTTCCTTGGCAAAACACTGCTGATGTCATCCCTTCATATATGCTGCATGTATCAACTGTAGTTGTTATGCTCCTATGGCACTAGCTGCTGATAATGTGCTGTGTAGATGATATAAGTGGACTGATAGGTGGCTCGATTTCATCACTACTTCAGTGATGTAACAGTTATTACTGGCAGTTTGTCATATACCATTGATCACCACACAACCACCTTTATGTATCCTTCTAATTATGAGATTGAATTACAGTGGCACTACAAACTGAAATATCACCAGGGAAAATAATATTTTGGCCAAACACTGATTACACATTGCTAACATACCTGCAGTATGTCACATTTGGAGTGTGAATACTCCTGTGTTGCGTGATGTTGATAGTGTGCTTTGTACATTGTATAACTACATCTGTAGGATATATTAGTCCAGCAGTGAGTGTCTTTCACCCTCATAATGTGTATACTCTTCTGCAAAGACATATATGATGTATAGCCATCCAGTGTTATTTTACACTTTGAACAGTTTTTAGCATAAACATCCAGCTAATAAACAGTAGGGATATGATCCATTTAACTGTTGCACTGTCTCAGTTGCATCTCAGCATGGTCATGTGGCACTTGTGATTCAGGCAGTGATGCTTAGCTTGTGATCATGACTAGTTATTTGAATTCCATCCATTATTGCTTAGATTACATTGTGTTATTGTGACTGCACATGTCAGTAACACCACTGTCAAGCACCAGTTTTATTCAGAGTAATGGCGACATTTGATTTCATGTTCCTTACATAACATATGTAGGAAGTGTTATCCTTCAGCACACAGGAATGAGCCAACATGCTGTCTGTTGCTGACATGCTACAGCAATTACAGGAACACATATCCCTTGCAGAAATAACATGATGCAAAGCCTTCACAGAACCATATATGTCACAATTTCACCTTTCATTTCTATCCGGGTGTATTCATCCTGTAAAATGTCATGCATTGTCTGCTGCCAAATGCTCACGTGTTCAACATTTACATTCAGCGCCTGTTAGAATTGTTGTGTCTTATACTGTAATGCATGAGTGACATGTGCCACAGTTATAATGTGTCCATTCACATTGTGAGAGTTGTCCATCATCCCTTTCATCTCTGAGATTGTTTACCATACATACATCTGATGTAATAAGTTAGCATAGGTGGGTTATCATACTAGTTGTATGGCATTTACTGTGGTGATTGTGGTTCATTCAGATGTCATTGTCATTAGTCAGTAGAATCACATGACTTGCATTCAGTTTCTGAAAGAGGCAACATTATATAAATATGCTGACATTGCATAAACACCATTGTATCTCAGTTATCCATATCCATTTTTATGTTGGACAATGATATATCCTGACGGGGCATGTCAAGATGCAAGTGCTCCTGTGGCAAATGCATTGAGTACTGGCTTTTATAGAATACCCACATTGATGCACTGGTGTTCCGTTATGAGACAGTGTGCACCCTACATGATGGAAACAGCTTCCTTGTCAAAGAAGCAGTCATATTGTAATGTTTAGTGTTGTGTGGACAGTAACATGTGAAGCTCCTTTATAGCACTGTGAATAAATCTGAGTGTTCATATTATAATCATATGTCTTGTGCTTATACACACATTTAATTCACTTATTTGTGACAGTCTCCATTGCTAGCTGATGTAGCACATGCCGTTAATACAGGGGGTCTAGATAGAGTCTTGTATAATAGGCAGGGGGTTGAATCTGTTTACATCTCTGCGTCAATCAACAGTGGCTTACACACACTTAAGGGGCCACCATTTTCAGACATTTTCCTACCAGGTATGTCATCGATACACCTTGTATACTATAAAAGTGCTGTCATTCCTTCAAGGGTGTGTTTCCTTACATGATTGATATGTACATATGTGTGGCAGCCATGATTGTTATGTATCTGTTCTGGCATGTATTCGAAAATGACATGATGCAAATGTTTTTTATGTCAATCATTGCTCATGTGTATTACCTATTTACAAGAATTATGCTTTGTATTGCATGTCTTCCTCCAGAAATGTTTTTAATACTACAATTGTTTTTGACACACTATATAGCTTAATGCCAGATGAGTGATTTTATAAACATTTCTTACTGTATTGCATGCTGTGAAACCATGACAAAATGTGATTGATCTTTTATTATAGCAGTTTCTATTGTGTTGCTGCTGTTGAATTGCTGTTATGGTACTGTTCCCTGTAACTGCATGTGAGCATGCCTAGTATTACTATGTCAGGCATCTCTGCAAGTCAGCAAAGGCAAAACGGGACTTCTGACTTGTCATCTGCCCTGTGATATCATTTGTCACTTACATATTTTGTTTGTTATTATAATGTAATGTAGCATTTACATAACCATACAATACTTGATTGTATATTACATGTTTGTAGGTGACAGACACCTTTCCTGCTGGTTCCACTGTCATTTCTTTGCAAAAGCATGTCCATTTCTGATTTACTTGACATTACAGCTGTATGGTCCTTTTGTTCTTGTGTATACATAGTAAGATGGATAATACAGCAATGCTGCATGCATAAATTCCCCGTAAACACATCTTATATGCAATAACTGCATTCTATGCATTCATTGTTGCCTGTTATCTCAAGTCAGCATTTACGTAATGTGTATGACATTTTCATTCTCCCTTGTTACACTGCAGATTGATGTCCTTGTCACATCCTTTATTAACATGCCCATTTTTATTTATGTGTATAATAGTGCACTCGTAATTGACATCGATTATTATTACATCAATATTTCAAGATTTAGGTCAGAAATTTTTCTTATACACTTTTGCCACAATTGCATGAGGGATATGAGTACACTTTAAATATTCCCCCTCTTCTACATTAATTATTCATTATAGCACAATTTACTGTACAATTCTCCCATTTCACATCCCCTCATTCTGCATTGTTTCCCCGAACTTGCCCTCAGTATGTCTCAGCTACAGCACGTGCTCATATCTGAGCATCGCCTATAAGTGAACCGTTTTGCTTACACCGTTTGCTTGTGCTTGTAACACATTTCCATAGCTGCAAACACTATTTCTGGCCACAAAAAGGTGCTTTCAAACATGTAGGCATGAGGAGCAACATGCATATTTGACTACCACTGCTGCTCATTGCACTAACACACTTGCATTGCATAGGCATAGAGTGGTGCCTACACAATTGTTAATAAATCCCAGGGTATATGGGCATAGAGTGGTGCCTACACACTTGTTAATAAATCCCAGGGCATATGTTCAGAACACTTTCCTCAGAAAACCATCTTATATCCCTATGTTGAAACAAACTGAAAGTGAAACTTGACCTAATATAACTCTATTAATAGATCACCCCCCATTTAGTAAACCAAGGAATATTGTTACAGTTGTATGTCTAGAGCAAAAAAAAGTCCAAATATCCTAAACTAAACTATTAAAATGACTTGGGAATAGTAATAAATGAATGAATGAATGAATGAATGAATGAATGAATGAATGAATGAATGAATGGAAAAATAAATAAGTAAACTAGTA
Source organism: Protopterus annectens (assembly GCF_019279795.1). Classification (NCBI taxonomy): domain Eukaryota; kingdom Metazoa; phylum Chordata; order Ceratodontiformes; family Protopteridae; genus Protopterus; species Protopterus annectens. The sequence continues at coordinate 1,011,170,845 of NC_056745.1, forward strand.
AAAAAAAACAAACAAAAAAAAACAGATAAATGGAATATATGGGGTCTGAGGTGTAATAAATGAAATACATGATACTGTAAGACTCATTCACAGAACTCAAAGTAAAAGGTATTCAGTTTATTACACTCCATGTGTACTTTCTCTGTATATATATATATATATATATATATATATATATATATATATATATGTAGAGATATATATATAGATCTATAAAATCTATATAAGGTTGACAGCAGCAGCACATTTATACACTTACTCATCATACTTGCTGTGTTATACCATCTATGTAAATAATCTTTGTCGTTTTCAAGCATTTTATCCTTAATTCCTTAAATTATTTAGATGCTTTAGGCTATGGAATGGAGTTCATGTGACCAGTTTTATTAGTATATACAAGCTTCAGACAAACACATGTAAAATCAAAGTGTCAAAATATTAAAGCACAAATACTTACAAGAAATATAGATATTTAGGCATCTTTGAAAACACTCACCAGACAACAAAACTACTACAAGCAGTATTAAGCATACTGTTCATTGCAAACAATGAACATCAAATCCAGAGTAGCATAACACCATACAACCCAACATACGCTAACAACTCAAAGGAAAGAAAGAGGAGAAGAGGAGGTTCTCTTCACTGCAGTGAACCCCTCTTTCTACCAGCCTACCTTAAAGACAGGCTGTTCTTCTTTTACACTAGAACCCTGAAACCACTAGACAAAGCAAATATAAAATCTGTCCACTAAGTCTTTCAGTTAAAATGAAACATGTGCATTAAACAAATTTACCTACTATCATTCAGATGAATACCATATGACTTGTACCAAACTGGGTCCTTATGAAGGATCGGCTTTCAATACCCTTTGATTAACAAAGTACCTATTCATCTCCATGTCTTTAAAACTAAAAGCTTCCCTACACAATAGTCTAAGAATTATCTGAGACTAAATCACTATAACATCAAGATACATATGCTTCAACACAAGCAAATCCTTCACTATCTATGCCAATAACCACCTTTTAGGAAGTGTACCTAAATCATTCTCCCCTAAATGAACTACAGTGATCTAGTGGGTTTCCAAAAATGCCTGTAGCTCAGCTAACCAGGCTAAAATTGGTTCTAGTGCAATCCTCTAAAACCATGTCAAATGACACCCCATTTAAAAGGATCAAGTCCTAAAAAGACTCCACTGGGCTTCACTGCTACTCATTTTACTGCACAAACACTAGTGAAATGCCCTGAATAAGGATCCTATTGCACCCTGAAGAACACAATCTAAAGTCATGACTACCAAGCACAGCAATCTATGCCTTATAAAGTATCTATCATGACAAAAATACATCTGAGGATCACCTCCCTGCCATCTTTTATCAGATCAATAGATCTGCTTTCTAAAGCCAAATTGGAAACCCTTCTTATGGAACAAAATAAGGGCTAAAAACCTGTAAGCTGAACTATCAAAATATCCTGACTTTCTAAGGCCCTCCTCAGCATTGTAACAAACTGTTTTTCTGAAACTTGACCTACCATCTGAATCTTAAAAAAAAATACTCATTTCCAACCTAGATGTATACTTCCGTTAAGCTGTCCATGAAACTGTATATAACACAACCTCAGATTTCCTTTTCAAAACTTATTTTGACCTCACCACCTCTCAATAGACATAGACCTTCTAAACCAAATAACAAATGCTTTATCTGTGGCACATAATTTTCCAACAAAATCTGCCACATCCTCTTACTTGACAATCCCCTGCATACATAAAAAAATAGATAATGTGTCCAACAAAACATACACACTGTAACATGAGGACAGCACATGTAATCCTTTCAATACCCCAAGAACTGTTTGTATATGGGATCCTCATGTCATCATCCAGTCCTTTGACTCTTTCCCAATCTTTCAAAATTCTGCCAGTTGTTCAGTACTTGGAAATAATACTTAACCACACAGACTTTGCTGCCACACTCAGCAGAGACTAGTGGACCCTCACTGTCCACACTGCCTCGACCAAATGCACTTAAGAACCTAAGTGACCAAACTCTGTCATGCTTTGGTGACTATTCCACAAAAGACAAAAAGAAGCAAACATAGAGTTATACGCTCTCCTCATTGTCCGTACCCGTGTCTGCTTCACTAATTAACCTGCTACAGCCAGCCAGCGTTCCGAACCTGCTTGGACACTGCGAGTGACTGAAGTTCTGCCTCTGGAACTGATAACTAAAACCTGTGAAACTGAAAGTAGGAGACACTATTCTCTACCTCAGTCGGCCTACCTGGAATATGCTTAGGAAAATTTAGGTTAATTCTCAAACTCTACAGCACCACCGTCATCATCAAAACAACCTGTACCAAATTAGATCTGACAGGGTTTTTTTTTTAAATCAAAAACCTGCACCACAAATCTATTATCAGAATGGAAAACCATTTTCCTATTTTTCAACTTTTCCTGCCATACTAACAATGCTGATCAAATGAGATTTAACTCCAAATGTGTAACATCCTTACTTCATTCACCCAGTATTCAGCAGGACAACAGTGATGACTCTTATCCTATGATGCTTTCAATAAATTGGAAAGAGTCCTGCTAACCATTCTACTCAGCCCTATGACTCTGCATACAATGTTTTAAAAAGGAAATGTAGATTCCATTACTTCCCTTACCCTGTCATTTTTTTTTACTCAAAAAAATCAATTCTGTTTTCCAATTTTATATGGGCAAGTACAAAAAAGCATGTTTTGCATCCACTTCTAAGCCCAAGAATTTTAAGACCTTACTCAGGCCCTCCAACTTCTTATAAGCTAATAGCACCCCAACCTCTTTGCATAACTCAATAAGGAATTGCATACCTTCCCCCACCACTTTTGTGCCTTAAGTTATCAGCAGGAAATTATCCAAATAATGAACAGCCCTCGGCCACTTCTGCCAAATCCAATGCAGAGACATGATAAACATTTCCAAAGTAGCACATGCTACTGCACAACCCATTAGCATTGCCTTGTTAAAATTCCCCCTCCCCCCCGATACATACCATACCAAAACAAGACTAGTCTATGGTCCATATGGGTCAGAGCCACAATGTGTCCTCAATATCCAACTCAACTAACCTGGGGTCTTTAAAATTTCTGATGAGCTGAGCTTGGCCACATCATCCATAAATGTGTGCTGCACTGTTGCGTCTTTTTTGTTTATATGATCATTGACCCTTCTCAAGGAAAAAAAAAGGTAGCAAGTTAATCAAAATTATCCTAGTCTTTCCTAGGGAACCAAATCCAGCGATTTGAAAAATTGGAAAAGTAGGATCCTCAAAAGGCTCTAATACTTTATTTGCTTTCACCTCCTTATCAAGCAAACTATGTGCTACTTTATCTGAACCTATTACATATTTCAAATTCTGACCTTCTGACCTGCTACCCCCCTTGATCTAATGGGAAAAGTACAGAAAATCCTTGCATTAGCTCCCAAGTTAGATCCTTGTCAGGTTAGTCTCACAATAACACTTGCATTCTAATTGTAGAATGCAATGTCTCATCTTCCAGTCATTCTCTGAAAGTGCAAGAAATTGTTGCCCATCACAAATAGCCTCCCCCTCTAACACTGATTACTCCTATCACAGGTAGCCTACTGCTATCCTGAGGTACAGAAGATGCCTGTTCACCTACCTCACCCTTATTGAACACCCTTTTGCACTGTGTGGGCCAGTGCACAGAGAACAAAAATGAGTAAATCTATAAGTGTGACTCATACGTCTTCCAACATTAAAAGCCCAACATATTCCACTTTTTCCTTGTCCTCTCCTATTGGGGGTTTGGCCTCAGCACCTGACCTATCCAACATGGTGCCACACCATGTAGCAGTATGCCCATCCTCCCATCGCAATGAACTATCCACTGCATTAAATTTAGAACACTTATGGTTATGGCATGACCACCAGTTGCCACTCTATAGATGGTGTGCCTATTTGATTTATTTATTTTATTTATTTATTTATTTATTTTACATTTGTTGACCGGGATAGTCTGACTGGATGCATGTCCATTTTCAGCGGAGGCCCGGGGAGAAAAGCTTCAAGGGTAAGCAGATACAGCATTACATAATACCAGCATTACATATTACCAACAGACTATTTACAGAGATTACATAAGTAAGCAAGTTAAATAAGTTCCACAGGTTACAGTTAATACTGAGCACAAGTCAGGATTAAATTAAATTACACAGTAAACTGGTTAACAGGTTTTTTACACATTCTAGAGAGAGTTAGCCAGGCTTGATACATTGACATAGCCAGTTAAGTGACAAATGTTGTTTGAGCCTAGTTTTAAATTGACCTAAGGTGGAAAGTAAGGTAATATCAGCTGGAAGAGAGTTCCAGGATCTACTTACAGAGTTTGCAAAGAGAGAATCACCGGCTGTGTTATTAATTTTGCTAGTCTGAATTAGTAGTTGTTATAGGGGGTGATAATATTTTTAAGTGCAGGAGTATTGTCCGGATTATAGAGGATTTTATAGGCCATAATCAGTTGGTTATACTGGATTAGGCTGGGTAGTTCAAGCCATCCAAGCTGATTTAGATTGATGCAATGATGTGTCCTAAAAGGCAGCCCAGTGGCAAACCTGGCAATGTGGTTGTAGCAAATTGAGAGTTTGTTAAGGACAGCCTTGTTTAAATTCGAGAGTAGAGGGGATGCCTACAGAAGGGTTGAAAGAAGGTGAGAGCGAGCTATGGCAATTTTATCTGGAGGAGTTAGGAAGGCTTTTATTCTGTAAAGTGACCCTAGTTTTTTATTGATGGTTTTGATAGTTTGTTTAACATGTAGGTCAAATTTTAGATTATTGTCTATGATGACACCTAATAGTTTTGAAGATGGGTCAGGGGAGATTATTGTGCCATCATTTGATTTTATGGTAAAGGTGAAAGCAGTAGATCTACGTGTTGGTGAAAATAACAGCATTTTAGTTTTTTTTTTTTGGGATTTAGGATCAGACGATGTTCAGAAAGCCAGTTTTCTATTGTATTAAAGGTGGTCTGGGTAGCTGCTCTACTGGAGATGTGGCTGAGCAAATCAGAGTAGAGTCATCAGCATATTGGATACAGCTAACTTTTGGGATGACAGTATAAAGGTCGTTAATGAAAATGGAGAACAGCAAGGGCCCTAGTATAGAACCTTGTGGTACTCCAAGGGTGTTAGGTAGAAGGTTAGAGAGTTTGTTCTGCCAGAGGACAGCCTGCTGTCGACCATTCAGGTAGGATTGAAACCATTGGAGGGCTTCAGTATCTAGACAGAATGCTTGCAGGGTGTGGATTAAAAGTTGGTGATCAACCATATCGAATGCCTTGGAAAGATCCAAAAAGAGGGTTGAGGATATATAATTATTGTTGTGATTATGGTTTATGGTGTTAGTAAAGGCTAGGAGGGCTGAAGTAGTGCTGTGATGAGGACGGAAGCCATGCTGAGTGTCTGCCATAAGCGATTTTGGATTAGGTGGTGCATGAGTTGTCTATGAATACATTTTTCCATAATCTTTGCAAGTGGAGAGAGTATAGCTATTGGCCTATAATTGGAGAATTCAGTAGAGCTGCCTCCTTTGTGAAGTGGGATTACATAGGATATTTTCCAGATGGTGGGAATTTTAGCTTCTACTATGGTTCGATTGATTAGTATTGAGATGGGGTAAGCAATAGCATCAGCTGATTTTTGTAGGTACTCGTCAGGGAGTTGATCAGCAGAAAGTGTAGTGGGTTTTAATTTTTTGATCAAGGTACGTATAAGTGAAGTGGCGACTGGTTGGAAGCTGAATGCAAGTAGGTTTCTAGGGGTTCTACTTTCAGGACCAGGGGAGCTAGGAGGTAGTTGGCTAGCTAGGGCTTTAATTGTCTCAGTAAAGAATTGGTTAAAACTATCAGAAACATCTTCAGGAGTTTCATCAATAGTAGTAGCAGGGATTGGTGTTGAAGTTTGTCCAGGATGTAGTAGATTATTTAAACCTGCCCAAAACATCTGAGGGTTATTTTGATTTACTGTCTGTAAATTACAGTAGTATTGTTTTTTGTCTTGTAAAGTTGATTTTTTGGTTTTGTTCCTGGATTGCCTGTATTTAATGTGATCTTGAGGGTCTTTAGAAGAATGCCATAAAGCCCATGCTTTGTTTCTAAGGGTAATTTTGAGTTTAGACTCTATAGAAAGCCATGGTGCAGTTTTTGCCTTGGTTCTCTTTGAACGAACAGGTGCATGCAAATCAAGGATCTCAATGAATTTGTTGTTAAAGTATGCTACTGCTTCATCTAAGGGGAGGTGTTTTAGAATAGACCAATTACATGAGTTTAGTTCTTGTTGGAATTTGGCAGGGTCAAAGTTTTTATTGTTTCTAACCTTTCTGAGTAAGGGTTGTTGGGAATTAATGGTTTTGTGCTTAATTACATATGTGAGAAGGTGATCACTTAGGCCATTAAGAAGGGTACCAGAGGTGTACAGTTGGGGGTGACTGTTTATGAGTACCCAGTCGAGTATAATTTCTTTTTGTTTGGGTTTACCTATCCTGGTAGGGGTGGATATGATTTGTGTAAATGCATGCAGGTTAATATGGGTGGTTGGGGATTCTGCGGAACAGGTGCCCCAGTCTATGTTAAAGTCTACAAGTAGTAGGGTTTCTTGGGGGTAGTGACATGATAGCCAGTGCAGGATATCTTTAAATGTAGATATATTGTAACCTGGGGGAATGTACATACATATGATATTAATGCATTTATTTTTATTAAGTTGCAATTTGGTGGCAAGAATCTCTGAGTTATTAATCTGAGGAGGTTGTATTATATCTATGGTGACATTCAACTCAGATTTATAGAGTACAGCTACCCCACCCCCTTCCTCGAAGCACGATCCAGCCTGTGTATGCTGCATCCAGGTGGTAACACTTCATTGCCTTTAGTGTTAGGTTTTAACCAGGTTTCAGATAAACAGAGAATCTCAGGGGAGTGGACATCCAGAAGTGCATGCAATTCATGTACCTTGTTATTAATGCTTCTAATATTGAGATGACAGACTAGGAGAGAGTTAGTTGGCCTATTAATTGTAGGTTTGTAGCTTAGATTACAAGTAGAGGGGGTATGTGTATCTGAAGTGAGTGGGCCAGGGATGGGGTGAATATCACCACCAAGTATTAGGTTGAATCTATACTTGGTGATGAACTTCAGGAATTTGTTTATTAGTTTGTGGTAGTGTTTGGATCTAGAGCTAATATGCCTGGGGTTGAGATGTTGATAGACTGAACAAGATGATGGATAGGATCTGGTACTGTAAGTATGGTTGAAGGTGGAAGGATTTACAACCAGGGTGATAGTATGGCCTTTTGGGACCTGAAATCCTATGAGAAATTGTTTTTCATACAAGGTATGGAGGTATGGTGTGAACAAGAGGGGTAGTAAAGAGGAGTATATCATTATATGTGATTCAGCTAGTGAGTTAAGGAACTGTTTTACCTGGTGATGCAACACCAGAAGATAGAGTGGTGAGGTAAAGGTACTGGAAGGGGGATGGGAGAATGCCAGATGAAAGCTAATAGGTGCTATTAAAATGTAGGTAGTAGAATGGGGGTGGGTGGAATTATCCCAGATGAAAGCAGATAGGATCTAGAAAGTGGGGGGAGTGGCTATAGTACTATAAATTTAGAGGTACTGGGGGTGGGAGGGAATTGGGGCAGGGAGGGGAGCGAAGAGAGCCCGAGCGTAGCGAGGGCAAACGTAGTGGGGCTATTGCAGTTTACAAGGTTTCCTAAGGTGTCCTAAAGCTATAAGGTAAGTATTACAGCTCTTAATGTAAGAGTCAATTTACTTCAGTTACATGGGAAGGAGGCAACCACTCAAGTAGAAACAAAGAGCCCTATGGCTGACCAATATGGTGACCTGCTTAATTACAAAACACTGTAAGTGAAAGCTTAACAAATGCTGTTTGTGCGTAACCTACTCTGTTTAAATGTTGAGAGAAACTGATTGCAGTCCTGTAGACACTGTTTTGTAGGGAACTGTAGAGTTCACTAAGTCACACCAGGTCAGCCAAGGGGGGAAGAGAGAGGGAAATCCTAAGCATCTAGATTTGAAAATTGATAGTTAGAAAATGTACCAACAATGGCAAACCCTTTGCGGTATCCTTTTCTAAAATGATCATACACATAAAAACAAAAAATCAATTATCCCAAGTCCTGGCCCTGCACTTGCTTGACCACGTATTACCCAAGGCAGCTAAAGCTGCTGCCAAGTCATTCACCCTTGAGGCCTCAACCTCTATAATATCTTTTGCCCTATCTGCATCAATCAAATCAAATAGATTTACAAACCACCTCTCCATGTCTTTTTCTTTGCAGACAGTGGGATATGACGTGTTATGAATACACTTATTCCACCCACCAGAAAAGCTTGCATTCCTTGCCAATCTGTGCGTTACTTTGCATGGTTTGTATTGCCAGCTCTTTGGGACTAAACAGACTCTGAAATAACAGCATGAGCCCCAGTCTCCTGGTGGCTTCCAGGTTGCCCTGATCTTCTTCTAACTCCTTCCTGATTGTTTTAGGCAGTTTACCCTGTTGCTGAACCTACGCTAACTTTAACAACTCCTGGAGCCTAAGCCCTATCTTCCTCCCTTAAGTTATACAAAAACCCTGACAACTACTCATCAGCTGATACATCTATCCCTGCCACTCTTCCCTTTCAAGAAATAGAGTTACCTGCTCAGAGTTGGGGCTCCATTGTAAACAGTGCATTGGCTGCTTGTTCCTTCTGTCAAGTTTTTCTCCTCCCATTTTGGGTGTTCCATCACTGGGCTGTTCAATTTGGGATTTGTGCTATCTTTATCCTCTCTCCTCTGGTTCTACAGTGGGATCACTAGCTGGTTGTAATGGTGCAGTCACCTTCTAGGCATCCACTTGCACCACAGTCTCAACCCAGTGATCTATTAATGCCTGAAATTCAAACATCTATAAGAAAAGAAAGAACATTAGTAACTCTATACCACTATTATCTGCCCCTTCTCCCTGACTTCTTCCACCCAACCTATCTAAACCCATAGTTGTAGCTCTCCAACATTCCTTACAAACTATTCCATCCCTCTCACTTTGCCTATTCTACTAACTCTCTTCTGACAACTCATTTCCTAACTCCAAACAATGGTTATCCCTCCCCCTACAGCTGCCCTAAAACAATGTCTTTGAAAGAGCTATTACTGGTGCCTACCTCACATCACCAAGCACAATCCCTGGAAGTGAGACAAATTTCCAAATGAAAGACAGTGAAAAAATGGGGCAAGGGGCTCCTTAAATTGAACAAGTGACAGAAACTGTCAGAAAGAGCATCACTTACAACATGGGGCACTGCTCCCTCTATTTCCACAGCTGCTTGCAACAGCATGCCCTGCCTCCAAACCACCAAGTGTCTGCAAGATGTCCACTAAATGGACCTCACCATCAAAACATTGCCTTCAATTTCCTGTATTTCCTGTTTCTCTTTTTTATCATTTATATATATCTATTTATATATATATATATATATATATATATATATATATATATATATATATATATATATATATATATATATATATATATATATATATATATATATATATATATATATATATATATATATGTTCATAGGTTCATAGGTTGGTACTAGGCTATCGGCCCTAGGGCCTATGCAAGCCTAGCCATAACAGTTCCCTGGATATTTCTTCCCACAATATTTACTTCTCTAGACCCCTGTCTAGCAGGGCGACTGACATGATCCCCGGGGTGAATTTCCTATCTCCCATCCAATCATCAAGATTCCTTTTGAAGAGGGCCAATGAGGTGCTCTGCTTGACATGTATGGGCAGTCTATTCCAGAGTATGGGGAGTCTCTGGGTCAGGAACCTATCCCTCCAGCATGTTTTGTTCATTGTGATGACAAGGTTTAGATCCCTGAAGCGTGTGGCTCTGAGGGTTTGGGATTTCTTTAAGTGGAGCATGTCCAACAGCTCAGGGTTTGACATGGCCTTGTATGTTAAGCAGAGATCACCTCTGAGTAGACGATATGCCACAGAGTATAGCTGGAGTTTTTTTAGATGGTCAGCATATGGCATCTGCTTTAGGCCTGTGATTCTTTTAGTGAGGTATTTCTGTGGCCTTTCTAGCTGTTGCAGATGTCTTATTAGGTACATACCAAATGGGGCATTATACTCTATAATGGGTCTAATGAGGGATGAGTACAGTGGGACAATGACCTCCTTTTTTCTGGATGAAAAGCCCTTAGTGATGAGGTGTGCCACATAGAAGGATTTCCTGACCGTTGTGGCAATGTGTTTATCGAAAGTGAGACCACTGTCCACCTGTGTCCCTAAGTCTCTCATCACACTTTCGATGTTTAGTGTCCTGTCACCTATGTGGTAATTCATGGGTACATGTTTTTTTTCCAAAGGGGATAACTATACATTTCTTGGCATTAAGCTTGAGTCCATGGCTCTGACACCAGGCATCTGTTTCTGTAAGGCCCTTTTGTTGAATATCCACATCATTTGGGGATTCAATAATGGCTCCCAGTTTGCAGTCATCTGCGAACTTTGTTAGCCAGAGTCCCTTGGTGTTGCCTGTACTTCAGAGAAGTAGATGCCAAACAAGAGTGGTCCCAGGACTGAACTCTGAGGTACTCCACTTGTCATTTGTCTGGAGCTGGATTTGGAGTTGGCTACTTTTACAGTCTGGGTTCTGTCAGTAAGCCAGTTGGCAACCCATCGAGTGACATAGGGATTTATGCCCTGCTTAGTAAGTTTATCGATGATTCCAGAGTGGGGGATGGTGTCGAAGGCCTTGGCAAGGTCCAGATAGGCTGTGTGGACCGTCTTACCCTCATCCACAGCTCTGGAGACTGATTCAAAGAAGTCAATCAGATTCAGGAGACAAGATCAGCCCTTCACAAACCCAAACTGGGTGGGGTCCAGTGTTTGAAGGTTGCCAATGTCTTTGTTTATAAGATCCATGATAATGCGTTCCATACCCTTGCAGATCAGGCTTGTCAGACTGATGGGACGGTAGTTCCCGGGATCCAAGGCGGATCATCCCTTGTGGAGCGGGATAACTGTAGCTGTGCGCCACTCAATGGGCATGAAGCCTGATGTGAGGCTATGATTAAACATGACACTTAGGTGAGGTGCCAGTTCATTTTGTAGTTAATGTAGTAAACAGCCTGGGATGTCATCTGGTCCCATGGATGCTATATTCTTAGCTTTGGCGAGTGCGGTTTCTACCTGTGTGGCCGTGATTACCAGAATTTGGCAATCTTTTGGTATTGAGATGGGCCCTTTAGGGGGGTGAGATGGGGTGAGGTTGGCACTAAATCAATCTGTCAGGATATTGGCAATATCCTTGGGATCAGTATATTCAATGCCATTCTGTTGTAGCTCAGGACAGATCTGAGCATTGCCATTTATATTATTGACATAACTATAGATTGCCTTGTGGTTGTCTTTGGAATCTTTTGCAATTTTACTTTCATAACTAGCTTTAGAGGATTTTATGAGGGATCTCAGCTTCTTACTGCGGCTGGTGAGGGAGTTTTTTGCATCCTGGGATTTTCCTCTTTTTTGCAACAGTTTCTTCCTTCTGTTGTATAGATTGTTTATAGCAAGGGACCACCAAATTGAATTCCTATAAAATCCTAACCCATGTAATACATGGACAGATTTTAAATATTGCTCTTATAGCCATAGAACATTGCTAGAAAAACAAGTTTGCATTAGCATGCATCCTGTGAAAGATGAAGTCTGATAATCAAACATCTAAACTTCCTTACTGCTTATAATTACTCCCAAACTCAGTATTTATCCAGAAAACCACAGACTCAAACAATGGCAAGGGAGCTCCATTTGCCCACATTTTTTTTTCTTTTTCTTTTAAGTAAGACTTCCAAGCACTACTGGCTTATTTACTCACAGCAAATATGCAAAAGGCCTACTTCACAAACGTTACATCCTGCAGCCTATAAGCTGCCTGCACTGAATGCCCCTTCATAGGGAACACCAGGGGAAAACAGACAGCAAACCGGCCATTCAGTAACCTAATTTTAAAGTCAAGCAGCCAGGAAATGCTACAAGATTAGCAGCCAGTGGAGATCCAGCCCCTAGCCAGACCTATCCACACTGTAGGAAGGTATTCTTGCCTCCCCTGTCCAAGGCACACTTAAAATATAACGAGGCCAATGACATCATAAAATGTTTATCAGACCCAAAGTAATGATCAGTTCACAAAAGAAAGGAAGAATGGGCTAAGATGGTAATGCAAGGTAAGTCATCATATTATCTTATATATATATATATATATATATATATACACACACACACACACACACACACACACACACACACACACATATATATATATATATATATATATATATATATATATATATATGTATGGTTTCACTTCATAATCTCAAAATGCTGAAATCTTGAATTTCATCATTTCAAGACCATAAAGCCGAAACTGTACAAAACATTCCACAGTCCCTTGCACACACACACACACACACACACACACACACACACACACGCACACACACACACACACACACACACACACACACACACACACACACACACTCACACACACACACACATAAACACCAACTCATTAAACAATTAGATACTCATACTTTAAGCTACCCACCCTAACCCACACATACAACTTAAAAACAATCTGACACACCCTCACACTTTCACCCAAAACCCTTAAAAAACAGTCACTTATACACTCCACGCATATCCATACACCACATCAAACTACATCAAATGTAAACACTGCACGTCACATAACATAAAGCCAAAACTGTGAATAGAGAGATAAATAGATAGACAGACAGACAAACAGACAGATAGGTGGATGGATGATTTCTAATTTGAGTATAGAGCAATTCTCTTCACTTCTCCATCAGAAAGATTCTTGGCAGAGGAAGGTCCAGACAGTTAAAAGAATTCTTCAGATAAATGAACAAACAGAGAAAATTGTGTTAAGACACAGAAAAGGGAAATGGCATGCATATAATGAAACAAACACATCCTTACACCTGCACTATAGTACTGGAAAAACAAACTAGGCAAGCATATCAAACCATTTCATACAGCATCTGTCTGAGTCCAGATGATGGCAAATATTTACTTGGAATGGAATAATTAAAAGCTATTATCAGCCTCAGCAATGCATTTAAAGATGATTAGTAGAATTATAAATAAAATGTTCTTTCAGAATAGCTCAGTTTTCTGCCAAATTTAGAGTTTTAAACATCTCGCATTAAAGTAAACAGTTCCCTCACAATAAAATATACAGAAGTTGTGTTGAGAAAAGCTGTATCAGTATCTCTGAAAAATTGAGTAGTTCTACAAGCCAAGTTTTCTGACACATTTCTTCTGCCTGACAGAGAAGGGTAATATGAAATGAAAGGGAAAATAGCAATATTTATTAGAAGGGAGATAAAAGGGCTCTACACCCTTCACAGAAAGGTCAGGTGCAGCATATGTTTGCTACCGCTACAGATGTGACAGCAATCATTTAGTAAGTAAGGAGAAAACACTCTTTGCCAGTGATTCAATAGCTGTCCAGTGCAGAAAAGTCAACACTAACTGGACTTCTCCATTTTTTAGTAGACTAAGGATAGAGGATGGAGGTGAATGACTAGGATATCTGGTCACTTGTAGGTAGCAGAGACTACTTTAATAAGTGAGAGCCAGCTTCATCTAATATATGCTAAGGTACTAGACTGCAGGCAAGAGGAAAAGAAGGGAAGGCATTTATTTATACAAGGCAGTAGCAACAGCAGTAGCTTGCAAGTTAATAATATAAACAAATAACTTCTAGCCAGCGTAATGTCCAGCAGTCCAACAGATAAAGCAGTATATTACTCTTTGACATAAGTATAATACTGATTTATTTTTACTTAAACTTTCAATAGGCTTAAGGGTTTTAGTGTTTTGTGTCTCAAACAGCAGGAATAAATTGGACATTCAGGTTGCACTTCTTTGACAAGCTTCCCTACGAATTTGTTTTAAGCAAGGGTAATAAATCAATCAGGCTGTTTGTAGTTTGATTTTAACAACAGTAATAAATCAATCAGGCGGCTTGTAGTATTTTAGCTCTGCAAAACACAGCTTGCGCCATGCCTCGTGTGACATAGCTAAATAGATCATACAGTACACACTACTTATAGTGAGAATTACATAGAATTTGCCTTAATGTTTTAGAGATAAATTAGTCAGGCTGTTTGCGATACTTATAACTGCAGTTCATTAATTTGTGTAATTAATTAGCCTTTCAGATGCATTGTTACTTAATACAAGACTAAAACTAAATGCCAAGTGAAATAAGTGTAACGGAATGTAAAAAAATGTGACCATTATTCTCTAAATATTTTCTGTTATAGAGACCGTAGCATGCAAAGAAAGCAATCAGAAGACAAACTCTTAGGCATAATAAAGAGGGCAAAAGTATAGTGACTGCGTGTATCAGGATATAACGCTGAAGCAACCAAATGAGACATTTTTGCAGTCTGACAGTGAGGCTGCCTTAAGGTTTATTTTTCTTTTTGGAGAACTGACAGAATTATTCCAAGCATATATCTTTGAAGAAGCAGTACTTGATCAGTTTTTATAGACGTGAAAACTTCTCCATTTTAACATATCTCTGGTTTAAGAACTGTGACTCAGTTTTAGAGATTCATACAGTATGTGAAACAAGCTCCTCGGATAGGCAAATTCACAAATGTTGCAGTTCCATGCAAGTTATGACAATTAGTATGGTCAAGCCTTCAAAACATTTTGCTAATATGTACTTTTAAGATCCAAAGCAAAGGTTAAAAAGGTCACACAGATAAAATCTTCAGTAAAAACTGCAAGAAAAACCCAGCCAAGATAATAGTCTTCACTATGTAATACCTTAAACCTCTTGTAGTATAAATCAATAAGATACATGCAAATGACACCGTAAGCCCACAGACCTGAAACCTTAAGGTGTTATTTGCATATAGCCCATTAACCTCCACTACAGAAGGTTGAAGGTATTACACAGTGAAGACACTAGCTTAGCTGAGCCTTTCTTGCACTCTGTACTTTTAAGATGAGACAGGTGGTTGCAAACAGCCTAGTTGTGATCTCATTTTAAATTCAGCTATTAGATTATTCAGATGACAATTCATCTGGATAGTTTCATAGCTAATCCTCTAGGGGTTCAGTGCCCTTGTGAACCCTATAGTTGAATTTGTATATATGAGTTATTTGAGTACTGGTACCATACACAACAGGATACATTCATGCAAATGAAAGCAGTGAACCACATTTACCAGCTGTCTTTGGCAGAGACACAGATAATGCTTTCAGTGTACTCACATTAAGTACTCACATTTGCTTGTAATTTGCTTATCTTATTTTTTCTCTTTATCTCCTGCTACCTACTGAATATCCATACCTTCTCAAGTTAATTAAGGTTATTCATACATTTTCGCCAGGACAAGAGCCCAGTGTGATAGCCATCATTTAGGCAGCCATCAGCGGTTTTCTAGTACGCTCTAGCTCACTGTCCCTTGTAGTCTGATAAACTCACTCATTGATGCAAGCACTCTGCAATTCCTCTTTTCCAGCAAAAAAACATGCAGGTTTCAGTACACACCTATTTCCAGATTCATAGGTGTTTACTTAGCTAATGAACACAAGGGCTTTTTAAGCCTAGCCATGCATCCCAAATCTTTGGCAAGATCTGATACCCTTGATAAGTGTAAGCATGGGCCTGGGAGATGAACCATTTACAGGTTATCTGTGTCCATTAGAGACATAGGTGTCAAACCAGGGATGCATTTCCAGTTTCCCATCCAATTGTCCAAGTTGTACTTGAACTGGGTTAGGGAGGAACTTTGCTTTGCATAGACAGGAAGCCTGTTCCATAGATGGTGTAGTCACTGGGATACATACTCCTCTAGCAGGTCGTATTTATATCACAGGTGAGGTTTAAGTCTTTAGAATGGGTACCTTTGGTGCTGTTTGTTTTGTGTATATGCAGGAGGTCCAACAGAGTGGGGTCTGACAATGCTCTATATGCCAAGCATAGATCTCCCCTCAAAAGCCTATAAGGAGACAGAATACATGGATAGGGGGCTTGAGTTGGTCTGCAAAGGACATTTTACTTATGCCCTGTATTCTTTTGGTGAGGAACCTCTGTGGACATTCTAATTGTTGGATATGCCTGGTTAGATACATACAAAAGGGGACATTTTACTCAATGATACATCTGATGATTGTTGAATCCAGTGGAACAATGACTTCCTTAGACTTAGATACCTTTGTTTATAAGTTGCGCAGCATAGAATGATTCCCTCACCACTGTAGACATGTGATAGTCAAAGGCTAGATTACTATCTATGCATATCCCTATTTCCGTGACTACTGGGTCAACTCTCTGGGGTGTGTTGTCAATATGATAGTTACCAGGAATGGATGATTCCTATAGGATACTATTATGCATTTCTTGGCATTTAGTTTTAGTCCATAACTCTGACACCAGTTGTTTGTTTGTGTCAGCCCCTCCTGCAGAACATTTGTGTCAGTGTGAGATTCCATGACACTTCCTAATTTGCAATCCTCTGCAAATTTAGTCAACCAGAGTCCACTGACATTGGCTTTGACTTCTGAGAAGTAAATGCCAAAAAAAGAGCAGTCCAAGGACTGATCCCTGAGGGACTCCAATTGTGACTGGCCTCTTTGTAGAGGTGGACTCAACAATTCTAACTTCCTGGGTCCTGTCTGGGAGCCAGTTGCTTATCCACCGGGTAACATATGGGTCTCTACTTAATCTCTTGAGTTTGTCAACAATGCCAGAGTGGGGTATTATATCAAATGCCTTGGCTAGGTCAAGGTAGTCAGTGTGAACGATTTTGTCCTCATTCATTGCTTTGCTGACCTTCTCAAATAAGTCTACCAGACTGAGTAGGCATGATCTGCCCTTGAAAAAGCCAAACTGGGTTGGATCTACTCTATTGATCATCTCCATGATAATTTTTTCCATGGCTTTACATATAAGACTAGTAAGACTTATGGGTCTGTAGTTTCCAGGGTCTGTAGATCGCCCACCTTTGTGCAGAGGGATAACTGTTGCCTTTCTCCATTCATGAGGCATGAAGCCTGTTTGGAGGCTACAGTTAAATAATAATTCCAGAGGCCCTGACAAGTCATATTTCATGCTATTTAGAAGGCGTCCTGGGATATTGTCTGGACCCATTGATGCAGTGTTCTTGGTCTTATAGAGAGCATTAAGGACCTGTTCCATAGTGATAGTAGGAGGAGTTATATTTGATGATATTTCCTGAGGGAAGATTGAGGTGGAGAGAGGGGTAAAGATAGCACTGAATTTATCAGCTAGGAGGTTTGCTAAGACTTCTGGCTCAGTATAGGTGGCTCCATTTTCAATGAGCTCTTCACACAATTGTGTATTGCCTTTGAGGTTGCGGACATAGCTTAAGAAGGCTTTGTGGTTGTCCTTGGCCTAGGAGGCCAAACTTATCTCAAATTTGGCTTTGGCAGAAGTAATTCTTCCCTGACAACTACCTGATATAGCTTGGCAGCTGAGCACATGCCTTTGATTTAACCTCAGCATGACATTCTCCCTTTCTCTAGAAGGCTCTGTTAAATGCAGCACCCTGGGCCACCACCCTTTCCCCTAAATGGAAGATCTAAACACTCCATCCCCCACCCAATTCCTGCACCAGAAGCAGTTCTCAAACTGAAGTTGCCTGAATCGTAGTCAGGACTTATCCCTCTGTGTTATGGAGCCAGATTGCATATTCTTATTTTCTGTCATGTAAATGTTTGTAGTCCTACATTAATGATTGTATGATTAAAGATTATGATTAATGATTGCATGGAGAATGTTGAGCACAGGATTCCCTATATAGAGTGGTGAGGTGTCAAAGTCATGGCCTCAAGTTAATGTCAAAAAATGCATAGTCATCCCATTTGGGAAAAACAAAACACCCACGAATTACCACATAGGTGGCATCCCCCTTAATACAGAAGATGTAATAAGAGATCTGGGGAGCCAGATAGATAATAACCTCCCCTTTGACAATCATATTGCCAAAGTAGTTAGGAAATCATTCTATGTGGCCCATCTAATTACTAAAGGCTTTGCATCTAGAAATAAAGAGGTTATAGTGCCCCTCTACTCATCACTCATCAGACCCATCATAGAGTACAATGCCCCATTTGAGATGTACCTCACAAGACACTTCCAACAGCTGGAAAGACCAGAAAAGTACTTCACCAAGAGGATTACTGGCCTCAAACATATGTCCTATGGAGCCAGACTGAAAAAACTACTGCTGTACTCAGTGTCATATCGCTTACTCAGAGGTGATCTCTGCCTGACTTACAAAGCCATGTCCAACTCAGAATTGATGGACATGCTCCACCTAAAGAAATCCAAGTCATTGTGAGCCACATACTCTAGTGAGCTAAGCCTCGCCACAACAATAAATAGAACATGCTGGAGGAATAGATTCCTGTCACAGAGACTCCCCATGCTTTGGAACAAAATTCCTAACTACATTAGGCAGAGCCCCTCACTAACACTCTTCAAGAGAAACCTTGACGAGTGGATGGGTAACAGAAAATACACCCCTGGGATCACTTCATTGGCTCTGCTTGACAGAGGCTTAGTTAATTAATAAATGGGGTGGCAAAAGCCGACACACTCTGGCTAAGCTTATAAATGCCCTTGGGTAGATAGTCTAGTGCCTACCTATGAACCTATGAGTGCAGTCTGTGCAGTGTAGTGTGAAATCACATATTAGTTTTCTTTTACAAGAATAATTTCATCTATTTGCAAAGCCATAGTTGGGTAATCTATAACTTGATGCTATTCCCCAGTCTGGTGCTCCTCAACACAATGTTAAGGAACAAAACTAAAGGGGGGTATTCTCTGATCTGGTGTTACTCCTATAAGTAGTATAAAGTCATTTGTGTGTGTCCCACCCTCTCCACATCATGTCTTGTGGAGAAAAAAAAATGCTGAAACTTCCACTTCAACCCGTTGATTGGATCTGTTGATCAGGCCCCCTAACATTTTATATCTGCATGTGCTTCCTCCATTGCCTTACACTACCTAAGCTTTTTTATGTTGGGCATGGCTATGTACTTTTTGGGATGTGGTGTCTACACTGCTGCAGCAATGCTGTATTTAGTGTTTTTGCAGCATGTGAGTGAGTGTGTGTGTGTGTGTGTGTGTGTGTGTGTGTGTGTGTGTGTGTGTGTGTGTGTGTGCGTGTGTGTGCATGTGTGTGCGCGCGCGCGTGTGTTGTATGTGTTTGTGCGTGTGTGTGTGTGTGTGTGTGTGTGTGTGTGTGTGTGTGTGCGTGCGTGTGTGTGTGTGTGTGTGTGCACACATGTGTGTGTGTGTGTGTGTGTGTGTGTGTGTGTGTGTGTGTGTGTGTGTGTGTGTGTGTAGGATTGCATGTATATTAAGTGTGAATTTGTGAATGTATGTTCATGACATTATTTCCCTCATTACCTTCAATGCCCTATTTGATATAGAAGATTTACAGTTGAAAGCCAGATCTACACTAAAGATATATAATCAAACGGCCACCTACATAGCACAAAAGTGTTCACTGTTTAGTAATGCAGGTATTGAAATTGCCCGAAATCTAAGAACATAACTTCTTTCAGGCACTTTTCCCTTTTACCTTACAAACTAAGTAATAAAAGAATATTACCTCTTGAAGTATTATTCTCACCATAATCCCCTACCTCTCTCTCTATGTTTATTCCTAAATTTCATCTAACAGTGCAGCTCTGATCGACTTTTGCAATTCATTTTTTTTTTTTAATTATCTTATATGGGTAAATATGAATTTTAACATCACATAGCTGAGTGACCAAAGGCAGATATCCCTCCTTTGCTGGGACATGTGTCATTTTCCATTTCCATTTAAATGCTAGAAGTACTGGAAGCAAGGAATACTATTATTAGCACATGCTGGGAATCTGGGCATTAAAAGTAGCAGTTAGTTACAGATCATCATATGATTCTACCACAAAGCAATGTTGAATTTGTAGCCTGACAATATCCACAGAGAAGCACTCACAAAATATATGATTCCCAGCACTTTTTACTCCATCAGAACATCATAACCAAGTGACTTGAGTGTTGAGAAATACTTTCAATAGGCTTAACATTCTATGAAATGCTCTATACAAGAACTTTAGTGAAAACATTCACTAAAAAGTTGATAAACTGTTTTATTGTGGGAGTTGAGAGTGTCTCTTTTTATTTGTGATTTCCATATCATAATTATTGAGTATGTATTCCACATTTTGGAAGTAGTGTCCTTTTCAAGGTCTGTCAAATGCCTATAGTGAAAGGATAAATATCTACTTGATGTCTAGGTGATTATTTAAATTTTGATTAACAGCAAAATCATTTCATGTATTTTACCCCAGTGTAACAATGAAATAGCTTGTACATTTCCCAATATATACTGAATTAATAGATGGATGTATGGCCATTGATTAGATTGTAAGTTAAATTTACATTGAATACCATTGTCCTAGACAAGATGGTCATCTTCAAAGTTGTAAGGCCTTTACATTTTGCACTTATTCCACCATTCTTAAAACATGTATCTGGCTTGAGGTACAGCATGGCCCAGAGTATTTTAGTAGGACTTCACATGGATACCCAATTTTTAAACAAAGGAATTTAAGCTGTTTTGTAATGCTGATATCACTGAACCTATCAAGGACATTTTCTTAATTACTTCTGAAATGGTCCTGTTGAGTGAATCTGTAATATTGGATTATATATCAACACTTAATATTTTCAAATACTTTCCTTTCCATTCTTGTGAATCACAGAAGGCATATAGCCAATAAATCACAATTTTCAACAAAAAGCATAACAGAAGAGACGGGGTGCTAGAGAGCCCTGCCAAGATAGCTACTTAAGCCCATAGTTCTGGGCAGGGCCTGCAGAAGTTTGAATAAAAGCAGTTTTCAACCCAGAAGGAAATGTGAGAGAGCAGGAACGATAGAAGAAACATATGGCTGCCTTTAAAGTAGCAAATATGGAGGAGCGACTACGCATTTTGATTGAAAAGGTAATCACAGTAGGACAGGATATTAGCTCCTTGAAAGAATCAATAGAACAGCAACAAATAGAAGTGGTAAGCCTATAAGAGAAGTTTCTAGATATGGAGAGTGATAAAACAGCAATTAAAGCTGAGTTGCAGGAGCAGGTTCCCATAATACAGACATTAAAAAGACATAATAAAAAGAAAGCTGAAAGGATGCTTGATCATGAAATTGCTCAAAAAGAAATAACATCTGAATAATTGGAATACAAGAAAAAGTGAGCAATAGTAAACTGGAACAATTTGTAATGCAGCTATTACATGAGAAATTTCTGATACAAGGAAATTAAGAGACACTATTAAAGAGGAATAACAGTGTGGGATAGCAGAAAGAATTAACAGAAACAGACTCAGGCATGTTTTGTCATATTCCCTTTCCTTTCCAATTAAAATGAAATTTATAAGTTAAGCAAAAATACTTAAAAGTTATCTTATTTGCAGGGATGTTCATAAACCTTGGAAACACTTGGTAAAGCTATGCTGGAGGTATTATGTGAACGTAGAATGAATGGAACAGTTGTGTGGATGAAATACCCTGGAATTCTGGAAGTACAGTTGGAAGGTGAATTGTTCAGGCTACACAATATGGAGAATGTGCAAAAGTTTAAACAAAGGTGTCAAAGACCGCTAAACAACCCAGGCTGTAAAAATCTGAATTGTCTCCCAGATATGGACTGGGAGAGCAATCTTAGATGTAGTGGAGGTGATTCACACACACTGGGAGGATGAGCAAGACAAAACCAGGAAGTACAGATGAGTTGCATGCCAGTAAAGAGATGAGCAGGAAGTAAAGAAAGCATAAAGACAACCAAAAAGAGATGAGAAAAGAGACGCGATGGTGGAAGAAAAACAAGTGGAAGAAATATAGCAATGGGACAGAAGAATGAGAAGCCTCTCCGAAGGAATACTTAGGCACAAAAACACAGAAAGACGTAGAAGCAGATTTAGACAAAGGAGAGCTCTAAGAAGATGAGACGATGGTTCACTGGATGATTTGGGTGACTCAGAAATGTACTGCTAGACCCATGACAGACTAAACAAGCTGAATAGAAGCATTTAGGATTTATAACAGAGTCACAGAGGTGCAAGGCAGAACTACAGAAATACTGAAAGTTTGTTTGTGTCTTTCGACTTTTCCCGGTTAGGGGTCACCACAGCGGAAACTCCGGTCCGCTAATGATTGGTAGTTGATTTTTACATGCCGAGTTACCAGCCCTGATGCACAACCTTCAATGAAGGCATGCCCATTCACGCATGTCTCCACGCAGAGGACGCTCTAGCTGAGAATCAAACCGGACAGTATCTTACTGTGAGGCGACAACGCTACCGCAGCACAAAGTGAACATATAAAGAAAGAAGCAATAAATAAGTGGAAGGAATGGACACTGAAAGGCACTGTAACCAGTGCAAGAAGGATGCATTAAATGAAACAGATCCTTATGTTATGAAAGACACTCCAGGGTGCACATTAAAATGTTTACAAAAAAATGGAACAAACTGAATCAGTTCCTGTTGAGTAATACAGACTTGGGGGCAAATGGGGCATGTCTCTAAGATAAGTGGCATATTTTTCATAATTGCTTATTGATGTGTAATAATATACTGCAGTAAACATGAGTTTAATGACTAAGGTGGATTCATAAAAGTTACCACAAGTTGTACACTATGTAAACACTTTGGGTAACCCTTTTGAATGAACAACAAAGGCACTGTGGTAGGGCTGTTCTTGAATTCAGAAAAATCACCTCACAGTGTACACATAGTGCACACCTAGTATTAACCTTCATAAATCCCCCTTAAGTCTTAGAAAAAAAATAAGTAATAAATTCTGATGGAACAACTGGGGGACATGAAAAGGAATTTATGGGGGAAAACAAGGGAAAAGTAAAAACCAACCCAGAGGCAAATGTGAAATTAAGGAACACTGATGTATAAGCAGCAGAATAAATAGCTGTAAAGCTGTGAAAAAAAAGAAAAGAAAAAACAATTGGATTGTCATTTAAATAAAGCTGGCACACCACATTGGTAAGCAACCGTGAGAAAGTGGAGACCAATAAATGGGAATGCTGTAATATAAAAATGTTTTGATATCCATACTGGGCTGGATTGGCATGCAGCTGGAATGGAACAAAAGAGTCTTGAGAGGACCATGTCCAGTTCATTTCCATGCAAGATTAAAAAGGCATGAATCCAGAGGGCAGGGATGGGGAGGATGAATCCAAGCATAGACAGCTTCCAAAGAATACAATATGCAGATGGGAGGGTAGGCCCAGACAATGGATTATGCAGTATGGCAGCAAGTGGGACAGCAGGAAGGAGTGGGAAAAAAACAACTAGGAAATGCAGTTAATTACATGAAACATTGGGGATTCATCAAACTATTTCAGAAGAGTGACAATACAGAAAAATACAGAGGATGAGGCAGCTATTGTTCCATTACGAGCAATACAAACTCAAATCAGAGATTGGGTGGTCATAACATGATATATTTTCCCTAAGTGAGAAATGAACAGCAAGGTTGGGGGATAATATTTCATAGAGGGCTTCAGACTAACAGAGAAAGTGATAAAAAGTGGGTTAGGTAGATGGATCATCTGGCAGGGAAGACTGGAAGGTGCATTCTGGACAACTGGAAACATATATGTACCAAACAGGAATTAAAAATAATTCCACAAGAACTTTTTTGATAACTGGACGCAGCCAACATAAAATATATTTGATATAATAGGGGAGATTACAATGTCCCTATGAAACTAGAAAATATATGCTTTGCATGGAAGGAAGGAATACAACAAAAATATGATGTGAACTAGCCCAAGGAAAGAAAGAGGGAGGATTGCTGGATGCTTGGAGGGAGATGTATCCAAATATAAAGGAATACACCTTCACAAGCAACATTTTGGTTCTGCCAAATTGGTTAGGCAGGTCCTAAGGAAAGGAAAACCTAATGGAAATAATGGAACAGCCCCAA
Organism: Protopterus annectens; assembly: GCF_019279795.1. Taxonomy (NCBI): domain Eukaryota; kingdom Metazoa; phylum Chordata; order Ceratodontiformes; family Protopteridae; genus Protopterus; species Protopterus annectens. Next base: position 1,011,195,004 of record NC_056745.1, read on the forward strand.
ATGCAGGAGAGACACATATCAGATCATGCAGTAGTGAGACTTAAGGTACATGTGCAGGAATACAAAACAATGAGAAGAGGGTGGAGATGAGCGAGTTATGAACAGAAGGAGACAAAGAAATACTGCAAAGACTAATACAGGAATCAACACTTAACAAAATGAAAGAGACAAACTGGAACAATGCTGGTGGGATAAGATCAAATTCATCATCAGGAAAAATTGATTATCATAGAAGAAAAGAAGGAATGCTGATTTTGGAGATGGAGATAGAGAGAAAGAGAAAAAAAGATAGTTGTGGTACAGTGAGATGTTGGAATAAACGAAAGTAGAAGGGAAGCACTACAGCTTAGAGAAAAAAGTAATTGGAGAGTAATATTTCAGAGCAAGAAATGGAACTATGGTACTGGAGGGACTACTGCTGGATAATGGGAGAGGCCAAGTAGAAAGATCCATCAGAGAGAGAGGTACGGGGGATAAAAAAGGTGCATAGAATATTTGGAAGAGGATAAGCTTATCAGGGAAAGATTCAAGGAATACCGCAGGGAGATTTACAAACAGGAAGGGACATATATCACAAAATGGAACTGGGGGAAAATGTAGGAGAGAATACACTGGAGGATAAACAAAGAGATAAGCTGAATGTAGAGGCGACAAAGGATGAGTTAAGAAAAGTGATATACAAAATGAAACATAAGAATGCTGAAGGGCCAGATAGATTTCTTCTAGAGTTCTACAAATTGGGAGGAAAGGAAATATGGAAGGTCCTAGAGGAAGAGTACAAGGAAATACAGAACGTGGGCAAAATATATAAAAGTATGAGGAATTCCAGGACAACTGTGATACCTAAAGGAGGAGGGTAAGGGAGGAAGTGGGAAATTATAGGCTTGTCTCTTTGATTAATGTAAATATCAAGATTTTGGCAAGGGCATTGGCAGAAAAACTGGATAAAGTATTGCCAAAAAATAATCCAAGCATGGCAAAATGACTTTGTAAAGGGAAAAATGCATATGAAATGTTAGAACATGTGGAATTTATGCAAAGGAAGGAAAAGAAGCAGGATGGGAAAGGTGAGATTGGACTCATTGACCTGTTGAAGGCCCCATTTGATATAGTGAGGTTGGAAATGTTATGGAAGGCACTACAACAAAGGCAGATAGGGGAAAAGTTCATATATTGGATACAGACCATATACTGAGACCCAGAAACTGAACTATGGAGCAGGATGCTTAGAGACAAGGATAGAGAGGGGGAACAGACAGTAGTGCCCACTATGCTCAGGCCTGTTCACACTTGTGATTCAGGAGTTAGCACTGCAAGTCAAACACAAGTTAGCAATGCCTAAAGAAAAGACAGGTATAAAATCTTAGTTTGTGTTATATGCAGATGACTCCATGTTAATGTCAGAGGATGTGGCTGCAGTAATGGAAGGTATAAGAGAGAAGTTTGTGAAGTTTAAGAAATGACAGGACTCGGGTGCATTAACAAAAAGACAGTGGCAGTAAGATTAGGAAAGGAGAAAAAGAAAGGGAGAATAGATGAGATAAAAGATTCGAGATCCCCAAGTACCTGCGGTCTTATGTTGGGAATATGGTGAGAGAGCAATTGGGAAAAACTTAGAGGAAGTTGAAGAATGTAAGGGGTATTCTTGGGGGGGTAGAAGACACTAATGACAAAAGGGTACAGCAAATGCAAAAATACATAGAGGACTGAGTAAATAAAGGTAAGGGGAAATGACTGAGCAGGGCAAAAATGAGAATGAATACAAAAAGAGGGTCTGGAGCTTCCACATATTCCAGCATATGCACTGACATGAAACATCATTCACTGGATAGAAACAGATGGGAAGAAGTTATGCAAAACAGAGTACAGGAGAGGGAGGCATGGAGAAGCTTACTAAAGGACATGAATGAAGGAGCACTACCAGAAATGGGATGGTTGAAATGGGGTGAAGGGAACCTCAAATAGCTTTGAAGAACAAAAAGGTGGGAGGTAAATATAGGAAAATGGAGAAATTTGAAGACAAAGTGGAATAGGTCAAGAGGTATATTTGGTAGACAGAGAAAGGAGCGTGGGGAAATATTTAAAACAATGGAGGTGTTAATATAGAAACAGAGAACATAAAAGACTGAGTGGTGGACCTACCTGTTACTTAGGGAGACCTAGAAAAAAGAATAAAGGGAGGGGCAATGTGGTAAAAGAATGGAAGTGAAGGGAGGGCAAAAGAAGAGAGGATGGCACCTTAGAGGAAATGGAAGAGAGTAGAGAAATAAAGGACTAAACAGCTCTATAAAGCATTAAGGAAAAGAAGGGACTCGGTCAAAGAAGTAAGAATGAGAAAGAATCAGGGAAGCAAGGGAGCAGGATGGAAGGGAGTTGTATGACACTGGCAGAAAATAATTCACACAATGAGGCACATGCAGAAATTACATGGAGCAGGAGGTCAAAGTGTGAGAATACTGTATTGGTGGTATCTATTACCTATAAGATTGGTAAAGTATGGCAGTAATGAGGATAGTAGATGGAAGTTTCAGCAGGAAAAAGCAAGAATGACATGCATGTTCTGTGACTGGTAGAAAGCACAAATGATTTGGACAGACATATTTTAAAAAAAGTAGAGCATAATTGTGAATTTTATATATAGGGCATAAAGAAAAAGGATGGTGTCTGGAAAAAAAGAAAAATGAACATTATCAGGCTGCTGTAGGTAAAACTATCATCACTCAGAACTGGAAGGGGACACAAATAATATGGGTGCAAAAAATATACAAGAGGTTCACTGACAAAAATGAAGAAAAAAGGGTGGGAAAATGAAAAGGCAACGGAAAGAGAAAATACTACAAGAGTGATAATCATACCAGGAAAAAAGAGAGGGTGAACCCAAAGGAAATGAAGGTGGGAGAGAGACAAGGAAGAGAGTGGATAAGGAAGCAGCCAATTGATGATGAGATTTGGCGCATCGCACTTGGGGGTTGCACTCAAATGCAATGCTTCGAATGTAGTTAACTTAAATTGCAACATGTAAACACCTATTCTGGGCTGTATCTGATGGAAAAGATAAGATGGACTGTAGTTAAGCATATAAATGAGAACGAGCCAGACGCTGGTGGTGATAAAGTGCACCATGCATGAGGATTGCGGTATGGAGGTGATATGGAAGCATGCTTTGTGCATTAAAGTTTGATTATATAAAAAGATAAAAGCTTAAGAGAACGGCCTAACGTTAAGAAAACAAGCATCCACTTTCAAGTAAATGAGAGTGAGGTTTGGATGAAACCCTAGATATGTTAGTGTGCCTTGGGAATTGCCTTAATTCCTACACAGTTTCTTTCCTAAAGAAAGGGGTAAAAGAAAGTTGTACAATGAATACACAGAATGCCTGTCATTAAGATCTTCTTAATTGTGATATCCATTTTAAAAATTGATTAAGAGATCAAATAATTTTTGCAATGATTCTGTGATAGATCAGACGAAGATAGAAAGGACAGCTCTGTAGGAGAAACAGCACAGTTTTAAGTGATGCAGTAGCTTTCTAAAGCTAACTTAGGATTCAGAGATAAAAATGAGTCGCATGAAGAGAAAGCTTTTTAACAACTCCCTTGCATATCTCACTAAATAATTAAATAATCACAATACTGTTTCCCCAAGTAACCCATTCAACACTGTTGCACAGGTGCCTAATCATACTCACAAAGACATATACGTGGACACACATAAACATACACACACATTAAGCAACATACAGTCATAAATACACACACATTTTGACAAACATACAGTCACACAGATGCCTGGGTAGTTTCCCTCTCATACACACACACACATATTTGTCTACTTCTAAATTTCAAAGTTTCAAAACTTCAAATTTCTTATGGTCAAGACCATAAGGTCAAAGTTTTGAAACTTCGAACCATTTAAATGGAGATCACCATACAGTGCGGAACAGTATATTTACAGTTTTCCCCATTGCAGTATGATCTCAGAATTGGGATATTTAATTAGGGGGTTATTGGGGGTGCAGGGGGGCTTGCTCCTGCAAAAACGTAAAAAAAAAATTTTTTTTGTTTGTTTTTATTTATTTTTTTATTTACATTTTGAAGTTTCAAAACTTTGATTGTATGGTCTCAACCATAAGAAATCTGAAGTTTTGAAACTTCAAAATTTAGAAGCAGACCCTCCCCCCTAACACTTACTCACAGAAATGTATGCATGTCTCACCTGCTGTGGCACTAAATGCCATTCCACACCCCTGGACAGCAATGGATAAATGACAAAAATAGCTCATTTAGTCCCACTAATTTGCTGCAGAATAGCAGGGTAATGCTTGCTGTTTACCTCATTAACACTTGGTTTGGAATGTAACACATCAAGCAGGCTACACACTTTCTTGCATTCCGGAGCATTTTCTGATAAAATCAACTTAAAAGCATAAGACAAACAAATGTGAATATTTTGTGAATAAAAGCCATTAAATAATATAAATAGCAATGTTGTCAGTAAGAAGTATTCCTTGTAGTGAAAATAGTCCTATAATTAAGCAATAACCGACGACGTGGTGTGGTATATTGAAGATTTACCCATGGTTGGAGTGGTTTAATCATGAGGGTGAAGCCCGAGTGATAAAATAAAGCCAACCGTGGGTAAATTTCAATATACCACAACCACAGAGTCAGTTATAGCGATTATACAATAACATTATTTAAGGAAAAAATACTTCCTTTTCTTAAATAATGTCTCTGTATAACAGTGCATTACTGATCATCTGCAGCTGGTGATATACTGCTGCCTTGTTTTGATGTACTGTGCATGTGTATGGGACTCGGACTCCAACACTTACGCAGTACATCAGGGCTGCGAAGAGGTAGCAAAGGAGAAAGGAAGATCTCTGTTGCTTCTTCTTTTTTGTTATAATCAATAAAAAAAAAAAAGAAGAACCCGGGAGACTTTTTATGTCAGGGAGAGTCAGGACAGACAAAATAAAAGGATAATCAGGTAAGTTTTTTAAGTTTTGTAGAATGCACCTGATTATCCTTTTATTTCTGTCTGTGTCATCTCCCGAATGTAAAATGTCTTCCGTTTTGTTTTGTATTTAAAAAAAAAAAAAAAAAAAAAAAAAAAAATATGAGATATACTAACGAGAAAAAGTCCGGGCAATCTGACCTTTTCCCGTTGGTATATTCTCGGATTTACAATGGGCATGCTGGTTTGGCTGGCCAATCAACATGTTTGTTTTTGAATCCTAATGGCCAGTCATTGTATAATATAGCAATAACCAACGACTGGGTGTGGTGTATTGAATATTTACCCATGGCTGGTGTGGTTTAATCATGGGGACAAAGCGTGAGTGATGAAACAAAGGGAACCACGGGTAAATCTTCAATATATCACACCAGGACAATCACAGGCCTAAAGCAGATGCCCTACGCTGACCGCCTTAAAAAACTCCAGCTATATTCTGTAGCATATCATCTACTCAAAGGCGATCTCTGCTTAACATACAAGGCCATGTCAAACCCAGAGCTGTTGGACATGCTACACTTAAAGAAATCCCAATCCCTCAGTGCTACATGCTCCAGGGATCCAAACCTTGTCTTCACAATAAACAAAACATGCTGGAGGGATAGGTTCCTGACCCAGAGACTCCCCAGTCTCTGGAATAGATTGCCCATACATGTTAAGCAGAGTGCCTCTTTGGCCCTCTTCAAAAGGAACCTTGACAACTGGATGGGAGAAAGGAAATTCACCCCGGGGATCACGTCAGTCGCCCTGTTAGACAGGGGTCCAGGGAGGTAAATAGTGTGGGAAAAAATAGCCCGGGAATTGTTATGGCTAGGCTTGTATAGGCCCTAGGGCTGATAGCCTAGTACCAACCTATGAACCTATGAACCTTATTGCTATTATACGACATTACCTAAGAAAGAAGTTACTTGCTTTTCTTAAATAATGTCTTTGCATAACTATGCCATCATGTTCTTCCACATTGTTTCTGTATCCTGGCACTTTCTTGATGTACTGCACATGGGACTCTCAAACTCTTAGGTCAAGAAAACTAGAAAGCCTTAGCATATATTAATAGAAGGAAGTCCGGGCGACTGGACTTTTTTCTGTTGGTATATGCCCAATTTACAATGGGCTCACTGGTTGGGCTGACCAATAAGTGTGCACGTTTTTGAATATTAATGACCTCTAAGTGTATAATATATAATAATACACACTAAATTATGTTTTTTGTTAAACATTCACAAGGATAGTATCATATTGTGGAAACCATACAGCCTAGACATATTGTTGGAGCAGTTTTGTTAACCAGACTTTTACACACACACACACACACACACACACACACACACACTCACACACTCACACACACACACACACACACACACACACACACACACACACACACACACACACACACACACACATAGTTTTGGGATTTCCCCAGTATTTTACAACACCCCTATACCCTTCCACATTTATTATGCTTGGAATATGTATATTTCTTTTCTTTCTATTTTTATCACTATATTATAATCCCAGGCACCAGTCAATAATCCCCTTTTGTCATAAACGTTTGCAATGTCCAGTATTTCTTTTCATAAAGTTTTCAAAGGACCTTTCAAAGCATCTTTTTCTATCTCTAATTTGTACCTGGATCTTATGTTTTGTTTCCCCTGTTAAATGTTTTTATTACATGCAGACTATATGTGTTACAGTCCTTTTTTCATATTATCCAAGAAAATTTTCCATTGAAAAAAGTCCCAAATATAATGTCACAAAATGTGTCTTTGATAATAAAAATAAATGCTCTTACCTCATGTGCGTTTGCACTCAAAGGCATTATTAAATTGTCCCACACTTCACACCTGTCCATTTCTTTGTCTTCTTTACTTTGAATCCTTACCATGCACTTCCATTTTTCATTTTCTTCTGCCTTCTTTTCTACTCCTGCACTTTTGCCTTCTTTCACCTTCTCTGTGTATGTTTTCTTTTCCATCTCACCACTATTCTTCAGAATTGTCTCTGCATCCTTCTTTTGTATTTTCTCCATAATGTCCCCCCAGAAAACATCTCTTTCACTTTCTGGCTCACTCTGCACCACCATTTCTTTAAGTAAATCATTCCACAACCCTCCATATTGGAGGGTTGTAATTATACATCCTTCATTTGTTGACCATCTTCATCAAACAGGTTTCTTTGAAACATTTCCTAAAAATCCTGCACACATTCTCCAGTATTGATATTTGGCTTCTCCTTCATTTCTTTCAGTATTCCATCATCCCCTTCTCTCTCCATCTGCCTTCCAGGTTCTCTGGGCCATCTCTGCACCTGGAATGGAAGCAGGAAGTGCTCATCCAAAATGGTTCCTACTCACAACACAATGAGTAAGGGAAGTTCCCTGATGCCCTGGCCAAGTTTACCTTAATGGTATAAATACCACCTCAGATATTCCCTGAAAAAGAGTCCACAAGCCTAGCAGGATTGATTTAGTCAACAAAGGATAAACTAAATAAATTAGTAATAATAAAATAATGCATTTATTTCTCTCAGTTTAATTTGTCTAAGACATTTGGGTTTCTAATACCATGAGGGATTGGAACCCATTCTTAAGTCAGGGTATGATTAAAGCTCATAAAATTAGTATTGTTTTAATCTTTGATGTTAACCAAGAGTGCTCTTTCTACTCCTTCTGCAATTCATATGAAGTTACACATACTGGTAACATATCTAAACAGGACTGTGAATTCTTTTTTATGAGATGATTGCTTTTTCTACTATTGGAACTGTAGGAGTATCTTTTTTCCACATTGTTCTCATTTTTGACTGCAAATCATGGTATTTTATGACTCTGTCTTTCTGTACATAAGACACTGTAGTCGCTGGATGTAGCGATTTTAATGATCAATACTATTTTTGTCTTCTTTGCGTTGACTATTGTATGTGGTTTTCTCACATCTATTTTCTGAACTGTTGGTAACGGGTGATCCCATGTGATATAAACCTCATTGTTCTCTATAATGCTTTGTGGCTCAGGTTTACATTGCTTTTCAGCTACTTCAATATTGTAATGTTTACATAATCCCCAATGCAAGAGTCTTGCCACATTATTATGTCTTTCAATATACAGGTCTTCTGCCATTAGTGTATCACATCCAGCAACAAGATGTGTGACTGTTTCCAGTTATGTTTCAAAGAACCTGCAATTGTTTGTTTCTCCCATGTGTTCAATGGATTTTGTAAACCAATGTGTATGTAGTCCGCTATCCTGGGCTGCTAACATTAACCTTGCATCTCTTGTTTTGGTGTGTCAAATGTTGATCAACAGAAGGTTGTTACAGGAGTTTTTTGTACTCTCCACAATATATAAACTGTTCCCACATTTCTTGCCTTCTCCTCTGGTCCTTCTTATATATTTTTTCTTGTTTTTGACACATTTAGTTGCTACTTGATTTTTGTCCACTTCTGGACTGATTTCCATTCCTGCTTGACACCAATATGCTTCTGTTAAATTAAGCAGATAAGTCAACTACATCTTCTTATTTTTTAAAACCTTCTTTATGTTTTAATCTGCTGATGTAGTATACAGTCCCATGATTGCAAATCTGTATATGTAATCAATTTTGAGGAGACCCATACCTCTTTCAGAACAAAGGATATATTATCTTGATATATACTGATTTTTATATATCATTTGATAAGTGTGAAGCATGTTTCTTATTTTTATGTCCATCTGATGCAATACGTTTTGTGGTGAGTCAGTCACACCAAAATTGTAAGTTAAAACAAGAAGAGCAAATTGGTGTATAGCTTGGACTTTGTTCTTAGATGTCAGTTCTGTTTTCAGTATTAGTTTTACTCTTCTGAAATATTTCTAACTGAATTTTATTCACATTTGTTCATGTTTTATTGCCAATTCTGCATCAATTCCCAAATATTTATTCACTCACTCCTTCTGAAGTTCCATTATATCACATTCCTGTCCCAGACTGATATTTTCTTGGTTCTGCACCTTTCTTGCTGTAAATGCTGCTTTCATACATTTATAAGATCATAGGAGATTACTATTATATCGACCCAGAGGTCATTTTAAGCCTAGCCATTTCATCCCAATGTAATACCATAGAAATGCTAGTCAATACCAAAGATTCCATTTAGTGATGACTGCCCATGTCCAGGAGGGTCATTGGACTCTTTCTCTGGTAAGAATTTATGGTGCACCATCCACTCGTCCAGGTTCCTCTTGAACAGTGTCATAGTGTTGCTCTGTTTACATGAACTGATAGCCTGTTCCAAAGATATGGCAGCTACTGGAAGATAAATCTGTCCCTCCAGCATGTCCTATTTAAGCCACAAACCATTTTTAAGTCCATGGAATGTGTAGGCCTAGTCCTGTTTGATTTATGGATATGCAGCAAGTTCATTGGGTTTAGGTCTTGGATTGCTTTGTAGAGCAGGCATAAGTCGACCGTAAGAAGTCTATAAGATAGGGAGTATAGTGACAGGGACTTTAATCAGTCTCTGTAAGGCACATGCTGGAACCCCTTGATCTTCTTTGTTAGATGCCCCTGAGGTCTCTCTAATTGCTGCAGGTGCTTAGTATGGCACATGCCAAATTGGGCATGATACTCAATTATGGGCCAGATAAGTGCTAAGTATAGGGGGTCACAACTTATTTTGCTCTTAAGGTGATGCCTTTACTAATCAAGTGTGCTATGTAGAAATCTTTCCTTACTACAGTAGACTCATGGTGATCAAAGTTAAGGTCACAGTCAACTTGTGATCCCAGGTGCCTTACCACTTCATGGCTACTTAGGGTATTGTAGTTGATTTGATAGTGTGAGGGGACATTGTTTGTGGCAAAGGGAATGAAATTCTTATGACAATGATTTAAGGACTTGCAGTTGTGCTTTCAACTCCTCATCTGATGAACTATACAATTTTAATTCATCCACAAATAGATCAGAAGTTGATTTTAACATAAACTATCTAGGTCCCCTAAGCAAAGACATTGTTGAATTCCTAGCCAGTATCAACCTTACACAGTTTGCCAATGATGCCATTAGTCCAAATATCCAAACCAACAACCACTCCCTCCTGGATCTGCAAATCACTAACAACTCTTCCATCATCTCCAACATATCTGATCTTCCGCCTTCATTCAGTAACCACTGCCCAGTAACCTTCCATATTGTCCATCAGTCATCAAAACTGCACCCAAACTAGTTACCTTCAGACCTAGATACACCATCAATGCAGTTAACTTCAAAGAATGCCTAGCAACTTTTGAGTGGTCTCCCATTACCAACTTACAGAAGCCCATCTTGGCTGTAACAGCTCTGACACATACCCTCATTCAATTTCAAGACAATCATTTCCCTCTCACACAGTGCCTTTTCAAATACAACAAAACCCCCTGGCTAACCACTGAACAGAAAGATCTGCTTAAACTTAGGGAAAATGCGTGGTCTTATTGGAGACAAAACCCCTCAACAGAAAATTGTACTACCTTTACCTCTCTACATAACCTAGCTAAGCCATATGCAGGCACAAAATCAACTACTTCAAAATCAAGCAACTTGGTCTTCCAGACAAACCCAGACATTTTGGGCAGGAAGTAAATCTTCTCAGAGGCTATAAATCCATTGATCCCACTTTTACTCCTATCACCAACCAGAACGCTTAACTCCAACTCTCAACCTCTTACTTTCTCAGAGACTTCAGCCACCTCCCTAGCACCTCAACCTCTAACACCCCCCCAACTGACCTAACCTCTCTCCTTTTATCCACTTTTTATTTTAACATAATTACACACAAATAACTTGTTCCCCATCTAGAAGACACACCCGCCCCCCAGTGCAAACACCCTACTCAGTTGGTTTATTTCCTCTGCAAATACTTCCTTGCCACATCATTTCTATATATTTACAACCTCTTCTTAATTCAAAATACAATGCCAGACATGTGAAAAACTGCTCTGGTTAAACTCCTTCCCATACAACCTCAGCCAGAAAATACTTGAAAAAACGAATCTACCATGAACTGTCCACTTATATCCAACAGAACCACTTCCTCACACTTAAACAGTATGGATTCTTGGCTGGCCAGAGCACAATAGCAACACTGTGGTAACTTATAGATGAGATCCTTCTCAACATGGATAAAATAAAACTTTCAGGAGCTCTCTCTTCATTGAGCTTATCAAAGCTTTTGATGTAATTGACCAGTTCCTGCAACCCCATTCTTTAAAAAAATTGGGGTTAGCCCCAACATTGTCACCTGGTTCCAACATTTCTTAGCAAATAGGTATTTTACAGTCAAATTAGGCCCATCCCTATTGCTGCCAGCACCTCTTACCAGAGGAGTGCTCCAGGGATCCCTAATCACCCCTGTTTTGTTTTAATCCTTAGTACCAAGCTTCTCTCTGGTCTCCCTAAACTTCCTGTTACTCATTATGCAGATGACATAGTTATTCTTTGATCCAGTCCCTCACATTCAGCTATTCAACCCAAGGTTTGGTCTGACCTTCACTCCATTAATTCTTGGCTAAACAACCATAACCTAATCCTAAACCCTTCTAAAACAATAGGTATAATGTCTGGAACCTCCCAAAAGCTGTAAAACACTCCTAAAAATCTCAACATGGCAGATGTCAATGGTTGCCCTATAGAAACAACCACATCCTTTAAATACATAGCTTTATGGCTAGATCAACCACTTACCTTCCAAGGCCACATTGAAAACACCAGGAAAGAGATCATCTGTCTTTTATTAAGGTCCTGGAAAATATGTTCCTTTCTTTCTGAACCAGTTAGAGCTGCAATGGGCAAAGGAGTCCACCTCGCTCAACTTGAATATGGGCTCTCCATCATAGGCACAGCCTCTAAAAAAATCAACCACTCTACAGTCCATTGAAAACAAAAGCTGCTACTTTATTTCCAACTCCTCCCTTCAGGGACTCCAGTGCTTTACCCTCTCCAATGCCAAATGCCAACCAGTCTCCTACAGAGTTGAGGTACTCCTGTGGTCTATTGTTTTCAAAATACTTCATCCAGGTGCCTTTCCAATTCTTGCAGCCAAACTCCATAATAAAACTACCCCTTACAACCTGCATAACGTCTTCCATTTAACTCCCTCGATCCAGACCGCCAAAACTAAATTGCACCGTACTGACTTCCTTCTCCATTATTATCTCCATTCTCACACCCTAACTCCAGCAATCCCCCCTTCACCTTAAAGAAATGTTTTCTTCCCCACCTTCAGAGCTCAACTCAAAAGACACAATCATCAAAAATTTGACGGCAAGTGCTTTTCCAATGGACACAAAACGCTACTCCCTCCAAACCTATACCACTTCTACTTTGATCTTCTGTTTTCAACTGCTGCTTCCCTCTCATATTTACTGCTAAAATTAATTCACATTTGAATTTCTACTCTAATAATATTATGTACATATTGTATCAATTGTTTATGGGATTATCTACCTTCTGTGATTACTCCGTGTTTGTGAATCTGTTGTATTTTTTTTTTTTTATGAATCTCTTTACTCGGGATGTTCCTGCAAATGATTTATAGTGATCAGTGTACTACCTTACTAAACAAACTAAAATAAATACATAAAATAAACAAAAGTGTTTACAGTTGGATGTTTTCTGGGACTCATATTATAACCAAGACCTAATCTGTTAAGTAAACAGCTTAATGGATTGAGAACAAGACAGAACAGCAGCAGTGACAAAGAATCTTGCTGGAATATACCCCTTTGAATTTTTATCCCTGTGATGCTAATTTTCCCTTTTGTCATGACTTAATTACAAAGTGGTTTGCCACTGTTTCATGATCACTGTACTGTAATTGATCAAAGTGGAATGTATGTTATACATCTGTAAGCACTCCTTTATCCATGAATGTGTGATGCTGTCAAATGCTTTTTTGCAGTTATCCATGCCATACTTTGATTCATCTCCATTTTCCAATTCTCCATTATGATTATTTACAACAGATAATCCTTGATTTCATATGACTTTCTTTTGTTACACTAGCCATGCATCACAAATCTCTGACAAGTTTTGGTACCCTTGATAAATGTAAGCAGTGTCTTGGGAGGTGAAACATTTACAAGGAGGGGCCTGGGAGATGAACCATTTACGGTCTGCCTGTGTCCATTAGACACATACATACCACACCAGGGATAAATTTCCTGCTCCCTATCTAGTTGTCCAAGATACACTTGAATTGGGTTGGGGAGGAACTCTGCTTCACATGGATAGGAAGCCTGTTCCAAGAAGAGGTAATCTCTGTGATACATACCTGTCACTTCAACATGTCCTATTTATATCACAGGCAAGGTTTAAGTCTTTAGAATGGGTAATTCTTCTGATGTTTGTTTTGCGGATATGAAGGAGGTTCATCAGATTAGGTTCTAACAGTGCTTTGTATGCCAGGCATAGATCTCCTGTCAACAGCCTGTAATAGACAGAATACATGGATAGAACCTTGAGGCAGTCTGCATAGGGCATGTTACTTATGCCCTGTACTCTTTTAGTGAGGAACCTCTATGGACATTCCAGTTGTTGGATATGCCTGGCTAGGTACATACCAAAGGGGTCATGATACTCAATGATAGGTCTGATGAATGCTGAATACAGTGGAACAATGACTTCCTTGGACCTAGATACCATACCTTTGAATATAAATTGCACAATATAGAATGATTTCCACACTACTAGAGACACGTGATGGTCAAATGCTAGATTACTGTCTATGTGTGTACCCGAGACCTTGACAACTGGGTCAACTCCTAGGGGTGTGTTGTCAATATGATAGTTACTAAGAGTGGATGACTTCTTGAAGAATACTATTTTGCATTTCTTTGCATTAATTTTAGTCCATGGAAAACATTTGTGTCAGATGATTCAATGACAGTTCCTAATCTGCAATTGCCTGCAAATTTATTCAGCCAGAGACAATTGACATTGGCCTTGACTTCATAGAAGTAAATGTCAAAAAGGAGCGGTCCCAAGACCAGTCCCTGATGGACTCCACTTGTGGCTGGCCACTTTGTAGAGGCAGACTCACCAGTTCTAACTTCCTCGTTCCTGTCAGTGAACCAGCTGACTAGCCACCAGGTTGCATACAGGTTTGCACCTAAACTCTTAAGTTTGTCCACAATACCCAAATGGGGGAGTGTGTCGAATGTACACAAACCTTTGCATGTATGGATCAGTGCATGGCTCAAAACATAGACAATCCAAAAACACAGTAGCCAGCACACAAAAAAAGCCAGCCAAACTGAACAGCAGACTGGTTTCAGCTAATTTGCCTTTATCAGTGTACTGATGTCAAATGCCTTGGTCAGGGCAAGTTAGGCAGTGTGAACCATTTTGCCCTCATCCATTGCTTTCATGACCTTCTCAAAGAAGCCCACCAGCTTGAGTAGGCATGACCTGCCCTTGATGAAACCAAATTGGGTTGGGTCCTTTGTCTGCAGGTTTCCTGTGTCATTACTGATCATTTCCATAATAATACTTTCCATGGCTTTTCATATGAGACTAACGGGAATTATAGGTCTGTTGTTCTGGGGTATGTAAATGGCCTTCCATTGTGCAGAGGGATGACTGTTGCTGTTCTCCATTCATGAGGCATGAAGCCTGTTTGCAGGCTATGTTTAAATAACAAGACAGAATATCTAAAAGAAGTGGAGGCATTGGTCTCTTCTTCAAAAACAACCTGATCCTTGAATTGTTAGCCACCAAATAACCCATGTTCAATAATGCAGAAACTATGTTCACTAAGCTGAAAATCAACTAAAAAAAGCACTTACATATAATTATAGGTTCATAGGTTCATACTAGGTTATCTGCCCTAGGGCATTTATAAGCCTAGCCAGAGTGTGTTTGGCTTTTGCCACCCATTTTAAATTAATTTTGCTATGCCCTTTATCGAGGTTAGTATACTGTGCCTCTGTCTAAGAGTGACACAGAAGTGATACCCGGGGTAAACCTACGATTTCCCATCCACTCATCAAGATTCCTCTTGAAGAGAGTCAATGAGGGACTCTGCCTAACCTGGACTGGGATTTTATTCCAGAGTGAAGGGAGCCTCTGGGTTATGAATCTGTCCCTCCAGCATGTCTTATTTATTTCAATGCTGAGGTTCAAGTCTCTCGAGCGCGTAGCTCGATGGGATTTGGATTTTCTGAGGTGCAGCATGTCCATTAATTCCGGGTTGGACATGGCTTTATACATCAGGCACAGATCGCCTCTGAGTAGTCGGTATGCCACTGAGTAGAGCTGGAGTTTCTTTAACTGGGCAGCATATGGCATCTTTTTGAGCCCTTTGATCCTCTTGTTGAGGTACTTTGGGGGTCTTTCCAGTTGTTGCAGGTGTCTGGTAAGGTACATCCCAAAAGGGGCATTGTACTCAATTATGGGCCTGATGAGGGATGAGTAAAGAGGCACGATGACCTCCCCTGATCTAGATGTGAATCCCTTCATGATTAGGTGGGCTATATAAAATGTTTTTCTAACCACTTTGGCCACGTGGTTGTCAAATGAGAGATTGCTATCAACTTGGGTCCCCAGGTCCCTAATGATTTCTTCTGTACTTAATGGATTACCACCTATGTGGTAATTTGTGGGCACTTTGTTTTTGCCAAAGGGGATGACTATACACTTTTTGGCGTTTAACTTGAGGCCATGGCTCTGGCACCAGTTGTCTGTTTCTATGAGGCCCTTTTGGAGGATGCTTGTGTCGGCTGGAAAGTCGATTATGGTGCCCCATTTGCAGTCATCTGTGAACCTGGTCAGCCACAGTCCTTCCGTGTTGGCCTGTACCTCCGAGAACAAGAGAGGTCCCAGGACTGAGCCTTGTTCTCCCGGCAATAACATTAACATAGTAGATTTCGTTCTTGACTGGACATCCCAAACATTTCCTCAAGAAATAATCATACTAGGTAATGGTCCTCCAGTAAATTGCTGCACCCCACTAATGACATTAAACTACATGGTTTCACTCAATTAAGCAAACCCACAACACAGGTAGATAAAGCATGAAAAAAGGAGTCCATCCTAGACTGGATCCTTACTAATAGACCATCTCAATCCTACCTCTCAGGGTCCCTCCCAGATACCCTCAGTGACCACCTTCCCAGATGTACAATTAGACCAAGTGAAAACATTAAAATCCTCCACCCTCCAAGAAATCTATTATACAAAGAACTTCAAAACCCAAGACTTCATATCTGCACTTAATCAATGCAGTTGGAGACCACTCTCATCTCTCCTCCTGGAAAGTGCTGTTGACTACTTCAATAACAGTCTCCTAAACATTCTAAATCATCTTGTCCCTATTAGAACTGTCAGAACTAAATCCAACTATGCCCCTGGCTGACCAGAGATACCAGTCTACTAATAAAACAAAGAGATAAATCATGGGACTCATGGCATCAAAAGAAAACTCAAGCTTATAGAGAGACATACCAGAAACTAAGAAACAAAGCCAAAAGACAAATTAGAACAGACAAAAGGAACCACTACATAGCAATTCAAACCAAACACAAAAATACCCACAAAAAGTCTGGGCTGCCATTAATAAAATCCTACAACCAGGAAAGGCCAGTACTCCACCCCCAAACATTAACACCACCACCGATAACATTGCCGTCCAATTCAACAAACACTTCACCAAATCCATCCTAGCATTCACCAATAGTAGTTCTCTCACTTCACATCCAAACCGATCTTCCATACCAGCAGACCAAAACCTCTTCTCCTTACAGTCTGTCCCAGCTAGCACAATATATAGGCTTAAACCCACAACCCTGACCACTGACAAATTACCTGCAGAATATCTAAAGATTGCAGCCAAAGCCATCTCTTACCCAGACTCCATGCTCATTAAATGCTCTTTATCAGAATGCGTTCCTTCTGTGTGGAACATTTCAGATACAATACCACTCCACAAAGGAGGTAACTCTGTGGAACTGTCTAATTAGTGTCCAATTGCCATTCTATTCCCCTTATCTAAAATCCTAGAAAAGTGTATACATTCCCAAACAATGCACTGTCTCCTCACTAATAAACTGCTAACCAAAACCCAGAATGGATTCCCTCCCAATCACAATAGTACCATAGCCCTTATTAGCTGTAACAACATGGTAAACCAACATTGAAATAATGGTAACCTGGTATCTACTATATCCCTAGATCTCTCCAAGGCCTTTTATACTGTCTGTCTTCCCAAACTCCTTTCTGTTCTCTCTGGTCTTAATCTCAGCCCCTCCACACTAGCGTGGTTTCAAGATTATCTAAACTGCCAACAAGCAGTGAAATGGCAAAACTCCTTATCTCCCCTTCTACCTCTCACCCTAGGGTTCCCCCAAGGATCCATTCTTGGACCTCTTGTTTTCAACATATTCACCAACCAACGCTACAAAGCTACACAGCACACCACTCTAGTCCAGTACGCCGATGACTCTACTCTAATATACTCTGTCCCATCATGACCTCAACTCCAGGAATTGACAGAGGAGTCCTTTACTGCTATAGAAACCTGGATAGCCAACTCTCAACTAATACTTAACCCCAATAAAACACAGCTAATGATATTCTATCCCACTAGAGCCTTAGACCTCATACCACCATTCACGAGATTCTCAGTCAATAACATCCCTATCACACCTGTCCAACACACCAAAGTTCTAGGGGTTATCGTAGATCACAACATGAAATTTGATATGCACATTGCACAGACAGTAAAAAAAATCCATAAAAAATGTGGATCCCTATATAGATGCAAAAAGTACCCCACCAATGACAGTAAAACTACCATCGCAAGAACCCACCTACTATCCACACTCCTCTATGCCTACCTATACTCATCAACCTAAACAAAGCAGAATTAACCACCTAAACACCTGCTACAACAAAATAGCTAGGTTTGCTACTGACTCACCCTTCAGGGCACATCACTGCATAGCAATCAAGCAACTATCCTGGCTAGAATTACACAACCTGCTCGCATATAACCAGCTTACAATAGTCCACCAAATTCTATATTATCCCGACAGAGTTCCTGTCCTTCAAGGTCTACTTAAAATCTACTCTAACAAACACCTATTAAGATCCACCAATAAAACACTGGCTGACACAGGCAAAAACAACAATAGCTCTGGGGACTCCTTGTTCTCCATTTCTGTTGCAAAAGCATGGATACCATCCCGGTAGATATTAGAACTACTGAAAAAAAAAATAATTAAAAAAAATTCCTCTGGTCCCATTTACATAGTTCTTGCTTATGTAATTGTTCTGACCCTGCATAGCGTCATTTAATTAGATCATATCATACCTTAACCTTCTATGAAAGCTTGCAACAACTCCTTTATATACTCTTAATTGATGTGTGTTTACTGTACTAGCCACTGATGAATGTAACCAAATGACTGAACAAAATGTCCTTTCAACTGTATTGTTCATAGGTTCATAGGTTCATAGGCTGGTACTAGGCTATCAGCCCTAGGGCCTATACAAGCCTAGCCATAATAATTCCCTGGCTATTTCTTCCCACACTATTTGCTTCCCTGGACCCCTGCCTAGCAGGGCGACTGACGTGATCCCCGGGGTGAATTTCCTTTCTCCCATCCAATCGTCAAGGTTCCTTTTGAAGAGGACCAAAGAGGCACTCTGCTTGACATGTATGGGCAATGTATTACAGAGTCTGGGGAGTCTCTGGGTCAGGAACCTATCCCTCCAGCATGTTTTGTTTATTGTGATGACAAGGTTTAGATCCCTGGAGCATGTGGCTCTGAGGGATTGGGATTTCTTTAAGTGTAGCATGTCCAACAGCTCTGGGTTTGACATGGCCTTGTATGTTAAGCAAAGATCGCCTCTGAGTAGATGATATGCAACAGAGTATAGCTGGAGGTTTTTAAGGCAGTCAGCGTAGGGCATCTGCTTTAGGCCTGTGATTCTTTTAGTGAGGTATTTCTGTGGCATTTCCAGTTGTTGCAGATGTCTTGAGAGGTACATACCAAACGGGGCATTGTATTCTATAATGGGTCTAATGAGGGATGAGTACAGTGGGACAATGACCTCCTTTTTTCTGGATGAAAAGCCCTTAGTGATGAGGTGTGCCACATAGAAGGATTTCCTGACTGTTGTGGCAATGTGGTTATCGAAGGTGAGACCACTGTCTACCTGTGTCCCTAAGTCTCTTATCAAACTTTTGGTGTTTAGTGTACTGCCACCTATATGGTAATTCACGGATACATGTTTTTTCCCACAGGGGATAACTATACATTTCTTGGCATTGAGCTTGAGCCCATGGCTCTGGCACCAAGCATCTGTTTCTGTAAGGCCCTTTTGTAGAGTATCCACATCATTTGGGGATTCAATAATGGCTCCCAGTTTGCAGTCATCTGCAAACTTTGTTATCCAGAGTCCCTTAGTGTTGGCCTGTACTTCACAGAAGTAGATGCCAAACAAGAGCGGTCCCAGGACTGAACCCTGAGGTACTCCACTTGCCACTTGTCTGGAGCTGGATTTGGAGTCGGCTACTTTTACAGTGTGGGTTCTATCAGTAAGCCAGTTAGCAACCCATTTGGTGATGTAGGGATTAATGCCCAGCTTAGTAGGGATTAATGCCCAGCTTAGTAAGTTTATCTATGTTTATTGTAACACACTGTGGTCCTTATAGTATATTTACTTTTTGCTCCTTTCTTGGCCTTGAAACTGTACCTTATTAACTTTTGACTCAAAATCCTAGAAAAGTGTATACATTCCCAAACAATGCACTGTCTCCTCACTAATAAACTGCTAACCAAAACCCAGAATGGATTCCCTCCCAATCACAATAGTACCATAGCCTTTATTAGCTGTAACAACATGGTAAACCAACATTGAAATAATGGTAACCTGGTATCTACTATATCCCTAGATCTCTCCAAGGCCTTTTATACTGTCTGTCTTCCCAAACTCCTTTCTGTTCTCTCTGGTCTTAATCTCAGCCCCTCCACACTAGCGTGGTTTCAAGATTATCTAAACTGCCAACAAGCAGTGAAATGGCAAAACTCCTTATCTCCCCTTCTACCTCTCACCCTAGGGTTCCCCCAAGGATCCATTCTTGGACCTCTTGTTTTCAACATATTCACCAACCAACGCTACAAAGCTACACAGCACACCACTCTAGTCCAGTACGCCGATGACTCTACTCTAATATACTCTGTCCCATCATGACCTCAACTCCAGGAATTGACAGAGGAGTCCTTTACTGCTATAGAAACCTGGATAGCCAACTCTCAACTAATACTTAACCCCAATAAAACACAGCTAATGATATTCTATCCCACTAGAGCCTTAGACCTCATACCACCATTCACGAGATTCTCAGCCAATAACATCCCTATCACACCTGTCCAACACACCAAAGTTCTAGGGGTTATCGTAGATCACAACATGAAATTTGATATGCACATTGCACAGACAGTAAAAAAAATCCATAAAAAATGTGGATCCCTATATAGATGCAAAAAGTACCCCACCAATGACAGTAAAGCTACCATCGCAAGAACCCACCTACTATCCACACTCCTCTATGCCTACCTATACTCATCAACCTAAACAAAGCAGAATTAACCACCTAAACACCTGCTACAATAAAATAGCTAGGTTTTCTACTGACTCACCCTTCAGGGCACATCACTGCATAGCAATCAAGCAACTATCCTGGCTAGAATTACACAACCTGCTCACATATAACCAGCTTACAATAGTCCACCAAATTCTATATTATCCCGACAGAGTTCCTGTCCTTCAAGGTCTACTTAAAATCTACCCTAACAAACACCTATTAAGATCCACCAATAAAACACTGGCTGACACAGGCAAAAACAACAATAGCTCTGGGGACTCCTTGTTCTCCATTTCTGTTGCAAAAGCATGGATACCATCCCGGTAGATATTAGAACTACTGAAAAAAAAAATAATTAAAAAAAATTCCTCTGGTCCCATTTACATAGTTCTTGCTTATGTAATTGTTCTGACCCTGCATAGCGTCATTTAATTAGATCATATCATACCTTAACCTTCTATGAAAGCTTGCAACAACTCCTTTATATACTCTTAATTGATGTGTGTTTACTGTACTAGCCACTGATGAATGTAACCAAATGACTGAACAAAATGTCCTTTCAACTGTATTGTTCATAGGTTCATAGGCTGGTACTAGGCTATCAGCCCTAGGGCCTATACAAGCCTAGCCATAACAATTCCCTGGCTAATTCTTCCCACACTATTTACTTCTCTGGACCCCTGCCTAGCAGGGTGACTGACGTGATCCCCGGGTTGAATTTCCTTTCTCCCATCCAATCATCAAGGTTCCTTTTGAAGAGGACCAAAGAGGCACTCTGCTTGACATGTATGGGCAATCTATTCCAGAGTCTGGGGAGTCTCTGGGTCAGGAACCTATCCCTCCAGCATGTTTTGTTTATTGTGATGACAAGGTTTACATCCCTGGAGCGTGTGGCTCTGCGGGATTGGGATTTCTTTAAGTGTAGCATGTCCAACAGCTCTGGGTTTGACATGGCTTTGTATGTTAAGCAAAGATCGCCTCTGAGTAGACGATATGCGACAGAGTATAGCTGGAGTTTTTTAAGGCGGTCAGCGTAGGGCATCTGCTTTAGGCCTGTGATTCTTTTAGTGAGGTATTTCTGTGGCCTTTCCAGATGTTGCAGATGTCTTGAGAGGTACATACCAAACGGGGCATTGCATTCTATAATGGGTCTAATGAGGGATGAGTACAGTGGTGCAATGACCTCCTTTTTTCTGGATGAAAAGCCCTTAGTGATGAGGTGTGCCACATAGAAGGATTTCCTGACTGTTGTAGCAATGTGGTTATCGAAGGTGAGACCACTGTCCACCTGTGTCCCTAAGTCTCTTATCAAACTTTTGGTGTTTAGTGTACTGCCACCTATATGGTAATTCACGGATACATGTTTTTTTTCCAAAAGGGATAACTATACATTTCTTGGTATTGAGCTTGAGCCCATGGCTCTGGCACCAAGCATCTGTTTCTGTAAGGCCCTTTTGTAGAGTATCCACATCATTTGGGGATTCAGTAATGGCTCCCAGTTTGCAGTCATCTGCAAACTTTGTTATCCAGAGTCCCTTAGTGTTGGCCTGTACTTCAGAGAAGTAGATGCCAAACAAGAGCGGTCCCAGGACTGAACCCTGAGGTACTCCACTTGTCACTTGTCTGGAGCTGGATTTGGAGTTGGCTACTTTTACAGTGTGGATTCTATCAGTAAGCCAGTTAGCAACCCATTTGGTGACGTAGGGATTAATGCCCAGCTTAGTAGGGATTAATGCCCAGCTTAGTAAGTTTATCTATGTTTATTGTAACACACTGTGGTCCTTATAGTATATTTACTTTTTGCTCCTTTCTTGGCCTTGAAACTGTACCTTATTAACTTTTTGACTGTACTATACTTTATTAACATGTGTAATATATTTGCTGTATTATATTTACGGTATTTGCAGTACTAATCTTTGTAGAGCTTTTCTCCCCAGGCCTCCACTGAAAATGTGATACATGCCCAGTCGAACTTTCCCGGTAAACAAATGTAACCTACATAAATAAATAACAATTCTAGAGGGCCTGATAGATCATATTTCATGCTATTTAGAAGGCATCCTGGATATTGTCTGGGCCCATTGATGCATGTCTTGGCCGTAGAGAGAGCATTAAGAACGTGCTCCCTAGTGAGAGCAGGGGGAGTTATATTTTATGGTATTTCCTAAAGGAAGGCTGATGGGGAGAGAGGGGTACAATTGGAGCTGAATCTGTTGGTCAGTAGGTTTACTATACCTTCTGGCTTAGTATAGGTGGGTCCACTTACAATTAGCTCTGCATGCAATTGTGCATTGCCTTTGAGGTTGCGGACATAGCTAAAGAATGTGTTGTGGTTGTCCTTGGCCTGGGAAGCCAAATTTTCCTCAAATTTGGCTTTGGTATACTTTATTTGTTGTCTGGGTTGCTTGTTTAGTTTGATGAGAGTGCTTTTATCCAGCTCGGTGCTCCACATCCTAATTTTTTCCATCCACCAGGATGGTTTGTTTTATGAGTTAGTTTTGTACTTCTACCTGGTAGGCACAGCTGTCTCTATGCAGTTGCTAACATGCTTATATAGGGTTTCTGTGAACAGTTCTGTGTAGACAGCAGTGTTCTCAGGGTTTATGGGGGCTTGATATTTTGCCAGGTTATCACTTAATAGTAGGAAGTTAGCCTTAGAATAGTTCCTAAGTACTCCAGAGTTAACTGGGGTTCCAGGTTTTATTTTTACTTCAAAGGAGATTATTTTGTGGACTAACCATAACAGAGAAGACATTACATTAGATTTTATGCAACACTCTCCCATATTATAGGTTCATAGGTAGGTACTAGGCTATCTGCCCAAAGGCATTTATAAGCCTAGCCGGAATGTGTTGGCTTTTGCCGCCCCCTTAGATTAGTTCCCTGTGCCTGTGTCCAGCAGAGCCATTAAAGTGATCCCCGGGGTAAACTTTCTGTTTCCCATACACTCGTCAAGGTTTCTCTTGAAGAGGGTTAGCGAGGAGCTCTGCCTGATGTAGATTGGAATCTTGTTCCAGAGCATGGAAAGTCTCTGGGACAGGAATCTATCCCTCCAACATGTCTTATTTATCGTTGTAGTGAGGTTTAGATCCCTAGAACATGTGGCTTGAGGGGATATGGTTTTCTTTAGGTGGAGCATGTCCATCAATTCTGGGTTGGGCATAGCCTTATATGTCAGGCAGAGATCACCTCTGAGTAGGCAGTATGCAACCGAGTACAACTGGAGTTTCTTCAGTGGAGCTGCATAGGGCATCTGTTTGAGGCCAGTGATCCTCTTGGTGAGGTACTTCTGTGGTCTTTCCAGCTGTTGCAGGTGTCTTGTAAGGTACATCCCAAATGGGGTGCTGTACTCTATGATGGGTCTGATGAGTAAAGCGTAGAGGGGTACAATGACCTCTTTTGATCTGGATGCAAACCCTTTTGTGATTAGCTGGGCCACATAGAAGGATTTTCTAACTACTTTGGCAATGTGATTATCAAAGAAGAGGCTATTATCTACTTGAGTCCCCAGATCCCTTATTACGTCTTCTGTATTTAGGGGGCTACCACTTATGTGGTAGTTTGTGGGTACTTTGTTTTTTCCAAAGGGGATGACTATGCACTTTTTGGCATTTAGCTTGAGGCCATGGTTTTGACACCAGGTATCTGTCTCAGTGAGACACTTTTGCAGGATGCCTGTGTCTGCCGGAGCATCAATTATAGTCCCTAGTTTGTAGTCGTCTGTGAACCTGGTCAGCCATAGTCCTTCTACGCTTGCCAGTACCTCTGAGAAGTATATGCTGAACAGGAGGGGTCCTAGGACTGAGCCCTGGGGAACGCCACTTGTAACCGGTTTAGAATCAGACCTAGCTCCCACAACTCTTACCATGTGGGTTCTGTCCATGAGCCAGTTGGCAACCCATCTCATAATGTAGTGGTTTATGTTCAGGCTGGTGAGCTTGTCTATAATACCTGAATGGGAAATGGTGTTGAAGGCCTTTGTGAGGTCTAGGTAGGCTGTGTGTACCACCTTTCCTCGTCTATAGCCTTGCTAACTGTCTCAAAGAAGTCTACCAGGCTTAGGAGTCATGATCTTCCCTTAACAAAGCCGAACGTGGTAGGGTCCAGTGTTTGGAGGTTCCCAATGTCTGTTTATGAGATCCATGATGATGCGCTCCATAGCCTTGCAGACCAGGCTAGTCAGGCTTAAAGGGCAATAGTTTCTGGGGTCTGTAGTGGCTCCACCTTTATGGAGCGCAATAACCATTGCTGTGCACCACTCGTTGGGCACGTAGCCCATGGAGAGGCTGAGTTTGAACAATGTGTTTAGATGAGGGGTTAGTTTGTCTTTGAGCTCATGTAGGATGCAGCCTAGGACACATCTGATCCCATTGATGCTGTATTTTTGGCTTTGGAGAGGGCTGTTTCAGCCTGAATGTCTGTGATTTCAGGGGCACTACATTCTTCTGGTATGGTCCCTTTTGGGGGTGAGGGGGGGGTGAATTTTGCACTGAACCCATAGGCCAGGATGTTGGCAATATCAGTCTGTTCAGTGTATTTTGTGCCATTCTGCACTAACTCTGAGAAGATCTGAGAATTGCCACTTAGATTCTTGACATAGCTAAAGAATGCCTTGTGGTATCTTTGGAGTCCTTGGCAATTTTTCTTTCAAAGCTAGCCTTGGATGATTTTATGAGGGATCGTAGTTTCTTGCTGATACTGATCAGGGATGTCTTCCGTTCTTGGGATTTTACTCTTTTCTGTACTAGTTTCTTCCTTCTATTGTATAGCTTGTTTATGGCAAGGCTCCACTAGACTGGTTTCCTTTTCTTGGAGAGTGAGTCTTGGTTTTGCTTGGAATAGCATGGTCAATGCATTCTTGCAGGTGCCTGTAGAGTGCATCAGTAAAGGATTTTGCAGCTTGGACAGCATTATCCTTTGGCATGGGGGCTTTGAAACTTTCCATCTTGGTCTTAAGTAATGTGAAGTTTGCTTTAGAAAAGTTTTTCACAGTGGTTTCTTTGACCGGGGGTGGGGGCAGAATGTGGGGAACCAGATCCAGAATGGTTGCACCCCTTGTTGGTGTGTTGACAGTGTGGTCCAGGGAGTTTTTGTTTACAAATTCCTGGAATCTCTGTGCCTGTACATTTGGTGTCATATATGATTTACAGTTAATAGTGGGGTAATTAAAGTAGCCCATGAATATGGTATTGGGTTGCATTATGAGTGTTTCTAATAAGTTTAAATATATGGTGTGGGTTTCCTGGGTCATGGAGGGGGGTGTATAGCTTATAAGGAAGAGGTACTGGATTTTCAATGGTGATTTGAACATGAAAAAGCTCAAGTGCATCGTCCAGTCTGACCAGTCTTGAGGTATATTTATTTTTTATGTAAACTGAGATACCTCCCTTTTAGTTCTGTCTGTGTAGTAAGTGTTCTAAATGTGTGGAAGGCATTATAACCTTGCACTGTCAGCGTGCTCTCCGTGGCTTTCAACCATGTCTCAGTGACTGCACAGTCATCAGAATTCTCTGTGGTAAAGAGAGCCTCTAGGGTGTGAAGTTTTTTGTTTAGACTCTTAGCACTGAGCAGTTTCACCTTTAGATTGTCTTGGTTCTGATTTATTATGTTGGAACTACTTTTATTTTGGCATTGCCTAAAAAAGACACTATGGGGCTGGACAGTGTTTTAGCAAATATTCAAAAGCCTAGAGGGGAAAAGTGCAGACCATTCCTGGCAAAGCAGCGCAGTCTGTTGACCATCTCCTTTCATGCTGACAAATACTGCACCCACTTAGAATGACACCAGAAACTAAGCCAATTATTAAAGTCAGTCATCTTTTGTTCATATTGTGGCATGATCCTTGGAGAAGGTAAAATGTTGCTCAGTGCTAGGCTCACAACAGCCTTGGACACATATTCAGAGAGCTCCATGATGTCTCTCTTCATATAGTCTAGGGATGTATGTCTCAGATCATTTACTCCCACATGGACTATGACTGGTCATACTGGTACTTGCAGTGTAGTTCTCAGCCTCTTAACACAAACAAATCTGGACAAAGCCATAAATAATGGGAGTACAACGTCCCAAAAATAAGGACAAATTGTAAACATTGCTCTTATAGATATAGAACGTTCTTTGAATAAAAGGCCTTGTGTTACCATGCATTTTTGAAGGTTATGAAGTCTGAATCTTAAATGCCTGTCATTATTTAGCAAATTCATTTGTCTCTGATTTGCCACAAAAATCCAGACAACGACAGATGTTATGAGGAACAGACCAAAAATATGAGGCAAAAAATGGACATTCTGTAAAAATCTTAACAGTTGAGAGGTATGAGTGGTTCAATGACCTGAGTGCATGTGTAATCTGGCAGATCCTGGCCCCTGATAATCAACTGACCGTGGCATTCTCCTTACTCACCCTGGTGAGAGGGATATCAGTGTGTCTCACAATGGAGTCTCCAATGACTAGACTGTTGGATGTTGTGGTGGCTTGCATTATGGTCTTA
Organism: Protopterus annectens; assembly: GCF_019279795.1. Lineage (NCBI taxonomy): Eukaryota > Metazoa > Chordata > Ceratodontiformes > Protopteridae > Protopterus > Protopterus annectens. The sequence goes on from NC_056745.1 coordinate 1,011,222,116, forward strand.
GAAGTAGAGACTCCATGAGATGTGTTGATGTGGGTGTTGTTTTGAAAGAGAGCATTTAGCATTGCTGAGGACATTTTTATGTGCACTACATCTAGGAGATCTTTGAGGTTTAGGAAGGTTAGATTTAAGTGCCTCAGCACATGTGGGTGTATATGTCTACTTTGAATTGTGTGTGATGGGTGCACTGTGTGTACTACTAACAGCTTTATTAACATTGAGTATTTTTATGTGAGAGCTTTGACTCATGACATTGTGTAAATACATTTCTCACATACCATATCAGTTTATTTGAGAATTAACTGGTTGTCAATAAACATGAGACAAGTTCTATATTGCCTTACAATGACCATATCCACCAAGCTGGTAACAGAGATAGTGGGAAAGTTCATATCCATGGCAACAGACCTATTTTATTGATTAGACAGCTAGAGTGAGAATATAAAGTAATGCATTTATTTATTTATTTATTTATTTGTTTATTTATTTATTTTAAATTTGTTGATTGGGATTGTGCAACTGAACTGAAGAGCCCTTTTACAGTGGAGGCCCGGGGAGAAAAACTCCAACATATTATACAATTTTCATTATAAATTAGCATTAAACAGCAATGTTACAGGATTATTACAAGGCATTAAGTAGCAATACAATGTTTTACAGTGTCATTAATCAGGAGTATAGCATAACTATTTCAAGATGTATAAATAGAAATTTGTCATTAAGATGAGTATAGTTTTTGGGGTACGTGGTTAAAAAAATGTCAGGAGTATCCGTTTTACAACTCTGTGGGCAGTGCTTGTCACTGCAAACTAGTTGCACTGTGTGCAACTCAGTATTGGTGAAATTTCAATGGTGCTTTTAAAAATATCAACTCAAGGTGTCTGTGGCTATACAGGGTACTGCTAAACACTTTAAGGGAAACTAATAAGTAGAGGCTAATGATTTATGGATAAAGTATTTAGACAAATATTCTGAAATTAGAAGCAAATCAAGAAGGAATTAGCATGTCAAGAATGATGAAAAGAGTGAAGTCACATGAATGGGTACTGCTTGACTATTACTAGTTTTGGCCACATCACAGAATGACTCTGCTGGGATACAATGCTCCTTTCCTTCTTCTCTCACCAGAAATAAAATAGCTGCACCAATCCCAAGATGAGAAGAAGGCCACAGCCTGTTTGGTGATCCACAGTCTTGTCCCAGATGATGTAAGGGTCTGTAGGCTTGTTCATAGGTTCATAGGTTCATAGATAGGTACTAGGCTATCTGCCCAAAGGCATTTAAAAGCCTAGCCGGAATGTGTTGGCTTTCGCCGCCCCCTTAGATTAGTTCCCTGTGCTTCTGTCCAGTAGAGCCACTGAAGTGATCCCCGGGGTAAACTTCTTGTTTCTCATCCACTTGTCAAGGTTTCTCTTGAAGAGTGTTATTGAGGAGCTCTGCCTAATGTAGATTGGAATCTTGTTCCAGAGCATGGGAAGTCTCTGGGACAGGAATCTATCCCTCCAACACGTCCTATTTATTGTTGTGATGAGGTTTAGATCCCTAGAGCATGTGGCTTGAGGGGATATGGTTTTCTTTAGGTGGAGCATGTCCATCAATTCTGGGTTGGACTTGGCCTTATATGTCAGGCAGATATCACCTCTGAGTAGGAGGTATGCAACCGAGTACAGCTGGAGTTTCTTCAGTGGAGCTGCATAGGGCATCTGTTTGAGGCCAGTGATCCTCTTGGTTAGGTACTTCCGTGGTCTTTCTAGCTGTTGCAGTTGTCTTGTAAGGTACATCCCAAATGGGGCATTGCACTCTGTGATGGGTCTGATGAGTGATGGGCAGAGGGGCACAATGACTTCCTTTGATCTGGATGGAAACCGTTTTGTGATTAGGTGGGCCACATAGAAGGATTTTCTAACCACTTTGGCAATGTGATTATCAAAGGAATGATTACTATCTACTTGGGTCCCCAGATCCCTTATTTCATCTTCTGTATTTAGGGGGCTACCACCTATGCGGTAATTTGTGGGTACTTTGTTTTTTCCAAAGGGGATGACTATGCACTTTTTGGCATTTAAACTTGAGGCCATGGTTTTGACAGCAGGTATCTGTCTCAGTGAAACCCTTTTGGAGGATGTCTGTGTTCACCAGAAAATCAATTATAACCCCTAGTTTGCAGTCATCTGCGAACTTGGTCAGCCATAGTCCTCCTGTGCTTGCCTGTACCTCTGAGAAGTATATGCCGAACAGGAGGGGTCCTAGGACTGAGCCCTGTGGAACGCCACTTGTAACCAGTTTAGAGTCAGACCTAGCTCCTGAATCTCTTACCATGTGGATTCTGTCCATGAGCCAGTTGGCAACCCATCTTGTGACGTAGAGGTTTATGTTCAGGCTGGTGTGCTTGTCTATAATACCAGAATGGGGAATGGTGTTGAAGGCCTTTGCGAGGTCTAGGTGGGCTGTGTGTACCACCTTTCCCTCGTCTATAGCCTTGATAACTGTCTCAAAGAAGTCCGCCAGGTTTAGGAGGCATGATCTGCCCTTAACAGAGCCGAACTGGGTAGGGTCCAGTGTTTGGAGGTTCCCAATGTCTCTGTTTAAGAGTTCCATGATGATGTGCTCCATAGCCTTGCAGACCAAGCTAGTCAGGCTTATAGGGAGGGAGTTCCCGGGGGTCTGTTGTTGCTCCACCTTTGTGGAGCGGAATAACCATTGCTTTGCACCACTCTATGGGCATTTCACCTGTGGAGAGGCTGAGTTTGAACAATGTGTTTAGGTGAGGGGTTAGTAAATCTTTGAGTTCATGTAGGACACAGCCTGGGACACTGTCCGGTCCCATTGATGCTGTATTTTTGGCTTTGGATAGGGTTATTTTAACCCGAGTGCCTGTGATTTCAGGGGCACTACATTCTTCTGGTACGGTTATGGGCCTTTTTGGGGGGTGAGAGGGTGGTGAAATTTGCACTGAACCTGTCTGCCAGGATGTTGGCAATATCGGTCAGTTCAGTGTATTTTATGCCATTCTGCACTAGCTCTGAGCAGATCTGAGAATTGCCACTTAGATTCTTGACATAGCTAAAGAATGCCTTGTGGTTATCTTTGGAGTCCTTGGCAATTTTTCATTCGAAGCTAGCCTTGGATGATTTTATGAGGGATCATAGTTTCTTGCTGATACTTATTAGGGATGTCTTCCCCTCTTGGGATTTTACTCTTTTCTGTACTAGTTCCCTCCTTCTATTGTATAGATTGTTTATGGCAGGGATCCACCAGACTGGTTTCCTTTTCTTGGAGGAGTGAGTCTTGGTTTTGCTTGGGCTAGCACAATCCATGCATTCTTGTAGGTGCCTGTAAAGTGCATTAGTAAAGGATTTTGCAGCTTGGGCAGCATTATTCTTTAGCATGGGGGATTTGAAACTTTCCACCTCGGTCTTAAGTAATGTGAAGTCTGCTTTTGAAAAGTTTTTCATGGTGGTTTCTTTGACCGGGGGTGGGGGAGGAATATACATATCCAGAGTGATTAGTTTGTGGTCAGATCTAACCAGTGAGGGGTTGACCTCCGGTGTGGAACACTGGTCACCCATGTTGGTGATGACCATGTCCAATATGTTATCACTTCTGGTGGGTGTGTTGACCAGTTTATCCAGGTCATTTGAGTTTATAAATTCTAGGAAATGTTTGGCAAGGGAGTTAGTACTTGAGTAGTTCTCCCAGTTAATGTTTGGGTAATTGAAATCACCCAATATCAGGGTGTTTGGTAGGACCCTTATCTTTCCCAGTGTTTCCAGAAATGCGTAATGGGGGTCCTGGGACATGGTGGGTGATCTGTAACAAGCTACAATTTGAATTGCAGTTCTGCCCATTGTTAGTTGCATGTGGATGATCTCTGAAACATTGTGCTGTCCCACTAACCTGGAGGTGTGGGTATCCTTGATGAATATGGATACGCCCCCGCCTTTTGTATTTCGGTCTGGGTTTTGTGGCCAAAATGTATGGTATGAGTTGTAGCCTGGTAGTGCTGGGGTGCTCTTTGGGGCCTTAAACCAAGTTTCTGTCATTGCACATATATCGATTTTCTCCATACTGAGGAGTGCCTCGAGTGCATGCATTTTGAGGTTTAGACTTCTGGCATTGAGCAGCGTTACCCTCAGTTTTTTGTTACTTGTGGTATTTACGGTGGTGGGTTTGTCTTTTGAGCCTTGTGTAAAAAAGGCACTATGGGGGTAGCAAGAGCCTTGGCCAGTATTCAAAAGCCTAAGGGTGACAGGTGCAAGCCATCTCTAGCGAAGCAGCGTGGCTTATCAAGCATGTCATCCCAGGCTGACAGACACTGGATCCCCTTTGAATGACACCAAAAGCTTAGCGAATTGTTGAAATTGATCATTTTTTCTTTATACTGTGGTATCATTCTTGGTGAGGGCAGGATGCTACTCAGGGTCTGGCTCATACCGGCCTGGGCTATGTCATCAGAGAGCTCTTCCATGTCTCTTTTCATGTAGTCCAGGGAAGTACAGCTCAGGTCATTCACACCAACATGAACAATGACAGAGTCGTATTTGTACTCATTCTGGAGTGACCTGAGTGCTTGTTTAATGTGGCGGATCCTGGCACCCGACAGGCAGCTAACAGTAACCTCCTTGTTCAGCCTAGTGAGTGGGATGTCAGTGTGCCTGACTATAGAGTCACCTATTACTAGTGTATTGGGTATGTTATTTTGCGTTAAGGGCTGTGATTGCATGGCACACTGGTTTTGTGAAGTATGTGTTTCATGGTTTGTGTAGGGGGTGGAGGTTGCTTGGATGTCTGCTTTGGAGGTCTCTGTTCCTTTTGCAAATTTTTATTTAGAGCTTCTGAGTACGCTTTTGTGTATTTATGTGTGTTTTTTGCTGGTGCTGCTTTCATAGGTCTATGTGAGACTGGTGGTGTGATGTAAGTAATTTCCTTCTCCTCTTGACTGTCTGGTCCAGTCTTGGGTTGAAAGAGTTTAGCCTCCAGTTTGACTGTATAATTGCATCTCTTGCATGTATTAGTGTTTGGTGGTAGGAAGAGAGGGTTGTCTGTGTACATGAGGTGGTTGTAACATTGCCTCAAAATGCCAAGATTCACTAGTTGGACTGGAAAGTACACCTGAAACTGCCCTTTGGGCATGCCTGGATAGGTACAGTGAGCTGTTTTACTGATTGGCTGTTAAGGTCGAATAGAGAGCCTTGTCCTCTACAGTATAGGGGGGGGTCTAGTGCTAAGGTTTGTTAGTGCTTATTAGTTTTGAGCAAGTGCCGGGCAGAGAAGTGAATGGTTTGAGTGCTTAAGTTGAAAGTTTGTCTAGTTCCAAGGGAAAAATTGAAGAGTAGACTTTGTGAAGCCGGGAATAGTTATACCCTAGCTAACCGGTGCTGCCCTGCGTGCAAAACCGCTCCAATGCAGGTTTTATAGCAGGGAAATGAAAAAGAGAGAAATTTGCCCACATTGGCCAATAAACTACTAATTTCTGGCAGTCTTTTCCTGGTAGATAACTTGAATAGCAACCAGACCAATCAGGAAGGTCAAGCACAGAAACTCACTACCCAACCAAAAAAAGTCATCAATCTATGCACTCTGCTCCTTGTCTCACCAGGAGCAAAATATAAGCACAAATTCCAAACTGGCAAATATGAAGCAGTTATTAGGCTTTCCAGTGATCAACAATCCCCAGGAAATAATGTTACTATGCTCCTTCTCTCAGCAGTAGCAAAACAGAAGCACCAATCCCAAGATGACTAATGAGAGACAGAATGTGGACTCACCAGTAATCGGTGGTCTTGGACTAAGATGATGCAGATTTTAAAGGTAAAATGGAAACATGGCTTAAAACCCTAAGAGCTGCAGTGTGCCCTAGACAGTGTGATAAGAAAGAGGGGATGGCTTACGCTTTAGCTATCTAAGTGGAGAGACACATTTTAAAAGAATAAGATAGATTGGAAAGGATGGGTACTTTGTATTCTGCTTCTATGGAATACAGTGAGATGGCCAATAAATTTAAATAGTTGAAGGGGAGTGATTTTACAAAATGATAATTTTGTGCTTACTCACAATAACAATGAAAGATGAGAGGGGGAGGAGTTATATGGTCAAATTAACACAAGGGGCAGGTATCTAGGAAAATAGTTGAGTTTGAAAATACAACAGCAAGCTGAAAGATAGAACAACAACCAGAGAGGGAAGGTGGGGAAAATTTTAATTTCTGTGTGACTCACAAGCAACACAGCTGTGGTATCTTTTCTAGTTTAAATATGCAATTAAAAGCAAAATACAAGTAAAACACTGTGTAAAGAAAATGAATCACAATATATAAAATAGAAGAAGGCAATACTGCAACACAAAATACAAGAAAGCAAAAGCAAATTAAACTTTACCTCACAGCAAGTTGTGGCTCAGTCTGGGTGAGCTTTTCTAGTCACAAACACACACACACACACACACACACACACACACACACACACACACACACACACACACACACACACACCACAGTGAGAGTAGAATCCCTACCTAACTACTTGCCACAGCACAAGTCTTTCAATTTCTTTGGCCATTACTTCATCCTATTTCATATCATGTATATTTGAACTTATTGCTTCTTTTACTTTGTCTGTCCATTCAGCATTTTGTTATGTTCCACAGGGTCTTCATAAATATTTCTCCAACATGTGTCTTTTTGTGGTGGAATTTCTGTTCCTTTATTTTGTTTCCCAATTCTCTATAATTTTTTTTTAGGTTCATCAGTGAATGCTTATTGTGTGCTTTTCCTTTTGGTTTATCTGCATAATTCTAACCTTTTCTCCCTGTGTTGATATCTTTAGTTTACTATTTGCAATAGTGTATGATAGACCCTAAATCTGTTCTGATACTGCACATTGCTTTTATTTGTCTATCCTTTTAAGTATTTTTGTTGGTCTGTACCCTCTTCAATGCACGTCTAACAGTGACAATTCTTGCCTTAATGGTTCTATACTTTTCTGTAGTTGATGCTTCCATGATGGCATGGTGGCATGGTGGCATTTTATTTTTGCCCTGCCTTTCCTTTATTGCTCTGCATTTTTGTGGTAAGACTATATTTGTTATTAACTTTGCTGCACATTACTATATCCAATTTACTTCTGTAAAATCACATTTTTTTCTAATAGCCTTGAATACTGTGTTGATCTGTTTATCAGACTTCTTGCATGTTGGGTCTTATTTACTTTCTGTAATCCATTTCTTTCATTGATCTTAATATGTCTATTCGTCTCTCTAATAAATCAAGGAACTCTTTCCTCAGATCATTTTCTTCAAAACTGAGGGCACATCTTTTAGTCTCTGTTTCATGTGGACATTCTAGGGAAAGTTCCAGAATATCCTCCTGTGACATGTTCTCTTCAGCTGCAACCTGCATCATCCATTGCTCTTTTCTATGGGAACTCACTGGTCTATCACTCTAAAATACTATGTCAGAGTCACCACTGATTCCTGCTCTTTCCTTGTTGTGCATCTTCAATTGATCCTTTGTGCAGATTTCCTGTTGAAGGCTCCAGAGCATCTTCATGTGGCAAGTGCTGAGATGCTTCTTGTTTTACCCGTTTCACCTTAATTTAGGGATTCATTGTTACATCATGCTGTGAAATTACCTGAGCTGGATTTTCTACACTAAATACTTCACTTTGCACATAATCTGGAACTTCAGTTTCTATTTCATTAGCTTCTCCATTACTAATCCTCTACTCTACTTTCCCCCTGACTCCTGGATTTGGTCAACCCAGCAAAATGTCGACAGCTATTTGCTCGAACACAGCTGGTCAACATATACAGATGGTTGACAGTTGTGCTAAATTGACAGTCTCAGGGTGATCTTGGTGTTGGTATATATAATTACCAAGTGGGGTGGGGTATTAGTTTTTTATTTGTATGCAGCAAGGATTTTCCTTGCACATGCACAGCTGACTATTGTCATTTGCTTTGTCAGCCTTTTGTGGTAGAAGTTCTTGCCATCAATGTTTTGACATGTTTCTGTGTCAACCAAGGTAAGTAATCAAATATATATATATGTGTGTGTGTGTGTGTGTGTGTGTGTGTGTGTGTGTGTGTGTGTGTGTGTGTGTGTGTGTGTGTGTGTGTATATATATATATATATATATATATATATATATATATATATATATATATATATATATATATATATATATATATATATATGTATATAAAAAATCTAGATATGTGATATAGATATCAGTATGGATTATTACGAATCTATCCTAAAATACCAGGAATTTAAAGTGTGACTACAAACAAAGTGATTGTTTTACATGAAATCTAAAAAGGATGAATTACAAAAGAAAAGCAATATTTTTGGCCTCTCTGCACCCACACCCCCATATCTATCTATCTATCTATCTATCTATCTATCTATCTATCTATCTATCTATATTATATATACATAAACACACACACCATCTATGAGATTGCACAACAGCAGAGAAAGGGCAAATTTCCAGACCCCACTGAACCATGATCTTGCACAGAAAGCAGCTGGCAGGCTGAAAACCAATAAAATAGGCATGTGTGTCTGTGTTTGTTTGTGTGTGTGTGTTTGTGTGTGTGTGTGTGTGTGTGTGTGTGTGTGTATATATATATATATATATATATATATATATATATATATATATATATCCATATATGTATATATGTGGGTCTACTTAAAAAATGTGTGTGCGTGTGTGTGTGTGTGTGTATATATATATATATATATATATATATATATATATATATATATATACATATATATAAAGAGAGAAAGAGGGTCTATATTGAAATTACTTGAAACTAAAGTTTCACTATGCTGACCTGAATCATGAAAATGTTCAAGACAGTGAAAAAATTAACACAATAGTGTTGTTTGCTAGGAGCAAGCATCTCTGCAGCCTCACGCCCCTGCTAATTATATATACTAACTCCGAGAATGCACAATAGTGGACAATAAGGAAAAATTCCTTACCCACCATTACAGTTCTCACACTACTTGCCAACAACTCACACCAAACCCAGATTCTGAACACACACGCCCACGTGTACACAGTCATACACATAAAACACAAAGACACAAAATAATCAATTTTAACAATGATCTACATGCATCTCCCAAACAACTTTGTTGTAATGCAGCACAATGTTACAGTCTACCAAATGAACTCTGATGTAATGAATGGATCCCTATAATTATGCAAATATAGAGAGAGAGTCCTGAATTTCATTTACCAAGGTGTTTATCTTTGAAAAACTTACAATGATGCACAGTTTGCTGCAGTATAGGAAGGTAACTCAGTGGGTGGGGGGAGGGGGTTACACCTTTAACATACATTGCATTGTTCCTTGCACTGAAGGTGTTTTGTTGAGATCAGGTGTCAGGAGGATAAAAGCATTTGTCTGTTTCCCATGGTTAAGTAATCTCTATTGTCACTCGTCTGGTTAGGATAAAGCAGACGAACATACGTGGGTTCTGTTCAAGCAGTTTTATATGTACAAACACATCAGGATTGAGGCTTAATAACTAACTTAGGTAAACATAAGCAAACTAGCTATCCCATTCATACATGCTCACTCTCTGGCTGCAGTCTCAAAAAGGCACTGAGGCTAGCATGTGCCTGCTGTTTATCTGCACTTGCTGTCCTTCAAACACTTCTTAAAGGTACAACACACATGCTATTCTACATCCCCATTCTTTGAGAAATGCTCCTGCATAACTGACAACATCAATTGACATGCAATTAATACTAAATAATTCTTTGTCATGCAATTATACAGAACTAAATAGATAAAGACTATTATGTTCAGGTTGCTGTGTACGTCACACTAGGTTTGGAAATATGACCAAATCGTGTGACATAAAAATTAGAACTAGGTCTAGCAAGTGAGACTATCTCTGCTGAATGTTCAACTTTGGGGACTACAGAAACATCATCAGGAATGGAAGTAGAAGTTAAGACATGTTCTGCAACAGGAACATCATCTGGATTGCTCTGAGATCTAGAATCTGTATCACAGGAACAATGCTGTGGTATCGATTCTGATACTGGAAGAAGATGTCTGTGATTTCCTCTGTACTCCCCACCCTCAGAATCTACGAAGTAGGATCTCTGCTCAGCACATATACCTGTTACATGACCAATCTAGTCGAAACCTTTTGCGGTTTGTATCCTTTCCCTCTCTTCTTTCAATGGACAAAGGAATCTGCTCGATTTATCATAGCTGGACTTCTGGAAAGAATGCTTTCTGAATAGTTGGGCAATTGTTCTGTTGTTCTTAGCTTTAGGCCTCAACAAATGAACTGATAGGCAATGTAGTTCTGGTTTGCCTAGTTAGAAGTCTCTGAATAGGCAAGCCAAGTATATCGTCATGGGGTATGCTTCTGAGATTGAGTCATTTCAAAAAGACATCGGTATTATCATGCTTTGACTTCTCTAGTAATTGCTTTGCACTCTGTACTGCTTGTTCAGCTAGTCCATTTGACTGCGGGTATTCTGAACTACTAGGTACATGTACAAAGTCCCATTCTTTTGCAAATTTCTGAAACAACTGACAGGTAAATTGGGTACCATTGTCAGAAGCAACTTTGTGTGGACTGCCATGGACTAAGAAATGACATTTCAACTTGGTGATAACAGGAGTGCAGTGGACATTAAGTTAGGTGGTAGATCAATCTCAATCCAGTTCAGATAAGAGTGGCTGCTGTTGACCAAGGCAGTTCAGGAACTTGACTTAGCTGAAGTGGTTCTTTTTGCAAATGCAGTTTAGTACTATTGCATACTGAACAAAAAGAAAGTACTTTATCAATGTCTTTTGCTAGAGTAGGCCAAAAATACTAGTTCTCTCACCCTTCTTTTGTTAGATTCAGAACTTGGGTGACCACGATGCAAAATCTGGATATATTCAAGTTGTAAGGAAGCAGGGACAACAATTTTAGGACCTTTGAAAATAATGCCATCTTCCATCAATATCTCATCTCTGTAAGGAAAATAAGTTTGCACTTCGGGTGATACACCAGATTGCTTTGACGGCCATCCATCATTAATGTACTGGTTGAGGTTTTGCAAAACTGGATCAGTCTTTGTATGATCTCTCAGGTTATCAAGTCTTGTGGTAGAAAAATTATACACTTCCATGACATCAAGGTCAAAATTCTCTGTATTAAGCTGTTCCATTGTATTTCTGGGCGATCTGGATAAGGTATCAGCCAGATAAAGAAGTCTGCCTTCTGTGCAACCATTTTGAAGTTGTACTTTTACAATTTGAGCATCATTCTTTGTAATCACATGAGTGAAATGCATAGGCTTCTTTAAAATAGTAACTAGAGGTTGGTGATTTTCTGCTTAAGGTCTTCAAATGCTCTCTGGTGCTGTTCCCACCAAGACCATATAACATTTTTGCTAATCAGCTGTCTCAAAGGTGCTGTCACCTCACTGAAGTCTGCCATAAACTTGACTAAATATTGACCATACCAAGAAAACCTTGTAGAGCTTGCACAGTATCTGGTTCTGGTATTTCAAGAATGGCTGCTTGCTTGGACATGTCTGATCTCAAGCCAATGCTAGTAATTAAATGACCTAAATATGTAACCACTCTTGTACCCAAAACCCTTACAAAACATTCACTTACCTTAAATCCCACCTAAATCCACACACTACACCGGAAACCATCCACACAAAACACCGCACGTAATGTAGCGTAAAGCCATAACTGCAAATTCGAGATATTCGTTTATGCACTTTCACTATTTTAAAAATTTGCCTTTATGGTCTCGAGATACTGAAATTCAAGATTTCAGTATTTCGAGATTATAAAGGGGAACCATTTATATAGCGAGAGAGAGAGATAGATATAGATATACATATATGTGTGTGTTTTTGTGCATGTGTGTGTGAGCCAGTGTTTAAATATACATCTCCTTCCCTCTCTCTTTCTTCCTATAAATATAGATATATAGATACAGATATGGATATATATATAGATACACACACACACACACACACACACACACACACACACACACACACACACACACACACACACACACACACACAAATTCTGAAATTAGTGTGCCTATGTTATAATTAATCATGCTTAGAAGGTTTATCTATGTTTTTCAGATGGTTTTAAATTTATGCTGGTGCTGCTGATTCATAAATGGTGCTGAAAAAATAAATGCTAATAGGTTTTGGTGGAGTAACGTGTATTTGTTGACAATAATATTAAATTTAAATATTAGAATGCATTGTTTATGAATTATCAGCTTTCTAGTGTAGTCACTATGTTTTTTTTGTTTGTTTTATGTCTGAACTCAATTATTTTCCATTTATGATTTTTTTTACGAATTTCTTGTTCAAGATATGTTAGTATTGACTACTTCATTTTCATCTTTTCCTTATCAGAGTTAACGGTTAGATAATTAATGTCTGTCCATTATATTTTGATTTTGCAGGCTGCAAGGGTGAAAGGAACCACAAATAAATGTGAGTCTTAACTGGACAGCAAAGGTTTTGTCCTGTGTGTGCAACATATTTACTGAACAGGCTTCTGGCAGTCTTCAATGGTTGGGTTTCCCTGCTCATTTCATATGCTGTTACTGTAACACACAACTAAGCAGTAGGGCTTACCCAGGAGCGGCCTTAGGTCAACTGGTGCCCTAGGCAAAAGGGCTCCACAGCACGCCCCACCACACCACCCGGTGCCCCATCCTGGTTTACCTGCACCAAATAAATACTGGAAAACACCCCTACTAGAATGGCACCCTAGGTGGCTGCCTAGTTGGCCTATGCCTAAGGCCGGCTATGGGCTTACCTCAGAAGCCTAAGATATGCTAGCTTTATTTGTAGCAAGACATAGTGACTGTTTCCCTTAAATCATTTTATGGAAAACAAATGAGATCTCTATGTGGTCTTATCTCCACCTAAAGCAGTATGTTTTGTACGTGTGTGCGTGTGTGCGTCTGTGTGTGCGTGTGTGCGTGTGTGTGTGTGTGTGTGTGTGTGTGTGTGTGTGTGTGTGTGCGCGTGTGTGTGTGTGTGTGTGCATGAGTGCGTGTGTGCGCATGCGTGTGCATGGATGTGCGTCTGTGTATGTATGTTTGTGCGCCCACCTCCCAGTCCACACATATGCGTATTTTTTTGGAGGCTTTGGCAAGGGTCACCCTGTCTGATTAATTGAGAAAATGAGAAGTCTACAGGACAAAGCTATTGCTTTCTGCTGATGACCAAGCATATTATAAAGTAATTCAGAGAGCATGAATGGCTAAAGTAATGTAATCTGGATTTCACAGTTAACATTAAGATGGTCAGCTGATTACCCCATACCGAATTTTCCTTAGAAAATAACAGGCTTTTCCTACATTCCATTCAGTAATAAAGTGGCACTGATTACAGAATGATGTACCCGAGAGAATGATCACAGAATATGTGGCCTATCCTTGTACTCCACTATCTACATAGATACTTTATTTTGGTATACAACCATTTTTGAAATAAATACATTTTCATTTATCGATTTTTAAATTCAATGAACAAAGTACAGCTCAATGAGCAAAACAATTTTTGCAATGCATTTTTTAACAGCACTTGTTAAAAAACAAGGTACAACTTTCCTACTGCTAAAGTGCTACAGCCACTACAAAGCTTTTCAGAATGAAGAATTTTAGCATTTTATCAGTAAAATCATTTGTAGGATGTATTAAATGTAGTAACCATACAGAAATTTTACAGACACTGTTTGTCCGATGTGCATCTCTATTTTGAGTGAAATGAATCATACCCAGTGCTTTAATAGCTGAGATTTACGGAAAAGCTTCATCCAGCTGAGGACATAGAATAACTTTCATGTAGAGATTGAATGAAATACAATAATAAAGTAAAATCTCTGCAGGCATTTTCTGTCTAGATTTTAGCTCAGTTTGGATTGAAATGAATCACTGTGCATGCTTTAATTGTACTGCAATACAACAAAGCATCTCCCCGCAGTGGAGTTAAAATGCTTTTCTAAATGCTGCCTTTTTGCATAAAATGATACACTGAAACTGAATATTAACCCACAGAATATTTTACACTCACCCTTCTTTAGAAGATGTGTATCTGTCTCTTTTTGTGCATCCTGATTCTTTGTATTGTTAATTTCAAATTACATGACTTTGATGTCATAGTTCTACAGATCTTCCTGTTATCAGACTGCTTGCCTCTAATTTCTACATTCCTGTCTAATATGTTGTTTATTATTAAACCAGTACTTGTGCTTAAAAAATGCACTTATCATTTTGGGGACAGTCTGGTATCTGAACTTTGGGATGGGTGACATTAAAAACACTACTGCAATATCTGTCATTTTGAAATGGCAAAATGTGAAAAAAAAAACACAACACTCATGCAAGCTAATAAGTCAGGTTAGGGACATAATGGCTTATTTTTTTTTATTTTTGCATTAAAAGTTAGAATGCAGGAGCTTAAAATGTGTACCAGTTTTGAAAACTGCGGCAAGCAAATGATTCACACTATTTGTTAAAATTTTGAGCATCTGAGATCTTTGGATAATGGCAGAATGTTTTCATGCATGTTGCACATATTTTTAAGAGATATGGAGACAATACCATTAATTCTATAGTGCTAAAGTATTAACAGGCAACTCTATCAAAAGGAAGGTTATAAACAGTTTCAGTTATTAAGATTCTTAGCTAAAAGGTTAAGGGATTATATAACCCACCATACAAACATATTATTCATAAACATTTTGGAATCTGAGTGACATTATCCTTTCATATAACATCCTTCATAGCTAAAAAAACAGAAAAGTCTGTGCTCCATTTGTTCTTGAAGGGGACTCTTTTAACCACTGCAAATCAGGGATATCTACTGCCTGACATATTCCCATGATATTCCTTCTACTTACCCAAAATATAAACCAAAGCAATATTAGATGCTACTGTTTTGCAGCAGTCAAGAGTTTTCTGTTGGTATTGTTTATTGCTTTCAAAGTGTAATAATTATTTTAACTTCTGAAACCCACATTTGCTAGCTTAGTCATTGTCATAAATTCATATATTTATAAATAAAGGCTGGAGTGTAGTATTATCAGCCATAAGAAGATAACTTGGGCAAAAGTGCATATACCCACTTAAAAATTTCAAGGGCCTTACATATTTTTTTACTATAACACACTGCTGGAGACTGTTGTAAAATGATAGGGTTTTCACTTAAGATTCACTAGAACAATTGCCTAAATGTAGAGAAGAATACTTCCACTGCATCCTTTTCGTCCATGCATCCCACGTCCAAGATACTGAAAACATCCATGGACAACGCAACCAAGCAAAATGGCAAACAAAACAACATACAAATCCTCACTTCATCAACATAATGCAATAACATGAGTTCAGTTATAAGTCACAAGCAGTATGGAAGAGTGCTCACTTAAATGCACTAATCAAAAACTGGCTAAAATCAACCAAATCATCATAGTACCGCTCACTGTATCTACTAAATCAACTCCAAGAGCAATGTAAACCCCTATCCACTTCATATAACAACTGGAAGAAAGTGAGGCAGAAAAAAAGAAGGACCTGCCTTCTACAAGAGAAGATCCTCTCTCTGTCTTTTTCTGAGATTTAACCCTATAACAAGTGATTGTGGGAGGGTAGTAGCTAAACACAGTGCCAAATAGCTTGAAACACTCTGACACTCACAAGATATACCCAATTCTCTTCCACTTAATCTTTCTGCTTCATCTCCTGTCCTCCACCTCATCCCATTCCTAGCCAATCACCACTCCTTATTCTAACTTACATATTTACTTATTTTCCTAAACTACTTGGCAACAGCTATTGTCACAGTCCTCAGTCCCCCCACTCCTACAACCACTAAGCAAGAGCTCAGGTAGAAACTAGTCTGCATGTAAATTCTATTAGTCCCTGTATCTTATGCTCAGGACAACAACACACTCATAGCCATTGTGCCCATGCTTTATCTCAAACAAAATATGACATACAAATGGTCACTTCATCAAAATAAGGCAATACATAAGGAAATAATAAGGTCAGTTCAGCTATACATCATGGGCAACAAGGTAGAATACTCACCTCACCAAACTGGAAAAAACAAAGAGACTAAAAACAGTAATCCTAAACCACCAAACCGAAAGCATTAGCGAGCACTCTCCCCTTCTGTGAACTCATCCAGATATCAGTGTCATACCACCTCTCACTATGTATACCAAACCAACCCCTCTAAGCCCAGGGCAACCCCCCACTAACTCCATAAACCAACTTGAAGGAAGGCAGGGTAAAGAAGGAAAACCCTTCTACAAGGGAAAGATCCTTCTTTTTCCCAGCAGACTACCAAATGCCACCTGCCCCCCTTTGTATCGCAAAGTAATAATCCATAAACTCTGTGCTACCAATTCTTGAGAAACAATGAAAGATATACATTGGATTATTTTAGCCTTATGTCACTAAGGTGAACTCTATCATCTAAAAACTACAAGGGATTCCTGTCCATAAAACCCCAATGTTCCAAAACTGAGAAACATAAAGATGGTCCTACCTTTGCCACCCTATGATTAACAGATTTCCTGGCTATCTCACCATCTTAAAGCTAACAGCTGACCTCCAAATCAATCTGGGAATGGTGGCTGACCATATCAGTACTACATCAGCAAATCTTTCCCTAACCAATATCAAATCCCTAATTATTCATGAAAGGAGCCTACACTTGGGTAGTACACCCAAGGCATTACCCCTAGGTGTGTTACTAAAAGATGAGGTACTTTGCAAGCTGCCTGAACATCACTCAACCTTCCAACCAGTTGTTGCCATTGTAGACCTCTGTGACCTTGTTAAATGACTTTGTGACACACTGGGTCAAGGCTCAAAAATACACCCCCAGGTCCAATTGATGTTCTTCTACCGTTCCAGTAAATGAATGAATGTCCCAAAAGAAAAATTTTCTTCTTGTCTGTAAAAGAAGCAACAAGTAATTAACATGCACCAATACATCTAAACTGAATAACTAACCTAACTACCTTATATAAGACAAAAAAGTATTAGATGCCTATCTTCCTGCCTCCATAAGGCAACCAGTCAACCTGCCTTCTGTGGCTAAATCAGAAGCCCTGCCAGTAATGACCAAATGGGTAGAGTACTGTTCCTCCACAATATGTTGGGTCCCGAAATCTCTTTTAATCATAATCAGAAGCTGCATCACAGCTACTGACCAGACCTTCCATTCTTGAAAAATCAAATTGGATGACTTAGCTGTCACTAATCTTTGCTACACTAATCACCAAGCCACTGGACACAAAAAAGCTCCTTGCTCCTGGGTAAAACCACTCACTGTCCCTTACCACTTTGGTCAGCTTTTGATCTACTTAAACATATCCAGACAGATAAGTCTGTCAAACAACCAGCCTTCCATCTAAGGCTACCCAGCAAGGTATTGATCTGAAACACCCCCACATAAGTAAAAACAGCTGATGACTGTAGCATGTAACTCAGATAAGAAATAGACAATTCATAAAAAAAAAAACCTTTTATCAAAACACATAAAAAATCTCTTTGACATTCTCAAAATCCCTTAGACATTTTCAAAATACAGCAGTGTTTGTGAAATCATTAATCCTCACAAGTCTAGCTGTTGTACTTAATGTTGGGAAATAAACGCTCATAGATCTGACTGTCTCCCCTAGCTCCTTCCAGAAACCTAGATAGCTAAGAAGCAACTGCCCTGATCACATTCTCTCATCCCTTGGCATGACCTCTGCAAAATCCAAAAATGCAGTCAATGCTGTACCATAGGATAGCCTCCCTGACTTACCCCAGTACTGTTGAACTAAGGAACCACCCTGCTATCCTTAGCAGGCCTCCCAGATCTCATCTGACAGGCCACTGGACTAACCTGTGCCCACAGAGAAACATGCAAAACTGAAAACATGATAGACCATCAGCAAATTAAGTAGAACTTCCTGTGATATGCTGAGATGAAAAGGATAAATTCATTTTGAGGCAATGTAGAACCAGTATTTTCTTAAAAAAATCTTCTACTTTGCTAATCTCTTGGCCAACATTTGAACCAGCACTAAGTTTGAGTGAAACATCATGGCCACCCAAATAGGCATGAGTTCAGGAAAAGTAATATCTTTCTTCCACTCTGCAGGCCAATGCTCTGACCATCTCTTGGCAAACCATTCACCCTTTAATAACGATCCATGCTCAAATGTCTCAAAGTATCTGTGCACAACTGCATCTGCTTTAAGGACTTTCCGTCCCCCTGCCAAAAGGGAATGCCAGAAAAAGTGTGAAGGAAATCCACTCAGATGGCTATGTCCTTTATCAGCTTGAATAATCTGACCAAATCATGCTTGTGCCTCATTCCTAGCAGCAAATTAGCTAAGGATCTGTTAAATGCTCATCTGAGACATGCAGTCTGGCATGAAAAGTTCAAATGTCTAAGCACCTCCATTAACTCCTTAATCCTAGCTTTCTCTTTACTTAAAATAATCTGAAAAGTTCAAAAGTCTAAGCACCTCCATTAACTCCTTAATCCTATCTTTGTCTTTCCTTAAGATAATCTGAAAAATTCAAAAGTCTAAGCACCTCCATTAACTCCTTAATTCTAGCTTTCTCTTTGCTTAAAATAATCTGAAAAGTGCAAAAGTCTAAGCACCTCCATTAACTCCTTAATCATATCTTTCTCTTTACTTAAGATAGTCTGAAAAGATCAAAAGTCTAAGCACCTCTATTAACTCCTTAATCCTATCTTTTTCTTTACTTAAGATAATCTGAAAAATTCAAAAGTCTAAGCACCGCCATTAACTCCTTAATCCTAGCTTTCTCTTTGCTTAAGATAATCTGAAAAGTTCAAAAGTCTAAGCACCTCCATTAACTCCTTAATCCTAGCTTTCTTTTTTTAAAAATAATCTGAAAAGTTCAAAAGTCTAAGCACCTCCATTAACTCCTTAACCCTAGCTTTCTCTTTACTTAAGATAATCTGAAAAGTTCAAAAGTCTAAGCACAACTCCTTAATCCTAGCTTTCTCTTTGCTTAAGATTATCTGAAAAGTTCAAAAGTCTAAGCAGCTCCATTAACTCCTTAATCCTAGCTTTCTCTTTACTTAAGATTATCTGAAAAGTTCAAAAGTCTAAGCACCTCCATTAACTAATTAATCCTAGTTTTCTCTTTACTTAAGATAATCTCTGACTTCTCCCTAACTTTCCAGTTTCTTCCTTGGGAAGCAAAATACTTCCACCTCAACATCCACTTCAAGACCCAAAATGTTAGCATCTTGCCAGGTCTTTTCTGCTTATCCTTAGCCAGAGCCATACCCAATTATTTTCATAGCTGTACAAAAAAGTCACACAACACACCATTACCAATTTCCCATCACCCACTAAATGTGTCATAACCAACTACAAAAGACCATTGGCATGGCTTTGTCAAAACTGAATTTACAGTTCTGGCACATACCCAATACCACATATTCCTGCTCTCTAATGGTCAGCAGGTAAAATGACAACTCAGTGTTAGGCTTTAACAAGCAAGAGTCAGAAAAACCCAGAATCACCTAAACTGTCACATTCAGTGAAACAGATTGTACCTTGACGTCTTACCTTTCAATGCCATCATTAACTGAGATGCCCTCCAGAAAAAAAAAGAGATATGGTAAATGAGGTGAAATTCACCTGGCTTCTTTTTTGGGCCCAAGCCTAATGGGTAAATTCGAAAACATGAAATGGCGAGGACTGAAATGGTCCTAATACCTGGCCAGCCTGCACTTCCTTGTCCAATACCTGCTGAACTACATAATCTCTGCCCCAAATGATTACTACAACTTTTTCACAACAACCCCCCTTTATTTAATCATGAAACCTACTGTGAAGTGCTGCAACAGCTCCTGGGCTGTGATCTTGTACAGGTACTCCTGAAGGAGCCTTATCAAAACTTATAGCTTAATGGGGTAATGAGAGGACCAACTTCCCTCTCAAAAGTGCATGATGCCACTGCCTCCATGGTCTAGTACCCTGTTACTCCCTATCATTTCTGCATTGGGTCTTAGTCTGCTGCTTTTAAGCCTTACAACATTACCAGATTGTACCATGAGGACCCCCTGCAATAACAGCACTGGTGCATAAATCTGGATATCGGCTAGGCACATCTCCCCAAATTAAAATCCCAACATGGCCTAGTACTACCACTACACCCCCCTTAGCTGACATCCAAACCTGCCTCTCTGTCTAACATTGTGCATAACCAACAGTCAGTATGCCAGCACTCCCACCTTAGTGACTTATCCACTACCTCCAAGTTTCTGAAATGCTGGTTATACCATTGCCAGGCATCCTGCCTAAAGACTGAGCCACCCTGATGGTCAAGAAAAAGGCAACTAGGATAACCCTTACTGAGGTTCCTTCTCTATTATTACTGCCATTCAATAAATAAGACTGTGTACTAAGTTTTCCCAGGTCCCGGCTTTAAATCTGCCTGCACTTTATTGCCTAACACTGACAGGGAAGCTGTGAGAACACCTGATGCCTCTGCAATTTTGCTGAGCTCTATCAGCATTAATAAAACCAAGCACCTCGAAAACTTGCACATCCACATTTTTCTTTTATTGCTAAAGAGATATGAAGAGCTTCTGTATCCTCAGCCAAGAAGCCCTTTTGGTCTTTCATATGACCACCTGATACAGCCTGACTGTGTTTCCCCAAGTGCACCTCTGGCAAGTGGGTAAAACTCCTTTCCACGGATGGCCTGTATTCCAAGAGATCATTACTGAGGTCCTCAATCCTCATCCCCAACTGAGACCCACCATCGTGCTCTTGCCCCTGGCATCCGATCAGCTCTTGCAACTTAACTCTACCCTGCTCACGAGCTCCTCCACAGATCCTAATGACAGATAATCTGACTATTGGTTCTGCACTACTGCCTCGCTGGAATCATCAAAAAATTGTTATTTTGAACCAGCTGAGGTCCTACCAATGTTGCAACATCAGTTCCATTCTATTTCAATCACTTCTATTATCCCCTTCTGTTATGTCCTTCCATGAGACAGTGATCACCAATTCCCTTACTCTTCCCCATGTTCATGGCGGCTACCTCTTGGATGACCAATTCAAGTTGCCTTGAGCCAACTGAAATATCAGTGTATGACATCCTACAAGACAAAAAAAAAACACTTAGAACCTTCATACTAAAAGCTTCTTTTCTGCATGTTATTATGCTGTCCTTGCTATCTGCTCTAGACCCAGACTTGCCCCCCCCCCCTCACCCCAGAGGTCCAGCCCTTCATATCTTTATCTTCCCATGGCAGCTGAACCTTGTCAAGTCATAGAGGCAGGAGCAGGGTAGAAAATGGGAGAATCCCAGGGCCACCCTCACTTTCACCCTCAGTGCCCCAGGTACACCTTTTGTATTACCAAAATTTGCATTTATTTCTGGTACTACTCCAGCATCTAGCCTGGGGAGTCCCTCCCTATTACTCTGCTACCCTGTCTTTTTTTATAAATATTTTATTTTAATGTATACAATAAAGTCAAACTGTTTAGTGTTCACACCAAAATAATTTACTATACTATATTAAAACAGCAGCTAAGTGCTTTTGTCTTCCATGAAAGAACAACCTCAACAGAACTAAATCAATTCACAAACAAAAAAATGAAATACTTTATCATAGTTACATGATAAAAACTCTCTCCAAATAAAAATTACCTTAACTGATTTTTCTTTTTCTTTTCCGTTTCAAAATGCTAGACGTGGATAGGTGGATACATTTTCATTTAATCAGGGTGATCTGTCTGCGTGAAAAAAACAGTTGCCAATATAACTCCCTCACCAGTGAATAGTTTTGCCAATCACCCCATTTGTCTTATTGGAATACTCTTTCTATAACAAAACCCACAAATTTATTGAAATTATCACATATCATGATATGTTTCGCTAATGCATTTTACATATCTTTTTTTTATAGCATATGCATGCTGATAAAGTCTTTTCCCCAACTTTGTTTCTGTCTTACCAATATAAAATGCAGCACAGGATAGACATGTAGCCAGATGCATGAGTACTGTAGAAGTGCAGTTGAAATTGCCCTTGTAATTAAAATAAATCATTTGCCTTGCCTACTATTATGTGTTTGCTAACATGAATTTATACTGTTTAAAATGTCCACAACTATACATACCTTTAGGTCTTGAATTGATGCTGTTTCTACTTGCAGTGTCAATATTTGCAAACCTCCTTTTAATGCTTTGGCCATTTTTGAATAAAACATTAGGAACTTCTTCAATTTTGTCACACACTCTACCACATTGGAATAAGTCCCAGTGTTTCAGTACAATATCATAAATGTCCTTGCTGTCCATAGAACATTTTAGGCATAGGGCCCCATTGTAATATTTCTGACTTCAGCTTTTGTGCTGTTAACCTATGGTTTATGTAAAAGTGGAAGGAAAAATTCAGCTCTATTCTGTACTTTATTAATAACATCTCCCACCATATTCCCAGGGTATGGTCTCTCCAAAATAATTGCCTTAATACTTCAGTTTAACAAAACTTCACTATATTCACAATATTTCATTTTAGCAACGTTGTCATCACTCAAACACATGTTGACTTGTTCAAAAAGGGTTTTACATTTTTACTTGAGCAGAGTCATAACATAGTAATATTTTTGAATATCAAAAAGTGTTTACCAGAAAATTAAATCTGATCATTTTCTATTCTTGGAATGAAGAGGCTAACAGTTTTGTCTCCTTTATTACCTATGACAGATACTTTTGAGAATATACAAATCACCCTTAAAGAGTCTATAAGATACCAAGGCAAGTGACAGAGATGCTTGTCTCTCTCTTGGTAGCTCCTGATCTTTTGGTAGCTCCTGATCTTTAAGCCTAGAATCTATTTAGTTCAGCAAGTCTAGGATTTCTATAGTTGTTTGATATGTTGTGTGAGGTACATACCAAAGGAGGCATTGCACTTTTATTTGGTGAAATCAGTGCTGAATATAAAGAAACAATAACATCTTTAGATTTGGTTGATATACCCGTGGCTATTACTTGTGCAGAGTAGAAGTATTTTATGATTACACTTACAACATGATGATCAAAGTAGAGTGAACTGTCATTCCAGGTATTTAGATGTCTGACTACATTTTCATAAAGTAGTGGATTATTGTCACTATCTTTTGAGGGTAGGTTTTTTTTTTTTTTTGCCACATAGTAAGATACTATACTTTTTCACATTTAATATAAGCCTGTTTTCAGTACACCATGTATTAACTAGAATAAGTTATTTCTGAAACATACAGGTGTCAGTGGGGGGTCTTTAAAATAACACCCAGTTTGCAATCATCTACCAAAAAAAAATAACATTTGTAGGCGGCAAGAACTAGTGAAATTTTTAATAAAGAATAGGCACTTTTGTTCACTGCTATAACATGAGCTTCATCATATTCAAAATTTCCTCTACAAACACTTTGTAAATAATAACGAAACACTGCCATCTAGTGACAAAAATTAAAAACATTCATAATGCATGTAACGTAACATTACCAGTTCTAATTAAATAAAATAAAAACACTGTATTCAAAATCACATGAAAATTTACACATAAAAATTATAACAGTCCTACATAGTTACATATTATAAAATTACATATTGTAACCTAAATACTCCATACTAAAATCAAAATGTAAAGCACTAGTAAATATGCATCCTTCTCATAGGTTCATAGGTGTGTACTAGGCCAACGTCCCTGGAGCCTTTACAAGCCTAGCCCACAGAAGTGATGCCTCTATCAAGTAGAGCCACTGGAGTGATCCCCGGAGTGAACTTTCTATTTCCCATCCATTCATCAAGATTTCTCTTCAAAAGGGCCAGTGAAGTGCTCTGCTTGACATGTATGGGAAGTCTATTCCAGAGCATGGGCAGTCTCTAGGTTATGAACCTGTCTCTCCAGCAAGTTTTATTGATTGTGGTAATGAAGTTGAGGTCTCTGGAGCATGTGGTGTAGAGGGATTGGGATTTCTTTAGGTGTAACATTTCTAACAGGGCTGGGTAAGACATGGCTTTGTAAGTCAAGCAGAGATCGCCTCATAATAGACGATATGAGACAGAGAATAGCCGAGTTTTTTGAGTCTGTCCATGTAGGGCATGTGTTTAAGGCCTAGGATACCTCTTTGTGATGTGCTTTTGTGGCCTTTCCAGCTGTTGCAGGTGTTTAGTGAGGTACATGCCAAATGGGCCATTATACTTGATGATTGGCCTAATCAGGGAAGAGTAGAGAGAGATGATGACCTCTCTCTTCCTGGATGCAAAACCCTTGATAATGAGATGTGCCACATAGAAGGACTTTCTGACCACAGTGGCAATGTGGTGATCGAAGGAGAGGTTGCTGTCAAGCTGTGTCCCCAGATCTCTTATAACGTCTTCAGTGTTTAGTGGGCTACCATCAATGTGGTAATTAGTGGGAACTGAGTTTTTCTAGGGTTGCCAACTTTTCAAATGCCCAGAGTGGGACATGTTCTATAGAAATGTCAGATTTTCCAGGACAAAACATACCTACAGCCATGCATAGCACAGATCTTTACTTGTTTGCACAAATAAAAGCTTATTCTAGTAACATTTGAATTGCGTACGCTACTTCACATAACATATAGAAGTTTCATATATAAAATAACTGTTTTATGCAACTATTAAAGAAAACTTAGGAAATATTTTTGTCCTGAAATCTCAGGACATTTGCTATTTTTTGATTTTGTTTCACAGGACACAACTGCCTAAAGAGGGACTGTCCCTCGCAAAGTGGGACAAGTGGTAACCCTAAGTTTTTCCCAAAGGGAATAACGACACATTTTTTGGCATTAAGCTTAAGGTCATGGTTTTGACACCAGTTATTGGTCTCAGTGAGGCCTTTCTGTAGGATGTCTACATCACTTGAGGAGTTAATAATGGCTCCCAGCTTGCAATTGTCGGTGAACTTGGTCAGCCAGAGCCCCTCTGTCTTGGCTTGGTCATCTGAGAAGTAGATGCCAAATAGAAGAGGACCCAGGACCGATCCCTGTGGGACTCCACTCGTGACTGGTCGGTAGTCTGACTTGGAGTCTGCTACTTTCACACTGTGGGTTCTATCTGTTTGCCAGTTTGCAACCCACCTAGTGATATAGGGGTTGATGCCTAGTTTGGTGAGTCTATCAATAATTCCTGAGTTGGGAATGGTATCAAAGGCCTTGGGCAGATTGAGGTAGGCTGTATGAACAGCCTTATCCTCATCCACAACTCTGGTGACTGACTCAAAGATGTCAACCAGGTTAAGCAGGCATGATCTACCCTTCACAAAACCAAATTGCAGTGGATCCAGAGTCTGGAGATTCCCTTTATCCTTGTTAACTAGGTCCATGATGATGCGATCCATAGCCTTACATATCAGACTCGTTGGGCTAATTGGGCTATTTCACAGACGATTGCAAGCTGGGAGCCATTATTAACTCCCCAAGTGATATAGGCATCCTACAGAAAGCCCTCACTGAGGGTTGGGAGGGTGATCTAATGGTTAAGGTGTTTGCCTTACAAACACAAGGTAAAGGGTTTGAGTCTCACAAGAGATAATTTGCTAGGCTTAAGATGGCTCTGAAGGGCAGTTAGCCTAGTACTAATCTATGAAACTAATGGGGTGATAATTCCCAGGGTCTGCAGTCACTCCCCCTTTATGGAGAGGGATGACTGTAGCAGTGTACCATTCTGTAGGGAGAAAGCCTGAGGTGAGGCTGTGATTGAATAGGGGACACAGGTGTGATGCCAGTTCACTTTGTAGTTTATGTTGAACACAGCCAGGGATATTGTAGGGTCCCATAGAAGCTGTATTCTTGGCCTTGGACAATGCAGCTTTAGCCTGTGCTGCAGTAATGCTGGGTGCCTGGCATTTTTCCAGTATTGTGATTGGTCCTTTAGGGGGGGTGAGAGGGGTAAAGTTGGCACTGAATCTGTCGGCCAGTATGTTGGAAATATCTGTTGGCTCAGTATAGGATGTACCATTGTGCAGTAACTCAGAGAAAATGTGGGTATTGACATGGAGATTCCTGATATAACTATAGAAGGCTTTGTATTTGTTTTTAGTGTCTGCCACAATTCTGCCTTTATAGTTAACTTTAAAGGTTTTGATGAGAGATCTCAACTTTTTGTTGAGGCTAATAAGGGATTTTTTCCAGTCTTGGGACTTCACCTTTTTCTGCAACAATTTCTTCCTTCTGATGTAGAGTTTGTTAATGGCAGGGGACCACCAGATTCACTTCCTTTTTTTGGAGGAGAGCGTCTTGGTTCTGTTGGGTATGGCTAGTTCCATGCATTTATGTACATACTCGTACAGTGCATTGGTGTATGATTTGGCTGTCATGCACCTATTTTCCATTTGCATGGATGCCATGAAGTTAGGCACCTCTGTTTTTAGGACCCCAAAGTCAGCGTTGGTGAAGTATTTCATGGTGGTTAACTTTGCTGGTGGTGTGGGTGAGATGTGGATTTCCATGGTAATTAGTTTGTGGTCCGATCTAGCCAGAGAGGAATTGACTACTGGTGTTGAGCAACAGTTGCTCATGTTAGTAATAACCAGGTCAAGGATGTTGCTTCCTCTAGTGGGGGTAAGAATGAGCTGGTCCAGCACATTGGAATTAATGAATTCCAGGAAGCATTGGGCAAGTGTATTGGTGCATGAGTAGTTTTCTCAGTTGATGGAAGGGTAGTTGAAGTCACCCAGTATGAGAGTGTTGGGTTGGACCTTAATAGTTTCCAGAGTGCTTAGGAATGTGGAATGAGAGTCTTGGGACATGATTGAGGACCTATAGTAGGCTATGACCTGTGTCTTACTCAATGTTAGTTGTACCTGAAGTATCTCCAATGCATTATGCTGGGCTACTAGTCTGGAGGTGTGCATATCCTTTATGAATGTGGAGACACCACTGCCTTTGGAGCTTTGTCCATTTTCTGGGGCCAAAAGGTGTGGAATGAGTTATAGTCTGGTAGCACAGTGGTGCTTTCTGCTGCTTTAAACCGGGGTCACTGTTACAGCACAAATGTCAATGTTCTCCATTTTGAGGACTGCTTCGAGCGAGTGCATCTTGAGATTTAGACTTCTAGCATTGAGCAGCAAGATCCTCAGACTGCATTTATTTATAGCTGTTACAGTGGTAATTTGGTCTTTGGAACACCACCTAAAAAAGGCACTATAGTGGTGACAAGAGTCTTAGCCAGTATCCGGAAACCTAGGGGTGGCAGATGCAGGCCATCTCTGGCAAAGCATCAAGGTCTGTCAATCATGTCATTCTAGCAGACAGATACTGGATCCCCTTAGAATGACACCAGAAACATAGTCAATCGTTGGAGTCAATAATTTTCTGCTTGTACTGTGGTATCATTCTGGGTGATGGTAGGATGCTGCTCAGGGCTAGGGTCATACCTACCTGAGTCACATAATCCGAGAGCTCCTCCATGTCTCTTTTCATGTAGTCCAGGGAGGTATATCTCAGGTCATTCACACCCATGTGGACAATGACAGAGCCATACTTGTACTTGTTGTGGAGTGACCTGAGTGCATGTGTTATGTGCCAGATCCTGGCACCCGACAGACAGCTGAATGTTACCTTCTCCTTATTCAATCTAGTGAGTGGGACATCAGTGTGCCTCACTATCGAGTCACCTATGATTAGTGTATTGGGCAAGCTGTTTTGCCTTAGGGGCTTAGGTTGAGGGGCACACTGTGTAGGTGAGCTATGTGTCTTGTGATTTGTGCTGTGTTGTGGTGGTCAAGTGCGTTTCTGATCTGGAGGTCTCTGCTGCTTGGATAGATTTCTACTGAGAGCCACCATGAAGGTAGGTGTGTGGTTTGTGTTTTTATGTGAGAGCTGTGATGGTGGGTGTTCTGGAGGGCTATGTTTTCCATGTGGTGTGGTGCAGGTGTTGACCTTCTCCTCTTGACCAGCTATTCTGGTTTTGGCTGGAGAGTGCACGTCTTCCAGTTTTGATATATAAGTACATCTCTCACAAGTCTGAGTGTTGGGAGGTAAGAGGAGAGGGTTGTTTCTGTACATGAGGCAGTTGCTACACTGCCTCAGAATACCCAAGTTCACCAGGTTAATAAGAGAAAACACAGGGAACTGAACTTTAGACATGCCAGGAGGGATAGTCATTATTAATAAGTACTGGAGCTGTTTTCTTATAGGACATTTAGTTCTGTTAGCACTTACGTGTGCTACAATAATTGCTACAAAAAAAACATATGAAGTGCTAGGTGAAAAAGCTAGTTAAATGCAAGAGAGATGAGAACTATCAGACCATAAATAGAAGACTATGAATAGAAGGTCGATCATTAATACTAGGGGGGTTTGTGGAATCTAGTAACACTCGCCAAGAGAATTCCTTCTTTTCCACTGACCAATTACCCCACCCCCAGTCAAAGGATGGAGCCATTTCTAACACAAACAAATATTTTTTTTAAAAATCCTGACATTTCTCAGAGTGCTTAGATAAAGCGTTATTGGGGTTCATCTTCTTAATAGTGTAAACATGCTGATATATTCAAGTTTTTAAAGCTTTTTCAGTTTTTCAAACATAAAAAGTCAACCATGAAATACACTGTGCAAGATAAACTATCCCCTTAGTGTTACAGTTATACTTCCCATTATGATAAATAGGTTTTGGAAAATTTTCAGTTGTAAAATTTACACCTTCACCTATAAAGCTGCACGGGTCTATATTATATCATCGAACGCTTAAAAAAGCGAACGCTGATTGATCGACCTAATTTAAGCAAAAGCTTACAATCTCGAACTGTCAAATCAGTGATTTTTTTCCCAGGGAAAAAAAACGCTGATCCAAAACACATACACACAACACAAGCACACCAAACAAACAGAAATCC
The DNA here is from genome assembly GCF_019279795.1 of Protopterus annectens. Lineage (NCBI taxonomy): Eukaryota > Metazoa > Chordata > Ceratodontiformes > Protopteridae > Protopterus > Protopterus annectens. Next base: position 1,011,251,043 of record NC_056745.1, read on the forward strand.
ACACACATACACCTAAAATCTGATACCTAACCCTACACTAAACTATGCACACACCACTAACTACCCACTTACCTTAACCCAAACCCTAACCTTAAGGTCCGTCACTATCGCACACTCACCTCACCCGCTCCCTAACCCTAACTCACTTAATTCTGCCCTAACCCTCATGTCCACTCAATCGCACACACACCTACCCGAGCCCTAACCCTAACTCACCTAAACCACCCTAACACTCACATCCACAGAATCGCACACTTACCTGAATCCGACCGGTAACTTTCCACCATAACACTGAAAATACCTAAGCAACAGAAACGGACAACCAAATTCTTTCCCTAGGAAAAAATTTGAGTTTCTGCTGCTTCAATATTTTGCAGTTTCGTGAAAATAAGTTAGATCAATCAGCGTTCGCTTTTTTAAGCATTCAAGCATATAATATAGACCCATCTGCACTGGGCTTTAAACATACCTTTGCAGATATATGTTCAGTGTTCTTACTGTTACTTCCTTTTTCAAAAACTGACAGCACTGCATAATGAACTGTTAAACTTTTTTAACCACATTGGGTTTGAATTTATGGAAAATTTCTTTAATGACAATGAGCATATCATGAAAGTGCTAGAGAAAGACATTGAAAGACTATAGGATGAAATAATTGGGAATTTACTGTTTCCTTCTATAGAAGACCTATGTAATCAAACTTTTCCAAGATAGACAGGGAATGTTATTAAAATGAGAAAGGAGAAGAAATTACCCAGGGATCATGAACAATATCAAACTAATCGGGCATATCCATGTCCCTCTCCTAGAAACAAGTCTAAGCAGGTTTTCCATGAAGCCAAAACATATGATGAGGATATAACAACAAATACAGAGACCATGGAAAACAATGGGGAAGTTTTTTTAGAAGAAACCAGTATGTCATGATGGTCTTCCAGAACAAGGAACAAGAACAACAGGATTCAATAGCAGCAAGATGCACAATTGGGATGCAAATGGAATGGCAACCAGAACAAGAACTATCAACCTGGTAGGAGATGCTTGATTAGCTGGGGCCAGTGAAGGAGATGAGGTCATTTTGCACTCATTGATCAAGGTACCATTTTTGAGTTTAAAAGTTTTAAGATTTATAATCACAGTCACCTGGATATTACACCACTATATGGTGAATTATTTAGTAAAGGTTTTATTTTTGTGCCAACTAATAAGTTTAAGCTATTTGAAAACATATTAGATTTGAAACTTTTTACACACAAATTAAATTTGGCATTATTTTTTAAAGACAAGCACCAACTGTCTGCTGGAGTTGGCATACTATGAAGAGCTGGCTTATTCCCCCCCCCCCACTAAACACCTGTATGGGTACATTTGACCTAGCAAGTGACAGAGAATTGCGTGTTTTGAAGTCTGGTTACACTAGATACAACTTAATTTTAGAGGAAAAGAAGCTGTTAAATGATTTCAGCAATCACCAGTCTATAAGGATTATGAAACCAGACAAAGGATGTGGGGCAGTGTTGATGGACAGTTATATATTCACAGAAAATATTACAATACCTCAACAATGGTGATCTTTTTTTTTTGTTAGTGTGAACAAGAATGAGATTACTATAGCATATCAGGGTTTAGATCTTTGGTTGGATTACATCACTGCTAATTATAGCTTGGATGTTTCAGTGTATGATATTTTGAAAGATGACTGTCCAGTTATGCAAAACATCTTTACCATTCCTAAAGTCCATAAGTCAGTGATTGATCCCCCACTTCAACCATTATCAGCTGCAGCTGGTTCAAAAACTAAACCTTTGGCTATGTTCATGGACACCACTTTGAAATCCTTCTTTGCTGATAAGCCTCACATTCTCAGGGATATATGGCATTTTTAGATGAAGTATTGGTTATTGATGTTAAAGACTTGTTTTTAGTTATCCCTCATCAAGAGGGGTTGCAATGGTTCAATAAAGCCTTAGTTAGTAGGTTTATTTTAACCCACAGTACAAAAAAAATGGTTGTGGAAGCCACAAAACAAATTTGCTAAACAATTTTGTACTTTTTTGAATTGGAGTATTTTAAGCAAACCTCTGGAGTAGAGAAGGGGGCTTTGGCAGCCCCATTTTCTGCTAACATTGTGCTATGGTGGTATGAGATTTTTTTTGTTTTATCATTCCTTTTTGCAACTTGCATAATAAAGTTTTGAGATTTTTAGATGACATTTTTATTTTATGGTCAGGTAATGGTGAACATGTAGATGAGGTTTTGAAGTTTATTAATAGCACTACTTTTTGGCATTTAAGGGTCAGTATGACAAAAATGAGATAAATTGTTATACTTGAACATTGCTAATGATATTACTGAACATCGGTTTACCTTATCAATCTACAGGAAAGAAACATATAGAAACAGTTTGCTACATTACAAAAGTTATCATCTACCCTGGCAGAAGAGAAATTTTGTTAAAAGCAAATGCATTAGGGTATCACATTTTACTACTGATGATAGTTGGTTTCATGGTGAAACCAAGGTTTTGAGTAAGATTTTTTTTTTTTTTTTTTTTTTTACAGACAATATCCTGTAGGCTTGGTTGAAAACTTAAAGGATGAAGTGGTTAGAAGTAGGTCTAAGTTTTATAGACCAGTGTTGAAATATGGTCTTGGGATTACAATAACTGAGGGTAGTAAAGTGTTGCTTTCCCAGAAAAATGAGCAGGTCAATGCTGTAAATTAAAACAACTTTCCTAGAGCATTGGTATGCAATTTTAGAAACACTACTAAGGAAGTCAAATCAACATTAGAGAGGAATTGGAATAACTAAATGTCTACACAGAGTGTGTCTATTGTTTTAGGAAATGGCCTCCTTATGGTTTACAGATCAGGAAACAATTTAAAAATATTTTTTGAAAAAGAAGGTAACAGTAAGTAGACTGACCACATATCTGTAAAGGGGATGTTTAAATGTGGGGCCTGTGCACAGTGCAGATTTATAGGTGAAGGTGTGGATTTTATGACTGGAATTTTTCCAAAACCTATTTATCCTAATGGGAAGTACAATTGTGACTCAAAGGGGCTGGTTTATCTTGCACAGTGTATTTTATGTGTGGCTTTTTATGGTGGAAAAACTGAAAAAGCTTTAAAAACTCAGATATCTCAGCATGTTTACACTATTAATAATCTGCTGCTGTTGAGGAAGATGCATATTTAGTAGTGCTTTAAATTTTAATGCGAAATTCTTAGGTTACAATATGTAACTTTGTAGGGGCATTATAATTTTTATGTGTAACATTTCATGTGATTTTTGAATGTGCTGTTTTATGTTTTATTTAACCAGAACTGGTAATGTTTAACTGTATGCCTAATAAATGTATTTTTTTTTCATTTTTGCCACAGTGTTTTATTGTTACTTATGGAAGTGTTTGAAGAGGGTGTTTTGAATCTGATGAAGCTCACATTAGAGCAGTGAATGCAGGTGCTTATACTAGTTTCTGGCATCTACAAATGTAATTGTTTTGTAGGTAGATTTTGTTGGATGAATCATCTACAGTTAATCAGATGTCTTCATTCTCCATTTGGAGATCAGACAAGTAAATGCCAAAAAGAAGGTGTCCCACTACAAAGCCCAAGGGTGATAGAATGGTCACCTTCATAGTTTCAGATGAGGCACCTGCTACACAAACTATGTGTATCTACATTTTAGCCAGTTGCTATGTATCCTACTACATGAGGATCTATATTTAAAGCACTTAGCTTACTTAGAACACCTGCATGGTGTACAATGCCAAAAAGTTTGGCTAGATCACGATACACTGGATAAACAGCATGGCCACTGCCAACAGTCATGTGGTCCTTTCAATTGAATTAAGTCAATTTAATAGACAGAATTTCAGCAGCATCTCCTTTTGATGAAACTGGATTGTTGAGGGTCTCACCTAATGAGATTTTTGGTATCCTGTTTGCAAAAATCAGGTATGATATCCTCCATAGCCTTACAGATCAGGGTCATAGGTTGATGGACACATAATTACTGTGTCCGTGGTATGGCCATCCTTGACTGGGGTCATTACCACTATGATGTGCCTTAAATCAGGAGAAAATATGGTCCAAAGTTTAGATAAAACAATTTAAGGAGAGGTTTACTGAGGGTGTGTTTGTCAGTATGTTGTCAGTTTCCTTGAATGAAGTATCATTGGTCCTGGTAACACCTTTAGATCATGTCTGTTGGTGATAATCGAGGATGAAGTGGATTCTGGGATGTTGCAAGTATGAATATACTTTTCAGTGGGGAAGTTTGAGACAAATAGTCAGAGTAGGTGGCCATATTTAAGATGAGTTTGAGTACTTTTGGGTATTGTTTCTTAGGTTTCTAACATAGCTAAAGAAGGACTTGTAGCTATCCTTAACTTCAGAAGCTACCATAAGTTAAGAGGTTACTTTATAAGTCCTAATAGCGTTTTTAAGTTAAGAGGTTACTTTATAAGTCCTAATAGCGTTTATCAGTTCTCTGTTAATGATTTTATACTGTGCTTGTTATGAGAAATTTTGGGCCTGCGTATAACTTCTGGCATTTCTTTTTTCTAATATTGTAAATTTTATTTATGTTTATGGACCATTAGGGTGGTTTGTTTTAGAATTTCCCATTGTATTTTGCTCTGGTTGGACTGCTAATTCTATCCATTTGTTAAAGTGGTGGCATAATTCCTTTATTAAGCTGACTGCATTGATAGCATCTGAGAAGGTTTTATCATACAATTTTGAGTTTTTACCGTATAACTGTGCAAGGTTTGCCTTTTTGAAATCCATGTATTAGGTAATGTTGTTTTCTGGGACTTTGGAGATTTTGAAGGCAGATATCACAAGTTTATGGTCCAACTTACCCAGGGAAGGAATGACCAGAGAAGTAGAATGTGTAGGGACTATATTCATGAGGATTACATATAAAATACTTTGTCATCTGGTGGGTTTATTAGCTATCAGTTCCAAAGAAAATTTTGGTAATTAAGTCTAACAACTTTGGGCATACCTCATGTTGGAGGTATAGGTACTCCAGTTAATTACAGGACAGTTAAAATCTTCTAAAATAAGGAATTATTGTTAATAGGACATTAACTACTTTCAGGAGTCAAACATAGTCATCTGGGGACATGGTGGGTGTCCTGCATCTGGGTATAAGTTAGTAGTTTGTCTTAGTTGTGGTTATCTAGAGTTCTATGAATTCTATTTGTATGTCTCTGGGAGTATGTGATTCTTGACAAATATAGATACACCACTGAAGTTATCACCAAGCCTGAAGGTACTGCAGTCACAAAACCCAGGTATTTTACTTTTAAACCAAGTCTCACTTATTACACAAACATGTATATGTTTCAGATGCAGGAGTACCTCTGGAAGAGGCAATTTGTTGTTCAGACTTCTGATATTCAGAGGAGCTAACATAATGTGGTCTAAATTCAGGATGACAAATTTCCAATGCTGGATATTGGTTAACTGTACTCTGCCTTCAAAAGGCACTACAAGGATAGAAAAGGTTTTAAACAATATGTAGAAGCCTTTGAATATGGAGTGAAGACCAACCTTTATGAAGAATTGGAGTATCAATCAGTTCTTCATCTCACCTCAAGATGATACATATTGGATCTCCCTAGAGTAACAACAACTATTCAGGCAATTGTTGAATCAATTAACTTTTATTTGTACCTAGACTTCATTTTAGGTGCAGGAAGGATTCTGCTTAAAACCAGACTTTACTTTACTTCATCAAATGGATGGAAAATTCTAACATGTCTCTTTGCATGTACCTTAGGGTTTTGTATTGAGGTCATTCAAATCTACATGGACCATCACCATATTATTGTCTGTTTGTTTTTTGTCACAGTTATTTTGTCTGGCATTCTCAACTTGTTGGATAGTTCTTAGTTTTTCTTTACAGAATTCTGGGAGTTAGGATGGCCTCGCAGGCCATGTTTTTGCAAAGAACTTTATTTATTTTATTTTATTTTACATTTGTTAACCGGGGGTGTCTGACTGAGCCAAAAAGGCCCTTTTTCAGCAGAGGTCTGGGGAGAAAAGCTCCGCAAAAAAAAATTACAGACACATTTAGTTATTTAGACATAATCAGTATACACACAAATTACAAGAGACATGTTTTTACAGTGGTATGCGGCACAAACAGTTACAGTGGAGAGAACAATAAAAAAATATATTAATTTTAAAAATAAAGGTAAGTAATAGATTTGTGGTGTACGGCTGAACTTTGGAATGTAGGTAGAATACATACATAGTACACAGGTACAGTACATACATTGTAGATTAGCCAGTGTTTGTGAGTAAGATTGAAAAACTATTATCAATTGCTCTAGATTTAGTATGTATATGTTATCCGCTTTCACTAGCCTGGGGAGCAATCATGGCACTGCCAACTTTGCTTGAGATGTTGCCTGATGAGGTCTTTAAAGGAGGCTTTGGATGATGTGTTTTGAATGCTAGTAGGGACAGAGTTCCATTTTTTAGCCACCGAACTACTATATAGTGCATATCCAAAGCTATTGTAGCTGTTGGTGACTTCTAGTAATAGTTTGCTTGATGATCTTAGAGGCCTTTTGGCTGAGTGATGTTGTACTAGGTTTTTGAGGGCAGGACACTTATTGGGGAGGTAATAGATAGAATGACAGAGGCAGAGCTGATTGTAGGTTAGGAGATTGGGCAGTTCAAGCCAGTGGAGCTGTCTCAAAGCAGTACAGTGATGAGTTCTATATGAGCAATTTGCAGCAAAGCGGGCAATTCTGTTATAGCAAGCTTCCATTTTGCTTAGTTCAGTTTTGTTGAGATTAGTCAGAATGGGAGATGCATAGAGTAGGGTGGATAGAAGTTGGGAGCGAGCAATGGCTGATCTTGTGTTGTTGGTAAGAAATGGTTTGATACAGTAGAGTGACCCCAGTTTGGCATGTACTTTTTTAATAGTTAAGTTCAGATGGCTATCAAATTTTAGGTGGGAGTATATGGTTATTCCCAATAGCTTAGCCTGTGCCACTGGAGCAATTGGAGTAGCATTTGTGGAGTAGATAGTGAATTGACTGTTAGTGTTTTTGTTAGAACTGGTTATAATCATAAGCTGAGTTTTCTTTGGATTGAGGATAAGTTGGGCTTTGGTAAGGTAGTTTTCAACGTCAGAGAATGCTAGTTGAGTTGTTTGCAGGAGGGTGGGAATGTTTTGTGCAGCACAGATTAAGGTAGTGTCATCTGCATACTGAATTATAGATGCATGCTGTGTGGAGGTGTGGAGGTCATTTGTGAAGACTGTGAATAGTAGTGGTCCTAAGATAGAACCCTGTGGGACTCCTATAGTTATGGGCAGCTGAGGAGAGAGAATTTTCCCATTTCACAGCTTGGTACCTGTCAGTTAAGTAGCTTTGGAACCAGGTAAGAGTGGAATTAGATAGATGATATTGGTTTAGTTTGTTTAGCAGGATGTGGTGTGAGACTGTGTCAAATGCTTTGGACATATCCAAAAAAAGAGTTGACACTTGCAGGCCTTCATTTTTGAGACGGTTCACTGTGTCTGTGAAGCACAGGAGAGATGTAGTGGTACTATGGGCAGGTCTGAAACCATGCTGAGTAGGTGACAGGATGTTGCAGTCTAGGAGATAGTTTAGCATCTGGGTATGGATGCATTTTTCTAGGATTTTGGCCAGGGGGGGAGAGTAAAGCAATGGGTCTGTAGTTATTAAGTTCAGTGGAGGTCCCGCCTTTATGTATGGGTGTAACATAGGATATTTTCCAGAGTTTGGGCACATAGTTTTCAACAATTAATCTGTTTATGAGAGTGGAGACTGGGATAGCAATAGCATCTGCTGTAAGTTTCAAGAAATAGCTGGGGAGTAGGTCGGCTGCTGTTGATGAGGTTTTTAGTTTGGAGAGCATGCTTTTGATTGAAGTGGTGGAAACTGTTTTGAGGGTAAAGCTTGTATTAGTGTTATTTGTGTTGGGGGGATAGTGAGGAAGGAACTGTCCTGTGATACTAAGGATAGAATTGAGTTCACAAAGTGGGAGTTGAATTGTGTTTCGATGGGAACTTTAGTGTCAGGGGTGGTTGGTTTGGAGGTAGCCTTTTGGGTGGATTTTAGTAGCTGGTTTACATTTTTCCAAAATTTTTGCGGGTTGTGTTGGTATTTAGTTTGTAATGTTGTGTAGTAGGATTTTTTGTCCAGCCTAATGCATTTTTTGCATGGTTGCGCAGTTCTTGGTACTTAGTTAGGCTTTGTGTTTCTTTGTTTTTTTAATAGTAATGCCAGGCAGTGTCTCTGGACTTGAGGATTTGTTTGGTTTCTTTACTGAGCCAGGGGTTTGTAGAGGTTCTAACCTTGATTTTGCGCAATGGAGTGACAGTGTCTAGGTGTTGATGTTTTTCATCTTAACACATCTGAGTTGATGGGGAATCTTACAAGATTATTGCATTTGTTCACTCATCCACCAGTGGAAGTTTCTACAGACCAGGAAGTTAACAATAGCTCTGGTATCCCTTGAGGTGTCGATAATGCTTCTAGGATTGAAGTAAACCTGGATATTTATGAAAGAGAGTGTAGCAACAACATGGGTTGGGTCTCCTATTCTAAAAATGTAGCAAATTTCAACTTTGACTAGTGGTTGGAATCGGATATTTGGTCCAACACGGCTGATGGTGGTTCATTTAAAGGTACTGTAAATACAATGTTAAAAAAAGTTGAACAACTTCTTTTAAATCACTGTTCACTGCAGTTAGATATAGCTTATTTAAAGGAATGTTTCAAAGAGAAAATGATGCTGAAAGGGATGAGGATCTGGAAATTTCCCAATGGGACTGTGAACAGTTTTCCATTACATTTTGAATTGGTTAAGTTATTTGACAAGATTGAATTTAAACTTATGAACCTGATTACTGCTGGTAACACATGGCAGTTGAAAAGCGTTAATACAGAAATAATGGACTTTAATAGATCAATTACTAATGACTTCGTTTTCAACCAGCACAAAGAGACTTATGTATCAATGCTTAAGAAGGTAGATGTGTTTGTGCAAAACAACAGGGCTTGTAAGCAAAAGCAGTTGTTGCGAGATCAAATGGCATACAAATATATTTTTGCCTATCCCACTCCTGAGGGCTCAGAATTAGAGATGAGTTTGGACTCTGTCAAACTTGGATCCTTTACAGATGGTATCATTAGAGAACGATGAAGGCCACAACTTTGATGGTGGCTGTGGTGGTGTGGATGATATATCTAAGGATATACTGGACGTGGAGGATTTTTCTTCCCCTATGGCATGTTGTTCCAAGAAGACAAACAATTCTTATCTCCTGAGGAGAGTGAGGGGTCGTCGAAAATGGCAAAAGAGGAAATAATTCAGACACATTCTCAGGTATTGTACTGATTCTATGTAAGAACAATTTTAAGATTTTTAACTAGTCTGGCTTCTATATTACTGATACTTATTTTCTGTTATTTGAAAGGGGATTCATGTTTGTCCTTGATAAGCATTTGAACTTGGTAGAGAGTTTACTGAATCTTAAAATGTTCACTAATAAAATTAATTTGACTCTGTTGTTTAAAAAACAAGGAACAAGTGAAGATATAGGCAGGCTAAATAAGAAAAGTACTTATAACCCCCCTTTGAATCCTGTTCTCTTATTTTTTGAGAAACAATGCAAATTAAGTCTCAGAGAGATTTATTCAGAGTCATGTTCTGGACATTTTTATAATTTAACTAAAGCTGAACAGTGCCTGTTGTGAACTTGCATCCGATAAATTAATCAGGATTATGAAACCTGACTAAGGGGGTGGAGTGCTGATTATGTTGCAAATAGATTATGTGTTCCACGTGTTTGATCTGTTAAATAACCAGTCAAATTATGTTACAATTTCACTGAATAGAATGAATGTTTTTTATCACAAAATTGACTTGTGGCTCAAGGACCTTCTTATGGACGAAATAACTGTATGAGTTTATACCAGTTCTTAAAGGTGGAAAAACCCAGATTACCCAGCATCTTTGGTATACCAAAGGTGGATAAGAGTATTGAGCACCCCCATTTTCATCCTATTGTGGCAATCCATGGCTCCAAGACTGAACTCCTAGCTAAGTTAATTGATTGAAGATTAAAGGGTGCCTTGGGGAAGTATAATCCCATATTACAAGACTCTTGGTATTTTTTGGAGATTATGAGGGGTACTGCAGGTCTTTGTTACTATGGATATAAAGGATTTGAGTCTATATTATAAACACAAAAGCTGTAAACAGTGAATACATCTACATCGACACATAAAGATTGATGTACAAAAAGAGCAAAATATATAACCAGTGAAAATGAAAATGCCGAACGTATTTCATCAACCAACAGCGGCATGCACATAAGCTCAAACTAACTAAATAAAATTAAATTAACACACTTTTGCAGGGGGGGCACGCCACCCTGCACCCCCCATGTGGGGGACTGTGCCATCCCCCCTACTTAAATATACCATCTCTGAGACCGCACCACAGTGGGGAAAAGGATATATTTTCTCATCCCCATGATCGCCGTGCTGGCCAAGCTAATACGTTTCGTGTTTTCATTTTTGCCGATTACATATTTCACTCTTTTTGTACATCGACCTTTATGTGTCGATGTAAATGTAGTCGCTATTTTGAGCTTTTGTGTTTATAATATAGACCCAAGGATTTATTTTCAGTTATTCCACACTAAAAGGGGTTGGTTTGGTTTGAGGAAATTCTGTATGAATTGGTATTAGCTCCAGTGCTGAAGCTGGCATGCTGAAAGAGACATTGGTATTGATACTAACAAACATTTTTTTTCCCTTTGAGGGTGAGTTCTACCATCATGTCACCAGTGTTGCAATGAGGGTTGCTTGTTCCTCCAAATATGCCAATGTTGTCCTGGTATATTGGAAACTGAATGTTTTGTTTAAATCCAAGTTTGCTGCCTATTGGGATATTTATCTTTCATTTTTGGATGACATTTTTATTTATTGGAAAGGTCCAATTTTAAACTTGGGCAAGTTTGTAACATTTTCAAACACTAGCACTGAGTTTCTAAAATTCACCAACAAAAAGCTTTGTGTGTCAATTGACTTTTTGGGCATTATGTTATATGAAAATGTTGATGTAAATTGTTTTTCCTCCAAAATTTATAGAAAAAGTACATTCTCAAATAGTTACTTACATTTTCAGTATACTCACCAATTAAAGAAGACAATAAGCATTGTTAAAGACCAAATGGTCCACATCTCTAGATTAGTTTGTGAAAATTAGACCTTTATTGAGGAGAATGGATATTTAAAATGGTTGTTTTTTGAAAAGGGATACCCCAAAGCATGTTGGACCAAATTGATGCTGAAGTTGGTAAGGGATGGAATGATCAATTCACCCCAATACTGATGTGGGGAATAGTGAAACCCAGACCACCTAAATGTAATGTGGGCCCATCTAATCTTATTAAATATTCCAACAGAGTCAGTATGATGGAGCAGGTGACTGACAAACACTGCTTCCTTGAGTATTAAAGACATCTTGGAAAATGGGTATACCCAATGTTTAACCGTTGGGGATACCAGGAGATGTAATCACTGTAATAAGTGCCCTTTTATTCCTGAGGATGCCCCAAGTTAATATTTGAAAGAAACATGTACAAATTGATACACTTCCTAAGGCCAACTGTAACACCAAGGTTGTGGTATATGCAGTAGTTTGCTAAGCCGATAGTGTGTTTTATATAGGTAAGCCTGTTTGCTCTTTAAGGGAGCATATATAGGAGCATGATTATGCTATAAAAGCAAAGAATTATAAAAAAGCTTCACTTAAGCATAGTATTAACTGTGTTATTAGCAACACATTTCGTTTTATAGTATTAGATAAAAATTGGGATTGGTCCTTTTGTGAGTGACTAGGAAAGCCACTGTCCACTTGGTTTAAATGACACTATCAATATTAATTGTGTGCTGAAAAGGAAGGCTTACAACATTTAAATTCCATTAACTCTAATTTGTCTGTTGTTTTTAATGATGTAAGCGTGGTATAGTCTCCACGTATACCCCACCCCCACTTGTTAACAACACCTATCAGCTACCTACAATAAGAGTATAATTTGATAATTGCTTTTCTTTTGTAAAGGTATACATATGTACACATATTAAAGTATACTCAAATGATCAACGAAAGATGGACCCCTGCCCTTAAAAAAAATATATATGTGTATATATATATATATATATATATATATATATATATATATATATATATATATATATATATATATATATATATATACAACTTTAATATATTGTAATAACTTTCTCTAAAGTGCCTATTGTATATTGTACTTTCTTTGTTGTCTCTAAATATTTCTGTTAAATTCTATGTAAAACCAACACTGTACTTGTCAATGTTGCTCTTGTTTTATTGGAGATTTTCTCCCTGGGCCTCCACTGAAAATGGGCTCACACCCAGATGGACTATCCCGGTCAACAAATGTAAAATAAATAAAATAAACAAATAAATGTCTGTTTTTTTGTATCTTTTAAACTAATGGCAGTATTTTACATTGTTGTATTTTAGGTACCTGTTTCTTTAAGGCAACAGGTATGTTTGTCATGTGATGGTTCCATTTTCTGTTTAAACAGTGATTTACTTTGGGTGAGGCATTCTGAAGAATTCCTTTACATGCTGGGATAAAAGAAGTCATTGACTGTTATTAAACTGTTCTGCTTGGTATTTAGCCTTCTGTTTTATTATTCATGTTATAGTCATATTTGTTCTTTGGAAGGGCCTTTATGACCCCTCGTAACATCAGATATCTTGGTTCCTTGAACAGCAACTGATTTTAACCCTATCTCTATATAGCCTTGTGAGAAGAGAATGTATATGCCTAACAAATGAGTCACCAACCACTAAGTCATTTTTGTTAATAAAGTGTTCATAACTACAAGACTGGGAGAAAATCTGACTCTTGGTCACTTTCTGTTGTAGGCGTGCATAGAGGGGATGAGTTAGGGAATTTCTACTTCTTACAAGCTTTAGGAGGCTTTGGTAAAGTTTTCAGTGGCCCTAGAGTCTAACATTATAATGTGATTTTGCTGAGAATGTGGTGGAGGTTAAGCTGTGAGTATATGATGATACAGACCTGCACATATGCAGTGATACAGCTTTAATGCCAAATATAACATATTTGATACTAGGGTTGCTATAGAGGTCTAAGAAGTTTGTGGGTATATTGTCAGGCGTTATAGTTCATGATGTGTCAGATACCATTAAGTCTATTGACAACCCTGTAGGTGTCATTTGATATTTACATATCAGATCAGCGTACTGTTATTCTTTAAATGATCTTACTGTGCTTCAGTTGTGCTAACAAATGTTTTTTTTTTTTTTTTTACTTCTCATTTGTTTTGCAGCACATTAACAAATTAAACTTAATAGACAAGACATACTCACCTCAAGATGTTAGAGCACTTGGTCTCCCATCCTTATAAGTGTCTTTAGTTTCATTATGCATCTTTAACTTATTTGCCAGGTATTAGTCTTTCTAATATAGTAATGCTTGATTTCTTCCCACAGGTGTCTCTCTCTGTGTCTGAAATGGCCAGAGTCACCTCAGCTGCAGCTCTCTGTTACTGTACCGGAACATTTTCCACCAGCTCTGCATACTCATCATGGAACAATGGTGGTACCTCACCACTGATGTGCCACCTGCCTGAACAGCCCTATTGAAAGGCAGTGGTGAAAGCTACAGATAAGAGGGAACAGCCGATGAGGTGGAACCCATACCAATGCCTTTTGCAGTAAGCGAAAACATGCTAAATTACCAGGCTACAGACACAGAGCCACCAGTGACCTCCACCTCAACATCATGGACTTCCCACCCTGACACCCCTGGGCAGGGTTCTAATTGCTAGTTTGATAGATGATTTGGTAGTGCACCTGTTTCAGTGTCCTTCTCCTATCAGCATAATTTGTGCACTTAACATATTGGTTTATCTATTGTTCCATGCCCACCAGCATGTCCAGTTGTTCATCATCTCTCTGTCTGTCTTCACTTTATGTACTTTGCCTGTTATATGATCTCCTACCCATCCGTCTCATACTGCTTTATGTTGTGTCTTAACATATAAAGATTCCCTAAATAACAGCCTTAATTTGTTTCCCTATATCCTTCCCCCTCTTACCTAATACTTTGTAGGAAAAAGGAGTCTATCCCACCAAAAGAATTAAAATGTACTCTCACTTCCTACAGCCTCCTGCTTAACCCTCTTTTTTGTTATCCTGTTTTTTTTTGTTTTTTGTCTTCTCTTCTCTTCTTCCATTTGCATACATTTCTAGCTATCACTTTTTCATGAATATATTACAAGAAAAAAATGGGGTCCATCTAAGGACTCCTTCATATTAAGATTTGTAGTACAGTGTATTTACCAGCATGCCAATGTCACTATGACAAGGAACAGACAACATCTCACAGTGAAGTTGTGTCATTTTAGTCAAAGTCAGCATTATCTGCTAAGTTAGTAAACTTCCAAACTTACAGTTGACTTTAACATGTGATAATTTCTTACATATCTGTACAGAACTTCTCCAGTACACTTTTTCTGACTTTGTACACATTTTCTAATAGCTTCCATCATGTGAAGTAAAGAACTAAGGAACAAGTGAAGGTAAAAATTATCGCATCTACATTGTAAGGGACGGTTTGGTTGGGCAGCTCTTTGTTGGCTATACGTATACAAAAAACAGTGTCACTGCATTTAAACAAACTGTAGTTGCATTTTACATAGCATGGCTATTCCCTGGTTTCACTTGCATACTTCTGCAGTCCATGGCAATGAATGCCACCCTGTATACATTATCACATCTCTTGCACTACAAAATCATGAATCTGAAAAATATTGAAGAAGGATAAATGTAATAATTTTAAACAGACCTCACTTCATCACTTCATATACTATGTAATATTTCTTTCCACCATTAATAATAAAGCAGTATAAAGCAGAAGCAGTGATGGTGAAGGCCTAAGTTCTTAAGGATCTGATCCAAGTTACCTCAAAAATGGCTGCTGCAAATTAAACACATGACCACACCAGACATTTATAGCATCACTGTCAAGAGATGCACATATTATAGCAAGTGAAAACAAGTAAAGTAGAAATGCTCTTTTTTAAAATTCCCCTAAAATCTTTGCAGCACTTTTTACTTTGCAGTTCTATGGACAGTTCAGTCTGAAAGAAAAGCTGCTTTCAGCATCATGGGTGTAGGACTGTTGTAATAGCATATCTTGCTCTGGAAAGCAATAACAGTTGTTAAAGATGTAATTTTAACAGAATGAGGATGTATTAAGCAATGAATTGGTAGGAATAAAAAAATTAATTTCAGACATCATGTTAGAAGGTATCTCTGGCTGTATGTGTGTAGGTGTGTATGTGTGGGGTGTGGGTGTGGGTGCATGCATGTCTGTGTATGTACTGACCAGTGCATGTATCTGTGTACAGAAGCATACAAAAGCATACATGTAGGTACCATTTTTCTTTGCTTGTGCCTATGTACGATGCAGTTCAAATGGAAGCAATGCTGCTGATTTTTACTAGTCTTTTAACAATTTATTAATAGAAATAGCAAAGTTGCTTAGTGCTTCAGCATTCTCTCTCTCACCTCTAGGTTCTAGAAAGTCTGTCATCACTGATTGTATAGAATTTGTGTGATCTGTATGAGTTTTATATTGATTATCAGTTTTTCTTCCAAGTTCTAGTTACATTCTGGTTGTTAGGATAACGTTATTTGTTTCTGTATCTTTCATTTACCTTACTACTGAGGCCAGAGTCATGGCTGAAAATAGTCCAAGAAGAACTAGTTATTTTATCTAGATAACAAATAATAATAAACGTATATATTTTTGTTGTATTTTTGTTGTAGTGTTATTATGTCTGTATTGTAAGGGAATTCTTCCTGTTAGAGTAAATTTTAGACCTCTGATTTTATAAAATGTTTTATCAGAATACTGACAAGCATTGCTCAAGGGGCATATAGCCCTGTGTCCAGTTGATCTGGCCTTATTCGGTAATGAAAGTCTCACAAATTGTTTGTGAGTTGGCTATTTATTTACTTATTTATTTGTTTTCATTTATTGTCCATCTGAGCTAAAATATATTTTCAGTGTGCTCCAGGGAGAAATCTACAATTGCATACAAGTAGAAATGAGTAGCATGAGAAATAAAAAGAAAATAAACAAGTAATGCATACTATTAATGATAAGGTGTATGTGTGCCACAGATGAAGGCATTATAATTATAATACACATATTATATATGAGGCAGCTGATTCTACAGTTTTGCTGATCTGCTGTCCAATGTTTATTGCCTGGTTTTAGTAAGTATTACAAATGTTTTAATACAATTGGTTTGTTTTCATATCATAGTAGCAAAGAAACTGTTTAAGGGATGGAACTCTGGAGGTATGCTATGGAAAAGTTGAGATGTTCATCATTATGATCACTGCTGCAGTAGCCTTGGCTATATGGGTTATATCCTGCTAAGGATATAACTAGCAGGATATAACCCAGGTAGCAATGTCAATCACTGGAACATCTACTGTTATGGTAAGTTTACTTACACAGCTGCATTTCATATCATTTACAGGACAGAGCCCATATAGCTAAGGCTACTACAGCAGTGATCATTCAAACATCTACTGTTCTGGTACATTTACCTATCCAACTGTACATTTAATCATGGTAACTGAGTGAATAAGAAAGCAAAAGGAAGAAAGATAAGTAGATGGAACATGCAAAAGGTAGAGTATATGTAGTAGTCAACTGATAAAGATCATGGTTAGAAAGTGTAGATATGAGAAAATGGTTTACATTAGTTTTAATATGTTACTACTTCTGTAGGAATTGTCATTACTTTAAAGAGTATTATCTTCTTCATAACTTCTTGATAATAACAACTAAACTTAGCTATAACTTTGCAAAGTCAAAGAAAAGTATACTGAAAAGTTGTATTTTTAATGTAATCAGTTTTATTTAGTTGTTTCTGATCTCAAATCTTTATGATTTTTTCACTGTTTAGCTTACATATACTGAGTAGAGGAAATCTCTTGGGTTATTTAGCTTAAAATGTTGTAATTCATTCTAATTTTGAGATCTAAACTCTCTAGGTGAGTTATACCTTTGTATATGATTGATTGATTTACACTAGATACTATGGGTAGTTTAGAATGTGAGAGCATGCCTTCGTCCTGGCCAGTAGATCTGTTGTAGTACTATGTAGTGGCATGATTTACTCCGTAGGCTGGCAGCATGTTTTGCAGTTGTGCTGTTGTATAGTTTTCGCTTATTTAACTGTTTTTATTTTTTGACTATAATAAAGACTGATGTTATATATAAAATGCTTAGGTGTAAGCGTTTGCATGGTGCTGGTAGTTGTGTTTTTTTTTATTTTTTAATGTTTGGATTTGTATAGCATGCTGTGATTTTAATTTGTTTTTGACAGCATGCAATTTATATGTTGTTGGTCAAACCTTAAGTATGAGCTATTATTATTCTTATTAATTTCAATTGCATGACCTATATATTGTTTATGGAACAAGGCCAAAATGTAGTTAAGCACAATTTCCCTATTCACCTTTTTTCTCCTGTACACACTTAGATCTGCTCTGAGACCTATGTTCTGCACATGCACAACCTGATTATCTCTAATCATTGCATGTGTCTCATCCCACTTCATTCCCTTTCCAACTTCAATTCCCCAGGCACCCCCAGATCACTTACTTTCTCCCCCCTCAAAGGACAACATATACCAGTTCAGACAACTGTCAACAGCCTTTCCAAGACTGCTTGCCTCTCTTTCTCTCTAACAATCTGAACCAAATACTGTATACACTACAAGTCAAAATACTTCACCTTTCTTAGTCAACCCTCTGCAATCACAAAAAATTACACCTCCTTTGTTAACAATACCCACTCCACCAGCTGTGTTACTTACTTCATGTTAGCTTTTTACATAATTATTCTGACAACCACATCAAACCTTCAAACTGCACCTGCTCTGTCACAAAACCTTACAGTCTGATTACGTGACTATATCCATTCGAATATGCACCACCTTCCATCTACTCTCCATACCACTGTATATTCTCAAATTAAATGGTCATTCTCCACCTAGTTCTACCAACTTTTATTTTCACAAACAACTGCTTACCCCAGCCTCCTAGCATTCCTCCTGTCCTTACCAACTTCATGACAGTCTTTCTCTCCAACATCATCCCTTCCACCCTTCTCCTCAATCTCACTCTCACCTATCTTCTTTAACACAACCTAGCAGCATCTCATCATCCCATACGACATAAAAACTAATATTTAAATACATCCATTGAAACAAACAAGCAAACAAAAACACTTTACACAATACTCCTCTGCACTTTTCAGAAAACAACCACTACTTTTTCAAACTGGGGCTATTTTCCCAAATCCTATCTCTAACTAAACCCATCAGTCTACCATTAATGTTTTTATTGTATCACATCACCACATATCTGCACAGCTCATTTAGCCCCCATTTTGAACTCTGCAGTCCAAACATTCATAATATTTGCAAACATATAATTAGTCCACACTTGGATAGTACAAAGAAATCCTGATATTCTTATACTAATAGAAACATGGCAGAAAGTTCATATTTCTAACATTGAAATCCTACCCCCCAACACTAGCTACAGCATTCTTTGACTACACTGTCCCTCCAAAAGAGGAGGAAGATTTTTTTCAATGCAGAAATATTACCCAACATTCTACACATCACCAATTACAATGCAATATGTATAATAGCTTGTTACATCTCAACATGGATAACAAAAGCTATCTTACCATGGACCTCTAACAATATCTCCTTGGAAACTATCATACTAGATGACACAAGTATTAACTGGACACCCTGCAATACTGTCTGTATGTTCATTGACTACATATCATCTTCCCCCATTTTACTTATATATGATAAATCCCCTCAGCCAATAGACTTGATAAAGCTTCTTGCTCTGAAGCCATCATTGATTGCATTACTAACAACTTTACTAACAAAGAAAAAATATGGATTCCAGATGGATTCTTTAAGTGACACCTACCCCAGCCTTTGCCTTCCTAGGTATGTACCCCCTCAAAGACCCATCCACCATACCCAACTCAGAAATAGAAACTGAGGTTATGAAGTACCTGCAAAGTGAAGGATTTAGTGTAGAAAATCTAATTCAGAAAGCACCACAACATGATAGAGTAATGGATATCCAAATTAAGGGGAAACCAATGGAACAGGAAGCAATTGGTCAGGTGCTATATGAAGATAATTTGGAGCCTTCCAAGGAAACCAGTATAAATGTTCACCTGAAGCTAGGCAGCAAGGGAAGGAACAGGAAATTGTGATGCTGTCAATGTTGAGAAGTGATAGCCAGTGAGTTCCCATATGATAGAACAACGGATGGCACAGG
The DNA here is from genome assembly GCF_019279795.1 of Protopterus annectens. Classification (NCBI taxonomy): domain Eukaryota; kingdom Metazoa; phylum Chordata; order Ceratodontiformes; family Protopteridae; genus Protopterus; species Protopterus annectens. The sequence continues at coordinate 1,011,270,527 of NC_056745.1, forward strand.
ATGAAATTGATGAGATTGTTTCACAGGAAGATGCTATAGAACCTTCTATAGAGTAGAAGCCATCATTGACTGCTTTACCAACAACTTTACTAACAAAGAAAAAATATGGATTCCAGATGAATTCTTTAAGTGACCCCTACCCCAGCCGTTGCCATCCTAGCTATGTACCCCCTCAAGGACCCATCCACCATAGCCAACTCAGAAATTGAAACTGAGGTTATGGAGTACCTGCAAAGTGAAGGGTTTAGTGTAGAAAATCTAACTCAGAAAGCACCACAACAGGATAGAGTAATGGATATCCAAATTAAGGGGGAAACCAATGGAACAGGAAGCAATTGGTCAGGTGCTATATGAAGATAATTTGGAGCCTTCCACAGGAAACCAGTGTAAATGTTCACCTGAAGCTAGGCAGCAAGGGAAGGAACAGGAAATTGTGATGTGGTCAATGTTGAGAAGTGATAGCCAGTAAGTTCCCATATGATAGAACAACGGACGGAACAGGATGAAATTGATGAGACTGTGTCACAGGAAGATGCTATAGAACCTTCTATAGAATACCCGCAGGAATTGGAAAACAAGGGATGTGCCCTCAGTTTGGAAGAAAATGAGCTAAGAGAAGAATTGCTTGATTTAATAGACATGGACAGATGTATCAAGATCAATAAAAGAAATAGACTGCATAAGGTTAATAAAACCCCAAAAGTCAGACGTCTGATAAAACAAATGAATACAGTAATTAAAAATGCCCATAGAGATCCATGCAATATAACAGAAGTAAACAGGATATATTGCTGTGCAGTTAAATTAATAACTGATAAAGTTCTACCACAAGAACACAGGGTAGAGAGGAAAGGAAGGGAATAGAGAAAACTATAAAGCAATTAAGACAAGAAGTGTCACTGTTAGAAGATGATAGAAGAGAGAATAGAGCAACAAAAATACTAAGAAATATAGGTGTGATAAAAGCAATGTGCAGTGTTAGAACAGACCAGGATCTGTCATGCACTATCGCAAATAAACTAAAAAGTTTAGCACAGGCAAAAAAACGTAGAAGATACACATATAAATATAAAGGAAAAGTACAAAACAAGCAATTTATTGATGACCCAAAAAGGTTTTATAGAGAACTGGGAAACAAGGTAAAAGGAATTGAAAGACCACCAAAAAAAGAAGAAACACATACATTTTGGAGAATAATCTATGATGATCCTGTGGAACATAACAAAGATGCAAAATGGATAGAAGTAAATGAAGGAATAAGAGGTTTAAAGGTAGAGGATATGAAATGGGATGAAGTAACAGCCAGAGAGATTGAAACAAAGTTAAGAAAAGCCTCTAAATGGAAAACCCCAGACCCAGATGCAGTACCTAACTTTTGGATTAAAGTATTAACATATTTGCACAAACATGTAGACATGAGTAAAAACTATTTATATGCACATCCTGAACAGACACCAGCCTGGCTAACAGGAAAACAATGCTCCTACTTAAGAGTGAACCTGCAAGCTACCCTAAAAATTATAGACCCATAACTTGCCTTCTGACAATGTATAAACTATACATGGGAATTGATGCTGACAGAGTTTATAATCACTTAGAAGAAAACTCAATTATGGCAGTAGAACAAAAGGGCAATAAAAGAAAGTCATATGGAACAATAGATAATTTGTTGTTAAATAAAGTCATAGTGGAGAAAACTGTAAAAAGGGGAAGAATCTAAGTATGGCATGGACTGACTACAAAAAAGTATTTGATAGTATCCCACATTCATGGATAAGAGTGTTTAAAAATATATAAGATCTACACTGATCGACTACATTACAGTGACCATGAAACAGTAACAGACCACTTTGCAACTAAGCCATGATAAAGGACAAATTATTATTCCAGGGATAAAAATTCAAAGGGGGATATTCCAGGGTGACTCTTGGTCAACGTTGCTATCCTGCCTTGTGATTAATCCATTAAGCTGCTTACTTAACAGCTTAGGCCATGGTTATAATTTGGCTCCTAGAAAACAATACAGTGTAAAGACTTCTCACCTTCTCTTTGTCGATGATTTAAAACTGTATAGCTCATAAGATGAGGAACTGAAAGCACAGCTGCAGGTTGTCAAAACTTTTTCAGTTGATATAAGTATGTCATTCGGCTTTGATAAATGTACAAAAGCAACCTTTAAAGGAGGAAAACTGCAGCACCAGGAAAACAACAGTTTGGGACAAGAATGTGATAGAAAAGAACTTGAGCAAGAGGAAGTGTATAAATATTTGGGAAGTGGCAAAGGATCAACAATAAAACATGAACAAATGTGAATAAACCTTAGTAGGGAATACTTTAGAAGACTTAAATGAATCCTGAAACAGCATTGACATCTAGGACAAAATCCAAGCTTTAAACCAATTTGCTCTTCCTGTTCTAACTTACAGTTTTGGAATGATTGACTGGCCCCAAAACGTGTTGGATAGATTAGTAAAACATGTTGGAAAGATTAGACAGGAAAACAAGAAGGGTGCTTCATGCTCACCAAATAATTTATAAAAATCAGTCCAAACCAAGATTATATTTTCCCTGTTCTGAAGGAGGGATGGGCCTCCTTGAAACTGATTACATGTACAGATCTGCAATCGTGGGACTCCACACATCTGCTGACCTCACAAGACCCGAACGTACTGAAAGTTTTGAAGCATGAGGAGAATAAATCTAAGATGACTTCTCTGCTTAATCTAGCAGAAGCATATTGCCGTCAAGCAGGAATGGAAATCAAACCAGAAGTAGATAAAAATCAGGCAGCAACTGAATGTGCCAAAAAACAAAAGAAAGAATATAAGTTGAAGGACCAGATGAAGAAGGTAAGAAATGTGGAAAATGCATAACTATAGTTGCAAACTATAGAAAACATCTGGAAGAATCTCATGTTGATCAGGAACAAATGCAGGAATGGTTAAGGAGAGGCGAATTCAAACCAAGAGATTAAAGGTTAATATTTGTGGCCCAAGACAGTGGGCTACTTATATGATGGTTTACAAAGTCCATTGAACATGTGGGAGAAACAGACAAATGTAGGTTTTGTAAAACTGAATTGGAAACAGTTGCATACCTCATTGCTGGTTGTGACATACCAATGGCAGAAGGACTGTATACTGAAAGGCATAATAATGTGGCAAGACTGTTGCACTGGGGATTGTGCAAGCATTATGGTACTGAAGTGGCTGAAAAACACTGGAAACATGAGCCGCAAAGCATCATAGAAAATTATGCAGTTTATATCACATGAGATCACCCATTACCAAAAGTTCAAAAGATAGAGGCTAGAAAAACAGATATAGCGGTCCATGAAAAGAAGACAAAAGTAGCACTGATCATTGAAATTGCCACACCCAGTGACTACAGTGTGTTGTGTATGGAGAGACACAAAGTCATAAAATATCAGGATCTGCAGGCAGAAACAAGAGCAATGTAGAAGAAAGATTCCCAGACAGTTCCAATAGTAGTAGGAGCAAAGGGTCTTATAAAAAAGTATCTACAATTGTATTTAGATATGTTACCAATCCATGTAACCCCATACGAATTGCAGAAAGAGTTATTACTGGGCACGTTGTGGGTACTGCAAAGAGCACTTTTGGCTGACATCAAAGACTGAAACAATACTAATTTGATGAACCTTAATAGTACTTTGATTTAGGAATGGGGTGCATTCTCCTCATGGTATTATAAACTCAAAATATATGGAGAAATTAAAAAGAAAGTCTGGATAGATAGATGGAACCTGCAAGAAAAGGAGGGTACGTTTGCTGTTACTGAATACATAATCACTTTTTGGTGAGTAATTTTGTGTAGTGGACCCTATTTTTACAAACTTTCACCATGGGATGCTGATATATGACTTGCATTTATATAACATAGAAAAGGATAGGTCAGAAGTAAAACAGAAGACTGGATACACAGGTCCTAAGGTACAAATGTGCCCACTTCTGGTGTTACAGTTGGTACCATGACTGAAAAAGACAGTGTAGAATATTCTGATCATGCAAACATTCCTACCAGAGGGCCAGGTTCAGGACAGGGATAGCAACCTCCTGGTAGAAGGAAAAGTGGTTTATAAAACCTATAACTCTGAGAGTATGATGTTAGAAGAATACAAAAAACTTAACAGTTCATCAGACATACTTTTACCGCATTGATCTTTCGAAGAAACACACAATGTTAAAACAGACCGAGATTTAATTCACAATATTTTCAATAAATTGCACTTCTTCTCATTGTCATACAGGCTACTGAGGCGTGATCTCTGCCTCATGTACAGATTGTCTCATTTTAGATCTACTGTACATCCCCAGGTCCAGTGGGGGCATAAACACCCGATCATCAGATCTAAGTCTCTTTTGCAACATAAACAGAACATTTTGGAGGGACTGATCTGTATTACAGAGAATATCACTTTGTGGAATTGTCTTACTCCCCACATATTGCAACTGCCAAACTCACCCCTAGTTTAGCACCTTTGTCTTTCAAGGATAAGTGCAACATATATGTGTTCTGCTCATCTCTGAGTTGTTTGTATTTAAATAGCTTAAGAAAACATGGGAGAAATACACTAATGCAGGTTTTGTAAAGCAAAACTGGAAATAGTTCCACATTTCAATGCTGGCTGCAGTACACTCAAGGCTGAGGGTCTGTATACTGAAAGACAAAATAATGTGACAAGACTGCTGCACTGGGGATTGTGGAAACACTACAGTATAGGAGTAACTGAGAACCATTGGAAATGTGAATCCTAAAGCGTTATCAACAACAATGCAGTTTGAAGCACACAGGATCACCCAGTAGCAACAGTCATGAAAGCATGTGCAAGAAAATCTGATACAGCAGTCCAAGAAAAAAAAGCCAAAAACTGAAATTGATTATTAAAACAGCTACACCTAGTGATTATAGTGTTTTACATACCAAGGGACATAATGTTATAAATACCAGGATTTGCGAGCAGAAATAAGATCAGTAGGGAAGAAAGAGACCCATACAGTTCCAATAGTAGTAGGAGTAACAGGAGTAATAAAAATAAGAATATTCAGGCACATTTAAATATGCTACTGATACATGTAGCCTCATATAAATTGCCAAATCAAGCAATTCCACGTACATCATGGGAGGCAAAAGGAGCACTCTTGGCAAACATCAAAGACTGAAGCAATACTAATTTCATTAAGTTTAAGCATACCTTAAATCATGAATGGGGTCTATTTCTGTCATGGTATTAGTAGCCCAAGTAAGTAATTTTCGCCTCTGTAGAAAATAAGCCTATATCTTATCCCTACACAAACCTGCAACAAAAATACAACTGACCAACTTGCGACCCATTGCAACCTTTTCTCTTTTATGCAACATCATGCAAAAATTCATCCACGGTCAACTACTTCAACAAAATAATTTACTATCAGCATCCCAGCATGGTTTTCAGCCATCTCACAGCACCAGTACTGCACTACATCCTTTCATCAAAAACATCCACCATCACAAGAACATTAACCATCTTGTATCAGTAGATTATCTGCTTGACCTATCTAGAATTTTTGACACTGTTTCACAGCTAAAGCTTTAAATGAAACCTTACCAATTAGGAGTCACCCCTTCTTCTCTTAAATGATTCAGCTGTTAGCTCTCTAACATGTCTTAAGTGCTAAACTGCTACAAACACTTCTACTTTTTTTCACATTCCTGTAGGTGTCCTCCTGAACTTCATGTTTGGCCCCCTACTCTTCAACATTGCTATCAATGACCAATCACTTCATTTAGCAAATTCCACTATTATCCAATATGCTAATTATGCTATCATAATTTGTGCAACAAGACTATTTCAAAACTGTCAAAATATTACGCAAATATCATTTTCATCCATTGATTCTGGTTAAAAAGATTTAAACTTAATTCTTTAAAAAAAAAAAAAAACTTCACTTGTCCTTTTCACACCCCAAAAAAATTTTAGTTCCACCCCAATATCCTCCATATTGTGTACAAATAGCACCACAGCAACCACCATAGAAACTGTCATTCATGCAAAACACCTAGGACATATCAGCAACAACCTTAAATTCGACCTATGCATCCAAGTGACAAAACTCAATTAAAAAATTAGGACAGCTCTAGAGTTAGAACTTTCCTAACAGACTGCATTAAAATGTGCATAGCAACTGTCTTCCATCTTCCCCCATCCTTCTATATGCTGCATTTACATTCATTAACAAAACTGACTTGAATTTCACAATACCTTTAAAGTCAGTCAACTGAAACAAGCCCACAAGGTCCTGCATAGCAAAATAAATGTCTTAACTTACATAGTGGTTCTTTATATATCACTATCCAAACTCTAGAATAACCTTGGCCTACCCCTCTATCAAACTAAAAATACTTACAAATTCAAATTTCTACTAACATCCCACCTCAGGCACATCAGGCTTTACCAATATACATCTGGTTAAACACTTCCACTAATCCCTTTCTCTTCTCTGCCTATCTTTTACCTCATTCTCTATTGTCTGATCACATTCCACTCAGTTGTGACAATTTCTCAGTATCTTTTAGGTCACTTGTACTATCTCTATATCCTCTATTATTTATCCCTATAATACAATGTAGTACACTTCATACTGTATCCTCTTCCAGGTCACCCCACTTTACACTCTTACACTACTTCCCTAAATTTCTGCCCTGTATCCTCAGTTGACCCTTTCTGCTACCTGTACTTTTCTTCATGTTACCTCCTATCTAATCGCATTCTATACTATTCTATACCTACACATTTTTGTCTCTGACCTACCTTATATATTAGAAGTACTCTTCCTCTCACTTTGTTTTTTCCAATGTTATCATCCAGCCTTATATATTTGAGTGTTGTCTGTTAAATGACACTGCTCCATAAATCTGTTGAAAAACTCCTACATGTTGATGTAATTTTTATTTCTCTTTTAAGGTTTTTGGGGCTGTTTTTCCTGGACCTCTGCTGAAAAAAAAAAGTTTGAAAAAGAAAGGTTTTTCCAATCAAACTTTCCCACTGAACAAATGCAAATCAATAAAAACAATACATAATTATTTAGAAGGGTATCATTGAAGTAGTTTACTGCCTCATCATGAAGTAGGTACTTGAGTGGGGTCCAGTATAATTATTTTAGGAGTATGTTAAATGTAGTTTATTTGAGGAATGTCACACATTTTCTTATTTGTCTTGGCTATACACATAACATTTTATTTAAAGGCTCATATTTTTCTGGAATGCTGAGTATTATGTGATTCACTTATAATTTGCACTAACATTTTTTTTTTAATTTTGGGCAGCATTTGTCAGTGTGATGTGTGCAGTATTTCAGGCATTGTGATGTTAACGGGAGTACATTTTGAAATATTCAAAAAAGGTCATGTGTCAGTGATGGCTGATAGAGATAACCTGACATTCTAGTACAAAGAATTGTATATAAATGAGTTGTAGTCATCAGGTATGAATACAGTGAAGGAAACATTAGCTTGGGTTGAAGAAGATTACAATTAATTTGCAGCAGTAATTGTAAAAGCTCAACAAATAGGCTCGAATGAATCAACAAGCGAACAATATGATAATCTTTGCAGGCAAGCTGCATTTAGTGTGACAGGGAAAATGAGATATAGAAGGATTTTAGAATATTTTGGTTCTCAAAAATATAAACTTAGAAAAGCTATTGAAATGTTAAAAACACCAACAAAGAACAAGATAAAAAGGTGGTACTTCCATTTCATTTTATCTGGATAAACTGCAACCACACACACACACACACACACACACACACACACACACACACACACACACACACACACACACACACACACACACACACACACACACACACTGCAAAACATATTGCTTTGTCTGGCAGTTACTACAGAGGAGTAAGGAGCTGTTAATCACTTTGCTTCCTGTGGTCCAGGGTTTGATTCTTTCAGTCTCCAATGTTTAATTTGTGGCTCTGAGCAAGTAATTTAATCAGACAGTGCTCCTAGGCTGAGTCTGAAAAAGGCCCACGGAGAACAATACAATACCATGGTTCTTTAAATCAAAAATATATACTTATAAAAGTTACTGAAATATCTTCTAAGGCAGTAAGATTTAAAATCGCTGACAATGGACAGGATACTTTATTCTTATTTTTGCTCTTGTTTACAATATTGCTGCATCCAGGATCAGGCAATGAAAACATTACTGGAGTCTGTATGATTAATCTGCAAACATGTGTCATCGTACTGAGATGGTTCATTAGCTTATGACACCTAATGTAGAACATTATGAGGATATTCTGTTAACCTTTAATACAGATATCCAAACATGCTATGATATTACATATGCATGCTAGGATGATTAATCTATTAAGTTCATGAAGATAAATAAACTGTATGAAATAATAGAAGTACATTGTGAAAACTGTGAAGTCAGACTGGTAATACAAAACTATAATTGTGTGTAAAGTACTAAATACTTATTATGGTCAAGCTACTGAAGTAGTTCTTGAAGCATTTAACTGCTTCATTAATATGTCCCATATTCCCAAGCCCCACAGTTCCACTTGCACTTCTTCATTAATATGTCCCATATTCCCACGTCCCACAGTTCCACTTGCACTACTTCATTAATATATCCCATATTACCATGTCCCACAGTTCCACTTGCACTGCTTCATTAATATGTCCCATATTCCAGTGTCCCACAGTTCCACTTGCACTGCTTCATTAATATGTCCCATATTTCCATGTCCCACAGTTCTATTTGCGCTGCTTCATTAATATGTCCCATATTCCCATGTCCCACAGTTTCACCTGCATTGCTTCATTAATATGTCCCATATTCCCAAGCCCCACAGTTCCACTTGCACTTCTTCATTAATATGTCCCATATCCCCACGTCCCACAGTTCCACTTGCACTACTTCATTAATATGTCCCATATTCCCATGTCCCACAGTTCCACTTGCACTGCTTCATTAATATGTCCCATATTCCAGTGTCCCACAGTTCCACTTGCACTGCTTCATTAATATGTCCCATATTCCCATGTCCCACAGTTTTGCCTGCCCTGCTTCATTAGTATGTCCCATATTCCCATGTCCCAGAGCTCCACTTGCACTGCTTCATTAATATGTCCCATATTCCCATGTCCCACAGTTCCACTTGCACTGGTTCATTAATATGTCCCATATTCCCATGTCCCACAGCTCCGCTTGCACTGCTTCATTAATATGTCCCACAGCTCCACTTGCACTGCTTCATTAATATAGTTTCATAGTTTCATAGTATAGTACAAGGCTATCTGCCCTGGGGCATTTGTAAGCCTAGCCATAGTGATGTGGCTTTTGCCACCCCATGAAATGGTACAAAAAATGTACAGAATAAATTTAGAATACTGTGCCTCTGTCTAGTAGTGACACAATGAAGGTCCCCTTATATAATAGAATTAGTTTACTGTGCCCCTGTCTAGCAGTGACACAGATGTGACCCCTGGGGTAAACTTACGATCTCCCATCCACTCATCAAGATTTCTCTTGAAGAGAGTCAGTGAGGGGCTCTGCCTAATATGAACTGTGATCTTGTTCCAAAGCATGGGAAGCCTCTGGGTTATGAATCTATCCCTCCAGTATGTCCTATTCATACTTGTGCCGAGGTTTAAGTCTTTAGCTCTCGTGGTCCGGATTGAGTTGGAGCATGTCCATCAGATCCTGATTGGACATGGCCTTGTACGTCAGGCAGAGATCACCTCTGAGCAGGTGGTATGCTACTGAATAGAGCTGAAGTTTCTTTAGTCTGGCAGAATAAGACATATGTTGGAGACCCTTGATCATCTTGGTGAGGTACTTTTGTGGTCTCTCCAGTTGTTGCAAATGCCGGGTGAGGTACATACCAAATGGGGCATTGTACTCAATCATGGGTCTGATGAGGGAGGAATATAGGGGTACAATGACATCCTTGGATCTGGATGTGAATCCCTTCATGATGAGGTGTGCAAGGTAGAATGTTTTTCTAACCACTTTGGCAACGTGGGTATCAAATGAGAGGTCGCTGTTGACTTGGGTCCCTAGGTCTCTGATTACTTTTTCCATACTCAGTGGGTTGTTGTCTATGTGATAATTTGTGGGTACTTTGTTTTTCCCAAAGGGGATGACTATACATTTTTTGGCATTTAGTTTAAGGCCGTGACTCCGGCACCAGTTGTCCGTTTCTGTGAGGCCTTTTTGTAGGATGTGTGTGTCTGCTGGTGTATTGACTATGGTGCCTTGTTTGCAGTCATCTGCGAACTTTGTCAGACACAGCCCTCCCGTGTTTGCTTTAACATCTGAGAAATAAATACCGAACAAGAGGGGTCCCAGGAAAGATCCCTGTGGGACACCACTTGTGACTGGCTTTGAGTCTGACATTGCTCCAGTGATTTTAACTTTATGGGTTCTGTCCTTTAGCCAGTTTGCAACCCATCTAGTGACATAAGGGTTTACTTTTAAGCTGTTGAGCTTATCTATGATGCCTGAGTGGGGTATTGTGTCGAAGGCCTTAGCCAAGTCCAGGTATGCTGTATGGACTGCTTTGCCCTCATCAATGGCTCTAGTGACTGTTTCAAAAGTCAACCAGGTTTAAAAGGCAGGATCTGCCCTTTACAAAGCCAAACTGGGTGGAGTCAAGTGTCTGTAGGTCCCCTATGTCTCTGTTTATGAGTTCCATAATGATTCTTTCCATAGCTTTGCAGACCAGGCTGGTTAAGCTTATGGGGTGGTAGTTTCCAGGGTCTGTAGAGGCACCCCCCTTGTGGAGTGGGACCACTGTTGCTCTACGCCAGTGTTCAGGTACATATCCCGAAGTAAGGCTAAGGTTAAATAGCATTTTTTATGTGTGGGTTTAGTTCCTCTTGAAGTTCACGTAACACGTAACCCGGGATACCACCAGGTCCCATTGATGCTGTGTTTTTTGCTTTGTTTAGGGTGGTTCTCACTTGGACATCTGAGATGACAGGGAGATTACATTCAGCTGGGATAAGTATTTCTTCTTTTGGGGGTGAAGGAGGGGAGAAATTTGCACTGAACCTGTCAGCCAGAATGTTGGCAATATCTGTGGGTTTAGTGTATTTTTTATTGTTGTGAACCAACTCTGAACATATCTGAGGGTTTCCACACAGGTTTCTAACATAGCTGAAGAAGGCTTTGTGGTTATCTTTAGTGTCCTTAGCAATTTTTCTCTCAAAGTTGGCCTTGGATGTTTTTGAGAGAACGTAGTTTTCTGCTAATGTTGATCAGAGATGTCTTCCCTTCATGGGATTTTGCTCTGACGTGCAGTAGCTTCCTTCTTTTGTTATGCAATTTGTTTATGGCTGAGGTCCACCAGACAGGATGCTTACCTTTGGTGGAGAGGGACTTGGATTTGTTTGGGATTGCATGATCCATGCATTCTTGGAGATGTCCATAGAAAGCATTTGTGAAGGATTCGGCATTGTGGGATGTGGTATCCACTGGCACAGTGGGCTTAAAGGATAACATCTCAGTCTTAAGAAGAGTGAAGTCTGCTTTTGAGAAGTTTTTCACTGTGGTCTTTTGTGCTGGGGGTGGAGGTGGGATATGTACATCCAGGGTGATTAGTTTGTGGTCAGATCTCACTAGTGAGGGGTATACTTCTGGTGTGGAGCATTTTGTCCCCATGTTTGTGATGATCAGGTCTAGTATATTATCTCCCTAGTGGGTGAGGTGACTAATTGTTCCAGTGCATTTGAATTTATGAATACCAGGAACCTTTGGGCTAGGGTATTAGGGCTAGAATAATGTACCCAATCTATGTTTGGGTAGTTGAAGTCTCCCAGTATGATGGTATTTTGTGATACATTCATATCCTCCAATGTCTTCAGGAAGGCTGAGTGGAGTTCTTGAGATTGGGAGGGTGGTCTGTAACATGCTACCAGTTGTATAGCAGTTTTGCCTATGGTTAGTTGCACCTGTATGGTCTCTGATGCTTCATGTGTTGCTACTAACCTGGAGGTGTGGGTGTCCTTGATGAATATGGACACTCCCCCCTTCCTTTGTGGTTCGGCCCGGGTTTTGGGGCCGAAAAGCATGATACAAGGTATAGCCTGGTAGTGCTGGGGTGCTCTCAGGAGCCTTGAACCAGGTTTCAGTTACTGCACAGATGTCGATGTTCTCCATGCTGAGAAGTGCATCAAGTGCCTGCATCTTGAGATTTAGACTTCTGGCATTGAGCAGCATTACCCTTATTTTTTTCCATTATTGTTTTCTAAGGAGGTGGGTTTGTCTTTTGAGCCTTGCCTAAAAAAGGCACTATGGGGGTGGCAAGAGCCTTAGCCAATATCCGGAAGCCCAGTGGTGACAGGTGTAAGCCATCCCTTGTGAAGCAGCGTGACTTGTCCAACATGTCATCCCAGGCAGACAGACATTGGATCCCCTTAGAATGACACCAGTACTTGAGCCAATTGTTAAAGCTGATCATCTTGTCTTTGTATTGTGGTATCATTCTTGGTGACAGCAAGATGCTGCTCAGGGTCAGGGTCATACCAGCCTGGGCTACATAATCGGAGAGCTCCTCTACGTCTCTTTTCATGTAGTCCAGGGAGGTACGTCTCAGGTCATTCACACCAGCATGGACAATGACGGAGTCATATTTGTACTTGCTTTGGGTTGACTTGAGTGCGTGTGTTATGTGGCGGATCCTAGCTCCCGATAGACAGCTCACAGTCACCTTCTCCTTGTTCAGCCTGGTCAGCGGGACATCAGTGTGTCTGACTATAGAGTCACCTATTACTAGTGTATCAGGCAAGGTGTTTGGCCTTAAGGGCTGTGATTGGTTGACACACTGATTTATTGAAGTATGTGTTGCATGTGTTTTGTTTTGAGGTGGTGGATTTTTGGATGTCTGCTTTGGGAGCCTCTGTTGTTTTGGTAAGTTTTTTATTAGAGCCTCCGAGTATGTCTTTGTGTTTTTATGTGTTTGGTTTGCAGTTGTGGTAGGTCTATGTGGGGCTGGGATTGTTGTGTGTGTGGTTGCCATCTCCTCCTGTCTGGTCATGCCAGCCCTGAGTTGAGAGAGTTCAGCCTCCAGTTTGGCTATATAGTTGCATCTCTCACATGTATTTGTGTTTGTTGGGAGGAGGAGAGGGTTGTCTGTGTACATGAGACAATTGTAGCATTGTCTCAAGATACCCAGATTGACCAGCTGAACTGGAGACAACGCCAGTAATCTACCACTCGACATGCTAGAACAGTATAAGAGAGTGTTGTACCTTTAAGGGAAGTGGATAGACACAGGGGTGGTAAGTAGATGTAGTGCTTTACTTAGTATGAGAGTGCTTACTTAGTAGAGAAGTATTGAGAACAAGTGCTAGGCTTATAATATAGTAAGTAGTCTGGTTATACTAAGAGTAGAGCTTCCTTAAGGGAAAATTTGAAGAGCAGACTTGGCGGAGCCAGAAAAAGTTTAAGCTTGTTTAACTGGCGCTGCACTATGTGCACAACCGCGCAAAGCCGTGCAAACGCGGATTTTGAACAGTGAACTACAAAAGAGCTAGAAATGGTCCCAAACAACCAATTACTACAGCTTCTTGTGCTGAGGTCACTTCCTACAGGGACAGGTAGGCTGCTCAAGGCTCCCCACTCCCACTGGTGAGCAAAGAAACTTCCTTCTATCCAAGTAAGGTAATGGACAACACAGGAACTACACCACAGCCCAGAATACAGCAATGCCTGTAAACTGGTCTAAACTAGTCGAGGAGAGGCGGGAAAACAAGGATTTTTTTTTTTGTTTTTGGTAGAAACACACAGAAAATGCAGAGACAGTGATAAATTAGTTACACAGGCTAGCACACTTTAGTGGGCAGCCTCCACAGTTAAATTAAGCAAACAAACAACAAACTTTCGATCAAATTCGACTAAAATGTAACTTTAAGTGCAGATTTTAAAATAATGCAGCAAACAGTTAAAAAACAGTTCAAGCTAGTTCAGGGTAAGCTACAGAAGCTATTCCAAGTGAAAAAAGCAAATATACTTAAATCCAGAAAGTAGTCACTTTTCTGAGTTCCCTGCTGCTAGGACCACTCTGCAGAACCACGAGGAGCTTGTCTGAGCAGTATAGCCAGAAAAAAACGCCCAGAGGCGGATTTTAAACAGTGAACTACAAAAGAGCTAGAAATGGTCCAAAACAACCAATTACTACAGCTTCTTGTGCTGAGGTCACTTCCTACAGGGACAGGTAGGCTGCTCAAGGCTCCACACTCCCACTGGTGAGCAAAGAAACTTCCTTCTATCCACATAAGGTAATGGACAACACAGGAACTACACCACAGCCCAGAATACAGCAATGCCTGTAAACTGGTCTAAACTAGTCGAGGAGACCTGTGAAAACAAGGATTATTTTTGTGCTTTTCTGCTCTGTTTTTTGTCTTAGAAACACACAGAAAATGCAGAGACAGTGATAAATTAGTTACACAGGCTAGCTCACTTTAGTGGGCAGCCTTGTTGGAAATTAAGCAAACAAGCAACAAACTTTCGATCAAATTCGACAAAAATGTAACTTTAAGTGCAGATTTTAAAATAATGCAGCAAACAGTTAAAAAACAGTTCAAGCTAGTTCGGGGTAAGCTACAGAAGCTATTCCAAGTGAAAAAAAAGCAAATATACTTAAATCCAGAAAGTAGTCGCTTTTCTGAGTTCCCTGCTGCTAGGACCACTCTGCAGAACCACAAGGAGCTTGTCTGAGCAGTATAGCCAGAAAAAAATGCCCAGAGGCGGATTTTAAACAATGCCCCATATTCCCATGTCCCACAGATCAAAATATCTCTAGTGCAAGTACAAGACTTGTTGAAGTGTGGAACAGCAAGTAACTAGCTTTTCATAAATAGGGAAAAGTAATTTGTTTTAATTCTGCTTAAATATTTAAGTTACCCTTATAGGGACCTGTGCAGTGATACTTTTTTGTGCTTTTCTGCTCTGTTTCATGTCTTAGCCAAAAAAAAAAAGTTATTGGTTTGCATTTTTTAGTTTGTTCTAGGAACTTTGTTTAGTATTTTATTTAGCAGTTGTTGGAATATTGTGTTTCTGCATTATTCTGCACTTCTATTTCCACAAGTAGTATTATTTGTAAAAGCTATATGTTTGTATTTTAAACCCTGCTGGGCCATAGTCTTGTAATTTGATTCACACTCGTGGCAGGACTATGTTCTACTACTGTTAGGTTCTACCTTAGTCTATAAACATTGAAACATTGTTGCTGGTACATTTCTTCATGTTTGGTGCTAAAGTGTAGTAGGAGTTAAATAGTGAGAGTTGTCTGTACTATAGTTTGTACTTCAGGGCTTTTATATTCTGCTTATCATTTACCTGATTAAAGTTGTATTCTGTGTCTGCCCTATACCTACCTAATGCATTAAACTGTAGTTTCTGAAAGAGTTCCAGTATTGCCTTTATTTGACTGGAAGCCTCTACAGCTAGCCTGATTGTTCCTTGAAGATATTTCCAAAGACTCTCACCCTTTTGCTCTGGTGGTTTTGTAAGGCTGTGTCTCTGACCTCCACCACTTATGGCAATCTGATTTCTAAAGTCCCTCCCCCTCATTTATCACTATTACCTTTTATATCAGCTAATTATGTACTCTTCCGCCCATGGTTTTCCATAGATCTGTGATACTGAGTGCCCACCCAGCATTGCTCTTGAGTAAACCTCCTTTACTATAATCACATTCCTAGACCTCAGCAAAGCTTGCAGTCCTAGCTTGTGTTCCATAAGTGTTTTACTTGTATCCAGTGTCATCCAGGCAAGGTTAAGTACCTCTGATTGCTAAATCACACTTGTTTAAGTGATTTTGAGTGATCACTACTGTTCCCTGCTTTTATTTGTGCATTTCACTGATTTTTTTAATTGTTTTTTCTCTCATTGTTACTGCTGTGACACTGTCTTGAAGTTGCTTTCAATAAGGGATTACCAGCTAGCAGTTTGATTTGTTTGTGGTAGCATTGCACTTTGATTTATTCTACTGTGTTTTTACATTAGGAGGAATGGATTTATTCATCGTGTGGCAGGGGGTATTTTCCTGGTTTATCTGAGTTGGAAAATACCCAAAATGACTCACAGTGCAGTAATTTTATTGGCCAGAGGTCTCATTAGTTAGGTTTCTGTTTTTTTTTTTTTTTTGTGCTGCTTTAAATTGTACACATTTGTGTGAATTAACAGTGCCCTGTATGGTAGAAAACACCTAGAAAGCAAACTTTCACTGTAGAATAGTCCATAAAACTTTACCCTTTAAATCAGCAATATAGACCAAATATCTTGTGTGTTGCTGACAAGCTTAGAGCAGCTAGTTGGATGTCAAGTGGCAATACTTACACATTTAGTAGAATTCAGTACTGTGTAAACATTTATCTTAGTAGAATTTATTACTGTTAAGCATACTCATACAATAAAGCACCTTTAATAGTCTTCACATCCAAACAGACTACCACCTTGTAGCTCACTAGTCAAAGAACTGGACAGTATGGCTATGCAATTTCCTAAATTCTCTGGAGCCAGCTTGGTTGATGCAGGCATCGTGAGGCAATGTATCAATTGTTTCATGTATACTGACAATCACTTGATCCTTAAACAAGCAGGCGCAGTATGTGAGAGGTGTACATAGACAATAACATTGAAGGCTAAACTCGCATACAAATGCACTTGAGGTTGTCAACACCATGCACACAACATATACACAAATAGACTAAGTATGCCGAGGCACTGAAAAGCAATCTTTATATACCACAAAGATTATCTAAACTTCCCACTTTTCAAAGCTATGCCTCAACAAGCTCAAAGTCACTCAGGAAAAATAACATCTAACATCACAGATACTGTCACTCTCAGTGGAGCTCCAAACACTAAGCCCCTAAGACAAGCAAATAAACTTCCCAGGATTCTCTTCATACGGGACTCCATTTTAAGATATACTGATGCCCTTCTAACCAGGCCGAACAAGGAGAAGAGAGCTGTTCTGCAAAATTGCTTACACACACACACACACACACACACACACACACACACACACACACACACACACACACACACACACACACACACACACACACACACACACACACACACACACACACACGTCATTACAACAGGTACCAGTATGATTCCATCATAGCCTATGGAGGTGTAAATGACCTGAGGTCTACCTCCCTGGACTATAAGATGAGATGCATTACAATGTGTCTCAGGCTGATGTGAGCCTAGCAATGAGCAGCATGCTACCATCACTGAGAATGATGCCACAATAAAAGCAAAAGATGATTGGTTTTAACAGCTGTTTTCTAGTATCATTCTAAGAGGATCCAAAACTTAACAGCTTGAGAGGACCTAGTTAACAGACTACTTTGCTTTGCCAAGGATGGTCTGCACCTTTCCCCTCTAGGCTTTTGAATACAGGTTAACCCCCTCCCACAGTACCTTTTTTAGGCAGTGCCATTTTGACAAGCCTGCAGACATAGCAAAGTCAACTCAACCAAGTTCCAAGGTGTTACTGCTCAATGAGAGGAGACTAAAAAATACATTCCATCTAAACCCTCCTAACACTTGAGAATATAGACAACTGTGCAGTTACTGAGGCATATTATAAAGCAGCAGACAGTACTCCGGCAGTGCAAGCTTTCATTGCCTTCCACTCCTTTAGACCTGTAGCTGTACAAACAAGGGCTAAAAATAGAGGTGTCTTAATATGCATCAGTAGCAAGCATACTTCTAATGTTGATGATGATAGAATGATGTACTAGTGTTCCTCCATGTGCAGATCACCACAGATGAAATCCTGTACCATATCCTAGCCAGCTATAGGTCACTGTCCATGTCCCAAGTGTCTCACAATGTATACTTGGACCTACTGGAGACACCATCCAACCTAGCACTCTAGTCATGGGAGACTTAAATTACCTCTCTGTAGACTGAGAATCTTACATAGGCTCAAATCTACAGGCACAGGGATTCCTGGACTTAGCAATACACTCTTGACCAAACAGTGAATATACTCCCTAGAGGATCCAACTTACTGGACCACATGCCCACAAATATAGAACAATGCTCCACTCTTCCAATGTCTCATCCTCCCTGGTAAGGTCCAACCATAAAGCTGTCTCCTTCAAAATCAAAAATCAACTATGTAAACCAATTAAAGCCAGTAACATTTAGAAATTATTCCAAGGCAACTTACCTTTGATAAATTGAGGGTTTGACAAAAATCTGTCCTCTTCTAAACCACGAGAACACAGCAGCCTATGTTGAATTGCTCTCAAACTCTACACAGCCTTGTTAATGGCTACATAGAAGCTGCTATACCTATCAGAAGTAAGCCTAGGGCTAGTCCCAGAAACAAACTACCTTGGTGGCATCCCCAGTTAAAAAGGATATACAACAGAGGGAAAAATTATAACAAAAACAAGAAAGGTAATTCCCATGAAGATAAAAACTCTTTCATCAAATTAAATAGGCAACTAAGAGGGCTAATTATGTCATGTAAAGCCAGCTTTGAGGATAAGATAACCTACCAGATGAAAGATAAACATAAAGCTTTCTATGGCTATGCCAGAAATCTCAAGGGTATCACACAGCAATGTGCAAACCTGCAGGTTAATGATGCCACATTCACTGAGACTGGTGATTTGGCAAACCTATTAGCAGACCAACTCAGTTGCAACTTTAACCCGATCTCAACCCAACCAGCCCCCCCAAAAATACCTGCAAACATAACTCTTCCAACTATAATTAGGGAGCCTGCATGGCTACACTCACTAAAGCAAAGAACATGGCTTCAATGGACTCAATAACATCCCAAGATGTCTCCTGAACAGACTAAAATATGACTTATCAGGACCCCCATAGTCACTATCTAACTAAAGTCTCAAAAAAAGCTTTTTGCCAGGTGAATGGAGGATGATGACAACCATCCCCCTTCATAAAGGGAACCTTCAACAGATCCTGGAAACTCCAGACTTGTTAGTCTGACTAGTCTTATTTGCAAAGCCATGGAAAGAATTATCACAGAAATTATCAACAAAGACATAGGAGACCTCCAGACACTGGATCCCTCCCAGTTTGGCTTTGTCAAAGGAAGCTTGTGTTTACTAAGTCTGGTGGACTTCTTTGGAAAGGTCACTCAGGCAAAGGATGAGTGGAAAATGGTGCATACCACCTACCTAGATCTGGCACAGCTCAGTCATGCAGCAGTCTGTATTGTTACCTCACAGCAAGAGGTTTTCAGGTTTGATGTTTGTCTGGGATTCCTTCTATGCAGAGTCTGCATGACCTCCCTACATTTGTGTGGGTTTCCTCAGGGTACTCCAATTTTGTCCCACATTACAAAGACATGCACCTAGAGCATTTCTCCCCACTTCTCCATTGAAAATTGGCTTAGACCAAGTCGAACTTCTTCAGTAGACAAATGTTAAATAAATAAAATAAAAATAAATAAAGCATTTGATATATTACCCCACTTAGCCATTGTCAATAAACTTATGGAACTTGATATAAACCCATTTATAACATGCTGGTTAGCTAGGTGGCTCACTGATAGGACCCAGGTGGCTAAAATCAATGAGGCCACCTCCACAAAGAGGCTGCTCACCAGTGGAGTCCTGGCTTTGTTCCACTCCTTTTTGGCATATACTTCTCAGATGTCAAAGTCAACATCAAAGGCCTCTGGCTAACCACATTCACAGATGATTGCAGACTGGCAGCATTCATTGAATCCCCACATGACAAGAACACCTTTCAATAAGGTCTAACACAGACAAATGCTTGCTGCCAAAGCCATGGCTTAAAACTCAATACCAAGAAATGCAATACCTTTTGGGAAGTCTGCCACCCCAGGTAACTTCGTCATCAATAAAGCACCCCTAAAAGTTGATTCACTAGTCAGAGATCTTGGAACTCATGTAGATAGTAACCTAGTCTTCAACCAACATGTGTCCAGGGAAGTAAGAAAATCTTTCTATATTTCTCCACTTATAAGCAAGGACATGACATCTTGGTCCAGAGAGGTCATCATACGACTGTATTCAGCCCTCATCAGACCCATCATGGAGTATAGTACGCCATTCGGTATGTCTCTGACCAAATGCAGCAACTGGAATGTCCAGAAAGGTTCCTTACAGTAATAATAAAGGGAGCAAACACAATGTCCTATGCTGATTGCCCCAAAGCCTTGTATCTTTACTCGATATCATACAGACTTCTGATCGGTGATCTTTGCCTGGTATAAAAGGCATCCCTAGACCTTGTTTTGATGAACATTCTACACACTGACAAAACAAATAGCATCAGAACTACTAGATTAAAAGACAAATTTTGCTTGCAAGCTAAGTAAGTCATGTTGAACAGACAGATATGTTTCTTAGAGAATTCCATTCTCTGGAACAGGTACCCCATTCATGTGAAGCAAAATTCCTCCCTGTCCCAATTTAAGCATAACTTGGACCAATGGATGAATCCCAAATTCACCCCTGTTCTGATGCCTGTGTCTGTGATGGACAAAGGCAGTCAGCAAATCACACCCTATATAAATCAAATTTGTGGTTCACATTTAGGTTGTATGGCTAGGCTTATAAGGGCCCTAGTGAGCATTAGCTTAGTATACATCTATTGAACATAAAACTGCTACAGTTGGACATTATGAAGAGATACAAGGCACTATAGGGTCAGATCATTATATTGTCATGAGATCTTACTGTCGTTAAATTGTAACCAGTGTTCATCTGAATTCTTAAGTAGTTACACATAAATGCAGGAAAAGCAATAATAAAATGTTTCACTAGCATATAAATAATAAGACAATAAAAATATGCACCATCATCCTGCCCTTTCCTAATCTGAGTTGATTTAAACTTCTTAAAACAAACAATGTTGTATGAATATAATAAAGGCTTTAGACTAACTTGAAAGTTATGAAAAAAGTAATTACTTTTTTTCTGTAGTTCTTTTATGAGGCACATTCTCATCAAGCTTACTCAAACAAGATGTGTATTATTTTGACTCCAACTAAAATTAATGTTTCTTTTGAATCTCCAAGATAAAGAATTCTTGTTATGATGTATTTATATGATAATTAAATTGAACTGTAAAACTGGATTTTTTATAACTTAAAGATGGGAATATTCACTTGATTTTGAGGGGATAGAGAGAATTAAAAAAATAATGACAATAAAAATAAAAAAAATGTCTGATACTCACAGTTATTAACAACCAGTCTTGCTGAGTTTTTGTGGAGCTTTACTACACTTTCTGTCTCAGTTTTTAAAGGAGATCAGCATCTTACCCTTCTTCAAAAGAAGAAATATTGCACAGAGTGGCTTGACTTCTCCCTCTTTTGCACTAAAGTTGTGCCTTCAGACAGTAGAAAGGATGGAGAGGTAGGTGGTGTATTGTTTGTCTGTGACACTTCAATTTATTTTTCAAATTTTCTTGCTTTTGCCTACCAGTTGTTACCCCCTTCCTTAAACTGTTCAGTCTGTCCATTCCCACAGGGTGAATGCTAGTCACAAAAGGTTGTCACTAAGGCAGCCATCTGGCTTTCTATGCCCTGCTTCTCTCCTTCATTCAGTAAGTGTGACAGGAGGTCCCATTGTTTAAGCTCCTTTACTATATTCATGCATGCTTCAGCCTATGCCCAACACCTGTTGCTTGGGAATTGTTCATTCCTGGGTCTTTACCCTGCACTCTCCAGGACAAAATACAGTTCTCAGGTGTTAGTTTTGGAGAAGAATGAGCTGGTCTAGGCCACTCATGTCTAGTCTTCCCTACCTGCTCCTCAAGTAACCAGATTGCTAACTGACCTCTCATCATGTGAATAAAAATCATTTTATCCCTATTCACAGTGAAAGGGATGATCTTTATTCTAAGAATACTAGATATACTTTGACATGATGGTCCCCATCAATGCTGTTAGCTTCTCTCATGAAGCTTTTCCCACCTCTGAGCTGTCCACTCAACTTGGCTATTAAAACTCTAGTTACCTCTGACAAAAGATCACATTTTGAAATTGCCCTTGTTTTGATAATCCCATGATTTCCGTTTTAGGATATTAAGGACTACATTGGGTATTGTACATCTGAGAAACAACGGTTTAGTGCATTAAAAAGAGCAGCATTCATTGCATCCTGTAACTTTGTGATGCCTACAAATGTCAGCTAGTAGTCAGCACATATTAGATACACAGTCACAAGATGGAACAAATCTCAACCAGCTTTACTCCATGGTCTTTATGATGATGTATATGATCTCTCCTCTTCTCTTTTGATTTATTATGGTACGCATTACACGTAGAACAATATGTTACTTCTTGACCAGTTTGCATTGGCATGACTATTTTATTTTATTTGTATTTAATAAACTGATCTCCGTGGACCTTTTTCAGGGTCTCAGCCTGGGAGTGCTGTCTGGTTAAGTGACTTGTAGAGCTGGGGAGGTTGAAGGAATCAAATTCCTGGACCATGGGAAGCAAACTGTTTACAGATCCTTAATCTTCTGTTCCAATTGCCAGGGAAGACAACTTAAGACAGACTCATCAATAAGGGCACCGCTACAGTCACATTTTTTTATATTTGGATTTCCAAAACATGTCTCATATTCTTGTAAGCATTTTTCCTTAGCTGTTTAAGCACTTTATCTGATTTTAACATCACAGCTTACATGCATTTTTACTGCATAAATTTTGGCTGCATGTCTTTCCTTACAGCATACATTGTTTAGCCAATTGTCATCTTACATCTCAATAAAATCTTCATTCTAGAACATTAGGAGTACATTTCTGAAGTATTTCAGCTTCTTTTGGACAAGTGAAACAGTGGAATTAATTATTTCATTAGTAGCTTCTCCAGCCGCTTGCTGCTCTGCAAGAAGTGAACGATGCAGTTTGTCTACTGAATTCATTTCATTGCCTTGCTTGTGCTACTCAGTTAAGCAATACTTAAGCTGTTTGAGCATGAATTTTTGTAGTATTGCCAGCACCTTGTAGAAGGATTCATTAAAATAATATGCAGTAGTTTATAGTCTTTTTCCATCATCACAACTTTCCCATAAGAAATATTCAAGGAACTTTCTAAATCCCTACATTGAGACAAGTTAATAAGTAATTAAATAAATAAAATAATTTTCTATATGAATCTATTATTTTGACACTCTGTAAACAGTCTTGATCCGTATGTAGCTAGATTGACTACTTGCAGGATTACTATCTGCTTCCTTTAACCATTTATCACTACTCTGTCCATGTCAGCAAACATTATACCTCAGCTCTACTTTTGATAAGTTAATGAAAACAGAATCTTGTCACACTACACACAACAAACTTGCATGCTGGGACTCAGTGTCATACTACACATTTGCACAAGCCTTACACAGTTACACAGCAGTGTATGGCAATAAGAGGAGTGATTAAATGTCCAAACCAAGTCATGCAATGCTTATGTGCTAGCTGTGTTAATGGGTTGGTAAATGAGTAGAGACATGACAAGTGTACATATCTGTATAATAAAACTTTACAAGTAGCCTAGCCATGCAATGAAATGCAAACATAGACAAGCAAAGTTCTGCCACACAGTGCTACATTCTATGATCTGATATGAACAGAATCGTGAACTCACAGAAAGCTATATCACAAATATAAAACAGCACAAGTCTTAGTGAAGTTGGTCATGGCAATGCATCCATCGGCAGGATGACAATGCACTGTAGAATTCTATGCAACTATGCTGTATTTGCAACTCTGTACACCTGTCTGATGCACAATAAGAAAAGAAAAGGAAGCACAGGAAATGAGGAAAAGGGTCAGGAGAAGGCCAGGAGTCATGAAAAGGCAATATGCATGCATTTGAATCCCTGTCAGTTTGTCAAATGACCAAGATGTTGACCAACTAAAGATTCAGCCAACAATATTGATGGTCTGAACATCGAATAGAAAAAAACAAAAAATATATTTTTGCAGGGTCCCAAGCCCCCCTGCTCCCCTACCTTCTTTCAATTATATATACCAACTGTGAGATTGCACCACAGTGGGGAAAGGGCCACTTCCCTGATCCCTCACCATTTGGCAATCTGAGCTAAAACAGTTCCTTTTCACTTGTTTGTGTCAATGTTATGTCCATCGACATTAATGACTCAGTCTTTAGCCATTAGACATTCAGCAACTCATGGTACCTAAAAGCATTTACAGGATGGGAGAGAGGGGCAACAGTTTTCCACAGAAAGGGCCGAATGTTTTCCTTACATGGAAAGAAAAACAGAATAGGAAAATGGAGTTATGATGGTGATCAGTGGAGGACAGTTGCACACAAAACAACACCGACAGGAAATGGAGTACGGGTCCTAGGATGAGATATGGGGCTTACAGAGATAAGGAAATGACAAGCAAATAGTGATGAAGTCTGGACAATGCAAGGGGTTCAAAAGATCACTGGCATGACAGAGCCAGAGAACATTTTGGCGCCCCTGTAGAGGGACAATAGTTCCAGGATGATTCCTGTACAATACTGAGGAGAGGAGCAAGTTGCCAAAAGAGCAAGCATCTGTTTCAAGCTATGCATTTTTCAGGCTTGACTAAACATGCACAAACACACACACACACACACACACACACACACACACACACACACACACACACACACACACACACGCACAGATGTACACACACAAACTTAGTGATATCTATAGCAGATCTCCTCTGAATCCCCAAGAACTTTTACATTTTAGCACGCTGTTGTAGTGCTTCCCTTCTCTTATATAAAACACTATCTCTATTCTTGCTAGCCCATACTATCTCTGCTTTAGTGAAGTGAAATTGAAACTTGCAGTACCCTCTGGAAAACATATTCAATCTAGTTAATTATACTAAATGGCCTACTTCTTAACCCCTCTTCGCACCAAAAATATATAAGCACTCACTCCAAGAAAAGACAGAGAGAGAGAGAGAGTAAAAAGGGTTTTGCATATACATTTTGTCTCGCATTGTAAGAAAATTAGTTTGTTTTCCCTTTGAGTAATAATAAAGGTTGTACTTGATTTTATAGAATGACAATCATAATCTCAGAAATCTGCCTTCTTCATTTGCAGAGTTTATAATTAAATTAATTTTATTTGAGAGATAGGCCTTTAAGTAAGTCACCTTATTTTTGGCTTGGAAAAAAATACTCTAAGGAATTTAAATATCAATAGTATTTTGTCTGTTCACATTTAATTATAGAAGGGTTGAATTTAATTGGGTTTGTTTATTGACAAAATAAATGGTTGAACTTGAGACTTCACTACAGGCTAGGGAATATGGTGTTTTTGCAGTCTGCAAGTAAAAGCAAAGGAGTAGATTCAAGCTCAATAGATCATGTAAAAAATGCAAAGTAATCTTTGTGATACAGCTATTTTAAAGTGCAATCCTTATTTTTTTATTAAAAATTTTGCAACAAAAACTTCTGAAACCATGTGCTTTGCCTTCAAACCACTAAAGCTACTTTAACATCCAAGTTCATTTACAGTTTCAGTGAAAGACTCAATGTTCACTTCCAAGTTAGAGATA
This sequence comes from Protopterus annectens, assembly GCF_019279795.1. Lineage (NCBI taxonomy): Eukaryota > Metazoa > Chordata > Ceratodontiformes > Protopteridae > Protopterus > Protopterus annectens. The sequence goes on from NC_056745.1 coordinate 1,011,296,101, forward strand.
TTTTATTTATGTGCGGCACAGGCAGAAATATAAACAATTTATCTGTGTGTTGTTTAAAACAGTTAAAGGCATTTTTTTTTGTTTTAGCCTGCAACAAGTATATAATGCAAGATGTGGTTAACTAAAAAAGCTCAGAATTCATTTACTGTCATATGAAATGGGCAAATAGTTTTCTTTGGTTATGGTTCAAAACGCCCAAGGAATCTTGCTCACTAAATCGCTAAGTCTTAACTCTGTTTGGTTTTACAGTAACACAAAATCCCACTCTCTCGACCACTTATACTTCCTCAATCGCATATCACAAGTGCAAAAATGTTTAATTCATATTAGCATAAGTGGCACTGATTAATTCATACCAGCATCACAGAAACCTGCACAATGGCACTGTCTCTCTTTATTGCTAGAAGCAAGTTTGATATCCCAGTGAATTCTATACAAACTGACTGCATACAGCATGTGTTTTTACATGGTATTGATAACTGTAATATGAGATAATGTAGTTCTGTTTTCTATTTTCTTCCAAAGACATGCAGGCATATTGGCTGTACTAAATTTTCTGGTTGACACTTAGAAGATTGAAACTCAGAAGCCCAAATTAAACAGGTTTGAACGTATTAATTACATCAATGTCTGGAATACCAAAGACCAGAAAAACTGAAGCCGAACTTTGTCCCCATTCCAGATCCATGTTATCACTTGTTCTACAGTCCAGAGTGGTAGAGTGTTTTGGGATTCAAGGTTTTGGTTTGTATGGTGTATCTTCAGCCTATCGTGTTTTGCTGATATGTTTCAATGACAGTCGAGCTTCCAAGCCTCAACCTTATAATAATAAACTAAATTTTTCGTTATATATATTATTATATATTAGCAGTCAGCTTTGTGTTTTGGCTCATGACCAAATAGAGACTAAATATGACTATTTCATCTATCTGGTCAACAATATAAAATTAAAAAAATGTGCAAAGTACATATATTACTGTAATGCAAAATTTCATATAGTTCCAAAATATACTGCCTTGAAGAGAAATGAATATACCATTTGTACCACCACTGAAGAGCAATGCATAGCATCCTATGTTCTCACATTCAACAATCTAATAGAGGATGTTAACTTGCGGAGAGCAGAGTGATTATTCGGAGAACTGGACTAATTTGCTGCTATTTCTAAGGAGTATTCATTACTGGTTAGAGATTTAGCTGCTTTTTCACTTGATCCTTTGAATTATTTTCACAGCTTAACAGTAGTGGGCTCCACTCAGACCAGCACTGTGCAATGCACTATTTCACATATGGGGGGACTTTCATTTTCAAATTCTCTCCTAGGAACTTTAGTTAATTTGATCTACCAGTTAGCACTGTAGGGTAAGCAGTGGTACATCAGTGCATGTCTAAAGCCCCTCTCATATTCAGTCTAGACAAACTGCCACATAACAGTTGCTGATGCTCAAGTCAGATATTGCCTATTCCTAATTAATCACCAAATCAAATATTGCAGCTATGAGTTGAAACACATCCCTCAGTAGCTGAGCAAAGCACCTCTGTTTTGTGTTAAGTGGTATTCGTTTGTAGGCTCACAGTGTTTCTTTAGACAGACAGCACTGCAGAAAATCTATTCCAAACCTTATGGATGCTGTTCCAACCTAAGGTATATTTTAAGGATCTGGAAGCATGGATTTGCACCTTGAAATTGACTCTATACTCATATAGTTGAAATGGGCATTCTGAGACAATGTAGCAGTTGCCTCATGTTTACTGACAGCCACCTACTATATAAACAAATACAGTGTGTGAGAGATGTAGTTGTATAATGTTACTGGAGTCAGAGCTTTCATAAAAAGCCACTACAATCAAAAAGCAGATGGCCAGTACCACAAAATATGATACAAAACAATCAAACACAGCCCTGACCATACACAAAAACCTACAAATGCTGAGGCACTTAAAATTAACCTAAATCACAAAGGCTTACTAAATGTAATCTGAGAAACAAGTCCCCTAAACAACCACACGGATACACAATACAAGCAGCATCCACTATGAAACATGCATTCAAGAGTCACATTGCTTCAACTCAAAAGCCCAAAAGGCCACCTTCTACAAAATCCAATATCCTAATTATAGGATCAGATAGTGAGACAGACTGATACGCTAGTCGCCAGGCTGTGCAAGGAGAGGGTCATGCTGAGTTGTCTATCAGATGTCAGCATTCGGCACATCACACATGCATGCAAATCCTTGCACTACAGATACACATCAGACAGTCATAATGCACTTTGGTGTGAATGACTTAAGTCGTACCCCCATGGACTATATGAAGAGAGACATTATAGAGCTTTTGGAGTATGTGTTGGAGGCAGGTATGATCCAGGCACATAGCAACATTTTACCATCACCAGGAGTGATGCAACAATATGATCCAAAGATTATCAACTTCATCCATTGGCTTAGCTTCTGGTGTCATTAAAAGGGAGTATAATATATATCAAAATGAGACGAGATGTCAGAGAGCTCTAACTGCTTTGCTAGGGATGGCCAGCAATTATTCCCCCCAATGCTTTTGTATATTGGTTAAATTCTTGTCTACCCCATAGTTATTTTTTAGCCAATGTCTCACATAGACCTAATAAACTAACACTGGCAAATAACACACAGGAATACATGAAATCATACTTGGAGGCTCTAAATAAAAATCTGCAAAAGCAACAGAGACCTCCAAAGCAGACATCCAAGCAACCTCTACACCCCATCACCATGAAACATAATTCACATAATCAGTGTGCCATGCAATCACAGCCCTTAAGGCAAAATAACATACCCAGCACACTAGTAATAGGTGACTCGATAGTCAGGCACACTGATGTCCCACTAACTAGGCTGGACAAGGAGAAGGTTACAGTTAGCTGCCTGTTGGGAGCCAGGATCCGCCACATAACACAAGCACTCAGATCACTCCAGAACAAGTACAAATACGATTCTGTCATTGTCCATGTTGGTGTGAATGACCTGAGACGTACCGCCCTGGACTACATGAAAAGAGACATGGAAGAGCTTTCTGATCATGTAGCCCAGGCTGGTATGACCCTGACCCTGAGTAGCATCCTGCCCTCACCAAGAATGATGCCACAGTATAAAGAAAAAATGATCAATTTCAACAATTGGCTAAGTTTCTGGTGTCATTCAAAGGGGATCCAGTATCTGTCCGCCTGGGATGACATGCTCGACAAGCCACATTGCTTCACAAGAGATGGCTTGCACCTGTCACCCTTAGGCTTTCGAATAATGGCCAAGGCTCTTACCGCCCCATAGTGCCTTTTTTATGCAAGGCTCAAAAGACAAACCCACCACCATAAATAGCACAAGTAACCAAAAACTGAGGGTAATGTTACTCAATGCCAAAAGTCTAAACCTCAAAATGCACGCACTTGAGGCACTCCTCAGTATGGAGAACATTGACATCTGTGCAGTAACAGAAACCTGGTTTAAGTCTCCTGAGAGCACCCCAGCACTACTAGGCTATAACTCGTACCATACCTTTCGCCCATAGAACCAGGACCGAAACACAAAAGGTAGGCGTGTATCCATATTCATCAAGGATACCCACAACTCCAGGTTAGTGGCACAGCACAATGCATCAAAGATCATCCATGTGCAACTAACAATGGGCAAAACTGCAATCCAAATTGTAGCTTGCTACAGATCACCCACCATGACCCAGGACCCCTATTCCGCATTTCTGGAGACACTGGCAAATATGAAGGTTCTACCAAACACCCTAATACTGGGTGATTTTAATTACCCAAACATAAACTGGGAGAACTACTCAAATATTAACTCCCTTGTCCAACGTTTCCTAGAATTTATAAACTCGAATGCCCTAGATCAACTAGTCAACACCCCCACCAGAGAGAACAACATATTGGACCTGGTCATCACCAACATGGGCGACCGGTATTCCACACCAGAGGTCAACCCCTCGCTAGTTAGATCAGACCGTAGACTAATCATTTTGGATATTCACATTCCGCCCCCACCCCCAATCAAGGAAACCACAGTGAAAAACTTTTCAAAAGCAAACTTCACGTTACTTGAGACCAAGGTGTAAAGGTTCACTGCCCCAATGCTAAAGGACAATGCTGTCCAAGCTGCTGAAACCTTTACAAAGCCACTCTATGAGCATCTGCAGGAATGCATGGATTGTGCTATCCCATGTAAAACCAAGAATCCCTCCTCCAAGAAAAGAAAAGCAGTGGACCCCTGCCAGAAACAAGCTATACAACAGAAGGAGGAAACTAGTACAGAAAAGAGTAAAATCCCAAGAAGGAAAGACATCCCTGATCAGTATCAGCAAGAAACTGCGATCCCTCATTAAATCATCTAAGGCTACTTTCGAAAGAAAAATTGCCAATGACTCCAAAGATAACCAGAAAGCATTCTTTAGCTATGTCAAGAACCTAAGTGGAAACTCTCAGATCTGCTCTGAGTTCGTGCAGAATGGCAGAAAATACACTGAACCGACTGGTATTGCCAACATTCTGGCAGACAGGTTTAGTGCAAACCTCACCCCCTCTCACCCCCTAAAGGACCAATAACCATACCAGAAGAATGTAGGGCCCTGTCAATCACCGACACACAGGTTAAAACAGCCCTATCCAAAGCCAAAAAACACAGCTTCAATGGGACCGGATGGTGTCCCAGGCTGTGTCTTACAAGAGCTCCAAAATGAACTAACCCCTCACCTAAACACACTGTTCAAACTCAGCCTCTCTACAGGCTACATACCCACAGAATGATGCACAGCAACAGCTATCCTGCTCCACAAAGCTGGAGTGACAACGGACCCCGGGAACTATCACCATATAAGCCTGACTAGCCTGGTCTACAAGGCTATGGAGCGCATCATCATGGAACTCATTAACAGAAACATTGGTAAATCTCCAAACCTTGGACCCTACCCAGTTTGGCTTTGTTAAGGGCAGATCATGCCTCCTAAACATGGTGGACTTCTTTGAGACAGTTACCAAGGCATTAGATGAGGGAAAGAAGGTCCACACAGCCTACCTAGACCTCACAAAGGCTTTCAACACCATTCCCCATTCTAGTATTACAGACAAGTTCACCAGCTTGAACATAAACCCCTACATCATGAGATGAGTTGCCAACTGGTTCATGGATAGAACCCACATGGTGAGAGTTGCAGGCTCTATGTCCGACTCTAAACAGGTTACAAGTGGCATCCCCCAGGGCTCAGTCCTAGGACCCTCCTGTTTGGAATATACTTCTCAGAGGTACAGGCAAGCATAGGAGGACTATGGCTGACCAAGTTCACAGACGACTGCAAACTAGAGGCCATAATTGATTCCCTGGCTGATACAGACACCCTCCAGAAGGGTCTCACTGAGACGGATACCTGGTGTCAAAATCATGGCCTCAAACTAAATGCCAAAAAGTGCATAGTCATCCCCTTTGGACAAAACAAAGTACCCACGAACTACCACATAGGTGGTAGTCCCCTAAATACAGAAAATGTAATAAAGGATCTGGGGACCCAAGTAGATAGTAATCTCTCCTTTGATAATCATATTGCCAAGGTGGTTAGAAAATCCTTCTATGTGGCACACCTAATCACAAAAGGGTTTGCATCTAGAACAAAAGAGGTTATTGTGCCTATCTACTCATCACTCATTAGACCTATCATGGAATACAATGCCCCATTTGGGATGTACCTCACAAGACACCTGCAACAGCTGGAAAGACCACAAAAGTACCTCACCAAGAGGATTACTGGCCTCAAACAGATGCCCTATGCAGCCCGACTCAAGAAACTCCAGCTGTACTCGGTTGTGTACTGCTCACTCAGAGGTGATCTCTGCCTGACATACAAGGCCATATCCAACCCAGAATTGATGGACATGCTCCACCTAAAAAAAAAATCACGGAGAGCCACACAGTCTAGAGATATAAACCTCACAACACCGATAAATAGGACATGCTAAAGGGATAGATTCCTGTCCCAGAGACTCTCCATGCTTTGGAACAGGATTCCAATATATATCAGGCAGAGCCTGTCACTAACACTCTTCAAGAGAAACCTTGATGAGTGGATGGGAAACAGAAAATTTACTCCGGGGATCACTGCAGTGGCTCTGCTGGACAGTGGTGTAGGGAACTAATGGCTCTCCCGGACAGGGGCACAATGAACTAATCTAAGGGGGTGGCGAAAGCCAACACATTCTGACTAGGCTTATAAATGCCCTTGGGCAGATAGCCTGGCACTTACCTATGAACCTATGAACCTATGAATGTCAGTGTCCAAAAGCTTCCAACATGACAAAACACAATAACAGAAAGATATTGCTTCTCAACACAAGAAGTCTGAAAAAAATCTCCACTCCCTGCAAGTATTCCTCACCCAAGAAAACATTGATATATGCATCATGGAGACCTTGTTCAGAATTGATGAGATCACTCAGTTAGTGCAGGGTTTCAATGCCTACCACGTGTTCAGGCATACAGCATTAGATGAAAGCGCTAAAGGTGGAAGTGTCCCGTGTTCTTAAGAAAATATTTTACCTCCAGGCTCATTAGGCAATATTTTTCTTTTCTTTTCCTTTATTTTATTTTACATTTGTTTAGTAGGTAGTACACAGATCAGAACTGACCATTTGCAGGTACTGCCCAGGAGAAAATTCATGATTAAGTGAGACAGGTAGTAAGTTGTACATATCAATAACAGAACAGAAAGTCACAATGTACAGCAATTGTACAGAAGTAATTAATAATGTAGTGACAATTAGGACAGAAATGAACATTTGGCAGTTTTACATAACTATATATTAGGTTTACGTGAAAGTAGAAATGGTGTGGGGTAATAAGAGTCAAGGTGGGTGTAGAGAAGTGAACTTAAATGGTGTTAGCAGTTGAATGAGAGTAAGGTTGAGGGAGAGTAAGGCTAAAGGTTGTGTGGCCCTTACATGATGTGGCCTGCTGTGAGGCAAGTGCAGTTTGATTTGTTGAAAGTATTGGAGGAAGATTGTAGTTCCTTTAGGTGTGTGTGCGTGTATGTGTGTGTGTGTGTGTGTGTGTGTGTGTGTGTGTGTGTGTGTGTGTGTGTGGGGGGGGGGATTAGGTAAGCATTAGGTAAGCCCATAGCTTAGCCTTTTCAAAACTGTCCAATCATGGAAAAGTGTGGGAAATCGGGCGTGTTTAAACCCCACAGGCATGAATACTTCACGTAATCGGTTGCAGTTCCCTACTGTAGGCAGAATGCCTGGAGTTGGGGAAGGCACTCGATTTAGAGTGCAGTGCTGGGGCACTCAGGAGTCCAGATTCATGGTATGGCTCCTGGTAAAACACCATGTGCTGAGACTACTGCAAGGCCAGTACCAGGGCTCTCAGTATAAAGTGGAGGCCTGGAACAGTCTTGCCCGTGACCTCACGAGTGCCGCTGGTATCTCCCGGACTGGTGAGCAAGTCAGGCATCACCATGCTGACCTGAAGCGGTGGAGGGGGTATCTCTTGGAGCAGTGTTTCCAAGAATCAAGGGGGATGGCTGATTCCCCAGCACTGAGTAAATACTCATTCTACTACGTAGATAATGATTGTCTAGCTTGTGTATACCATGGATAGGTAATGGCTAAATATCACTTTATCTCTCTGACAGCTGCAGATGAGCAGGCTGCACAGGTAAAAACCATACTCTCCAAAACCAAGAACACAACATCCATGGGACCAGACAACATCCCAGGCTGTGTTCTACACGAACTACAGAACAAACTGGCACCCCACCTAAGTACCATGTTCAATCATAGCCTCAACTCAGGCTTTGTGCCTGCTGAATGGCACACAGCAATGGTTATCCCACTCCACAAGGGTGGAGCCACCACAGACCCCGGGAACTACCGCCCCATTAGCCTGATGAGCTTGGTCTGCAAAGCCATGGAATGTATCATCATGGAACTTATAAACAAAGACATTGGTAATCTCCAAACTCTGGAACCCACCCAGTTCGGGTTTGTAAAAGGCAGATCATGTCTCCTAAACCTGATAGACTTCTTTGAAGCAGTCACCAAAGTCGTAGACAAGGGTAAGGTGGTTCAAACAGCCTATCTAGATCTTGCCAAGGCTTTCGACACCATCCCCCACTCTGGAATTATAGATAAACTCACAAAACTAGGTATAAATCCCTATGTCACAAGATGGGTTGCCAACTGGCTCACTGACAGAACCCACACTGTGAATAGACCAGTGACAAGTGGAGAACCACAGGGTTCAGTCCTGGGTCCCCTCCTGTTTGGTATCTACTTCTCTGAAGTACAGGCTAACACAGAAGGTCTTTGGTTAATGAAGTTCACAGATGACTGCAAACTAGGAGCCATAATCGAAACTCCTAACGATGTGGACATCCTACAAAAGGGCCTCACTGAGACAGATGCCTGGTGTCAAAGCCATGGCCTCAAGCTCAATGCCAAAAAGTGCATTGTCATCCCCTTTGGTAAAAACTCTGTACCCATGAACTACAACATAGGCGGTATTATACTTAACACTGAAAGTGTGATAAGAGACCTTGGGACACAGGTGGACAGTAGTCTCTCCTTTGATAATCACATCGCCACAGTAGTCAGAAAATCCTTCTACGTGGCACACCTCATCACAAAAGGTTTCTCATCCAGAAAAAAGAGGTCATTGTTCCTTTCTACACATCACTCATTAGACCAATTATAGAGTACAATGCCCCTTTTGGTATGTACCTCACAAGACATCTACAACAACTGGAAAGGCCGCAGAAATACCTCACAAAGAGGATTACCGGCCTCAAACAGATGCCCTATGCAGACCATCTCAAAAAACTCCAGCTTTACTCCGTCACATATCACCTACTCAGAGGTGATCTCTGCCTAACATACAAAGCTATGTCAAACCCAGAGCTGTTGGACATGCTCCACCTAAAAAAAACCCAATCTCTCCGAGCTACACGCTCTAGGGACCTAAACCTTGTCACCACAATAAACAGAACACGCCGGAGGAATAGATTCCTGTCCCAGAGACTTCCCATACTCTGGAATAAACTATCTATCTATATCAAACAAAGCTCCTCATTAGCACTCTTCAAGAAAAGTCTTGATGATTGGATGGGAAATAGGAAATTCAACCCGGGGATCACCTCTGTGGCTCTGCTCGACAGTGGCACAGGAAAATAATTTTCTTGGGTGGCAAAAGCCTTTTTGGCTGGGCTTGTATAGGCCCGAGGACCGACAGCCTAGTACCTACCTATGAACCTATGCAAACCAGCAAGTTCGTGCTGCTAGGCTTGAAAGGCTGTGTTGCGAGGCAGGTTAGTAATAATCTTGCATGTACTGTCATAACAAATAAATATAACAGTTTTAGAAAGTGTTGTACCAGTATAAAAATGTATTGTGTATGGGATGTACTGAATAAACTAGACAATATGGCAGGAAGACTGTCATATAGGTTGTGTGTAAATAAAGGTGTAATACCTTGTGAATAAAAGTATAACCCCTGGAGTGCTTGTGTACATTCTGCTTTCATATGTTGTTGTAGTGTTGCATTCTATAAATAGTACTGTTGTATTAAGCAGTGTTACCCACACTGTTGAACGCAGATAATATGTGTAGGAAGTTCAGTATAACAATGTTGGAAGTCTCAAGAGGTCAGTCATATTGTACAAGTGAGGGAGACTTAGACAGAAAACATCGGAATGCTTTACACCAATTCCCTGATAGCACAGTGTACTATAATGTCAACTGTAATATTTTTAACACACGCAGCAGGGGTTTGAATCCCGGGAGTGGTAGTAAGTTGTATGCATAATCATACCCCACAACTGTGCAGAGTTTGTGAGAATGTTCAGATAGAAAGCTGTATGCATAATTAGACCCAACAACTGTACAGAATTTGCTAGAATGTTCAGATAGTAAGATGTAAGCATAATCATAACCCTCAACTGTACAGACTGTGGCAGAATGTTCAGGTAGTAAGCTGTATGCATAGTCATACCCCTCAACTGTTCTGATCTGTCCAGCATATCCAGATAAATGGCCCAAATCGGCTGCCTGGTAACCTGTTCCCCTGACAAATCAGTGTGATGATCCAAAAAATGTAGGCAGCTTTTACTGACATATAACTGATAGTCAGACCTGTACATAGTCAGAGAATGTATATGGAAACAAACCTGTCACTGTAGCATCTCACCCAAAGTGTATGACAGCAATTCTCAAAATATGTCACACTAACACCTGTAGCCTGTCAAACCTTGACCAGAGTGTGTGCAATAACAGATTGTTAGGTATGTGTATAACATCAACATGGAATCTGGGAGTATCTGTAGAATTTGTCAGGTAGTGTTAACAAAGATTTTCTCCACAGCTATAACAGGTAAGAGGAGTAGACTGTAGGTACAACACAGTTCACTTATATACTTGTCTACAAGCATAGAATATGGGAGTATGTGTAGAAATTGTCAGATAGTGTTAACAATGATTTTTTTCAACAGCTATAACAGGTAAGAGGTGTAGCCTATAGGTGAGACACAGTCCAAGTATATACTAATCTACAAACATACCATTGTACAAAGTAAGGACATTGGATAGTGTAATAATACATGTAAGGGACAGATCACTGCAGTGACTAAGAAAGTTGTGAAAACTACAGGGATATATTAGTTGTTAATTGACCTCGCGCTCTCACCCCCACCATTTGTGCAACAATAGCCTAATTATACACCTCAATGGGTAGGTGTACACTCCAAACTTTTGTCGGCACATATGTCCTATTGGTTTATAAATATTAACATTTGGTTCCATGCATGTGCCATGTTAAAATACTCCCATGTTGGTGGCCTGTTGCCATCAATGAAACCAGCATGCTGTTGTAATGGCCACTGTTGTCCCATATATGCATTTGTTCTGCTCGCTCTGCAGCTGTTGTAAATCTGGTGTCTTGGGTTAATGGGAATACCTATGCATGTTGTTATAACTAATCCTGAATGCTGTTGACTATTAATAACTGATATCTTTCTTAAAACTGCAACACCATAGCTTGTATGGGAAGGCCGGTCCCAGCGGACCCACCTGTCCCACCTCAGCTGGCCATGGTACTGGGCACCAGCACGTCTGGGGCCTAGCCTGTGACCTCCTCCTCCATTGGCCCTACACCACCTTTGGGTGGAACCACTGCAGGGGAAGGGGCTTGGCCCCCCCTGGGAGCAGGGACTGAGCAGTACCTGTCACCCGCAGTCAGGTCTGGGCCATGGTGTGCAGCGAGATTGACAAGGAGATTCAAGACAAGCTAGGCCAGCTTGAGGGCGACGTGGCATAATTAGAGGGTGAACCTGCCACTCCTACCTAGCCCCCAACACAACCACCTTTGGGGCTGTGAAGGTGCAGTGGAGACTGCCCATGGGTGGGGACCTCAGTCCCACCATTTCCATCTGGGGGCTCATGGGCTTGCGACTTCCAAACACCACTCCCCATCCAAGGTGTTTACCCCCCACATGTGTCATATACTGCCCCTGTATGTGTCTTGTTTGTCTTGTCTGTTAACTATCCAACCTACCTCCCCAAATATACCTACTACCCCTCCCCGACATCCCACTCTCACCTGAAAAAAAAAAGGGCAATCTGTTCCCACAAAAAAATCTCGCCCCATACATAGCTGTCAATTTCGCACACGTGTCCACTGGACACGTAATTCAGTGTAATTGGCATCACAATGAATTATTGTTGTCGTCACCCCCACCCAGAGGTTTGAGTGTCCAAATCTACCTCCAAATTCAGTGTATATGTACAGCTGTTGCTGTAGAAAAAATGGGCAGGTATGGACCTTCCCTACACCCTTCCTGCACATCCCTGGCTAATTTCCCTACTGTCTTTCACTCTTTGTGACCCTTTTTTCACCGCTTTTCTATCAACCCATTTTTCTTCTCTTTTAAAGAAATTAGCATGGAGGTAAATGGTAGTAAGCACTTTTAAGCAGCAGTAAGCGGGTTTAAGCCTGTTTTCATGTGGGTAAGCAATGCCTACACATGTTAAGCAATTTAGAAGCTAACTGAGTATAAGAAACTGTAACTGGAAGTTAGCAGTGCTTACCTACTACCCCTCCCCGACATCCCACTCTCACCTGTAAAAAATAAGGGCAATCTGTTCCCACAAAAAAATCTTGCCCCATACATAGCTGTCAATTTCGCACACGTGAAAACACATGCAAACCCAATCACAACTGCTTTAAGGTGCCTTAATCATTATGTATCCAACAGCCTGTGTTCATCCCAGCAACAAAATAAACAGCCTCTGCAAGGCTCAAACCCAGGACCCTGCACACCATACACAAAGTGATTTAACACTAAACCATGCCAGACATACATGAATCTGATGTTTTCAGAAACATACCATCCAGTCCAGTCATGTAACAGTACAGAGAATATATACCAACTTCTAGATGTATGTGTGTGTAAATATATTAATATCTAAACAGCATATCTATATCTTTATATATATATATATATATATATATATATATATATATATATATATATATATATATATATATATATATATATATATATATATATATATATATATATATAATATATATGCAAATGCCTACATCGACATATGTCTACAGCTATATGTCTACATATACCCAACAAGTTACATATATGTATGCAGATATATATCTATGTAGGTATATATGGACATAATTACATATATGTAAGCAGATACATACATATATATCTATATATATATATATCTATATATATATATCTATATATATATATATATATATATATATATATATATATATATATATGTATAGCAATGGTAGATTAACAAAAACAAATATGTCCACATGCAGCGTTAATGGGGATGAGACACCCCAAACAATATGTACGAATAGGCATAACCCCGCCAGCCAAATACGTCCACCCTGCAATACACTACCAAGTGTTACAGTTCCCATAACCAGGACCTGACATGACATGACATGACATGGGCACAAGATGTTGAAAATACTACAACCCACCTGTATGATGTCAGGCTGGTACTGGTAACATATCATGCAGTACAGTCTGGCTCCCATAGGAAATGTAAAATGTGGAAGCTATATACATATATATAGATATATATATATATATATATATATATATACATACATATAGATATACATGTGACTACACATACACATGCAGAGATATGTACAGTAAGATACATATGTAGAAGGTGCACACAACATGGAACAGCCACTATGCCTACAGTTCACACCTGAACAACTGGACACTGTATGGGCCACCCATACAAATTACAGTTGTTGCCTGCAACATATACCCACAGAGAGGTTATAGGAAAAAACACCACACACAGGTTTGCAGAAATGGAAAAACCTTTATTTTTGTACTATTACAGTTCTATATGCCATGTCATATAGCTGTTCAGACACTGACATCCATATAAACAGAGTAATGCAACTGTGAAACAGTTATACTAATACTGTAGTCTGGAAAGGTTCACAACTGTTGCTGTCCAGGCCATGGCCTTCAAATTGTACAATAGTAAAGACAGACTGGGCCACAGGATACCAAACAATCAACAGTATGTAATGCAGGTGTATAGTTCAGCAGCCTCTATCTATACTCTTTACAAAATCACTAGGTGGTAGAGACTTCAATTGACCAAATGGAATGTAACTGTTACATAACAAGGCATAACTGACACCATCATGCACACTGACAAACAGAACAGTCTGTATGGCAGGAAGCAGTAGGCCTGCATTAACCCAATTTATGTGAGTAATGTAAATATAGGTGAAGTATAAGGTACTGTACATGCAGATACCTTAAGGCAGCTCACCCCTGATACTCCCACATTTTGTAACAGCATAGGTTATTTATGGTGCATCCCCCCTACGCTCAATAATACAGGCCCATATACCACTGTTACATACACTAGCTTCTGGAGTGCATGGTGAAGCCCGCACATTTATGGCCTCAGCCCCACCATATGTGTGAGGGATAGAACAGCAGTGGATTGATGGCAGCAATGGCAGTGTGATATGCACACAGCTCTCTACAGAACAACCCCTGACAGCATTTCATATGTCCAAAGCTTGGTATGTAGGTGGAGGACAGAGGCTGGAACACAGGCCCATATGTGGAAAACTGTTGCCATAAACTAAGCAAGTTGCTGGTGTTACAGGATAGTCTGCAACATACCCTTAGCAGGGAATTGAGGTTAGAAACATAAATTGATGTAGCCATGTACTGATAGCACTCAACAGACACACTGCCAATGAAATATCTGACACAGGACCTATGAGGTGGACAGACAAAACACAATAGGCACACCTCTGGCCACCAAGTGGATAGACTCACAGTTGAGAGCTATACAGACAGACTGCATTCCAAGTAAAACTAGTATGTACACACACACCCTGTAACACCAGTACTATACAAAGCATAACTCACACTCTGTCTTTAGTTCGGGAACCTCCTACAAATATGTAGCTGGCCTGAGTGTGCTGGTTCCCCTGGAAGAGGTATTGCTACCTGCTGTCTGTAACACTGATGCCCACACACAGGAAGGCTGTCCATCACACAGGAAAGGTAAAGGTACCACGCCCACATGATGTAGAGATTTATAGTAGGTGGTTGCCATGACAGTGGTAATTGGAAGTACTACACAACAAGCTGCATGCAGTTAGCAAGTGTAGGACACTGATTGGTGCAGAGGCCATCACCTGGTCAAGTGCATCACCTACTAAAGCCAGGCTGCAATCGACTCAAAGCAGCTCAATCCATTCACTGGAGAGAGAGAGTGAGAGAGAGAGAGAAAGCAAGCAAGAAAAAGCAAAAGCAAAAGGGAAAGTGGAAAACAAAATAATACAGCTCAGCAAACTAACTCCTGAAAATCCAGGCATTTAGGCAGCTGCCATTCATAAATACATCATTCCCACAACAGGTATGTGAAGTATATGTACATGTATTAGAATGCAGTACCTGATCCATACTAATGGGATAGATGATGTGGAATGAGTTATATGTGGCATCAGGTGTTGTGATGATGTCAACTGAACAATTGCTATGGACAATAGTGTTTGTCCCTGTGGGTAGTGGGACATAGCTGTTAACTGTGCAGGTCAGCACTGACAGACAAGATGTAAGCCATCCTAGTGTGTGTTGTGTAATGGGAGGTATGTATATGACACGGCCAATAGCTGGTGGTGGAAGTAATGCCATTATGATGAACATGTGGGAACCACGGACCACCCTGGCAGGATACTCAGGTGAATCTGTAATGTAGCATGCCGGAATGCCATAGGTGTGTAATGCGGTTACCTGCAAAGAGGTCCTAAATATACCCCACTAATGTCAGGCCATGTCCATATGTGGCACCTGTCTGTGTTGTAGCAAGGCAGAACTGTGCAGGAAGGTGTTGTGAGATTGTGGAGCTGATGTCTGAATGTACCCCACATATTGGTATGCATATGTGTACATATGTCACATATATAATATATAAGGATAAATGTATATCAGCATGTATATCCAGAAATATGCATATACCCATGTGTAGACATATATATGTGCACATATATATGAATTCACATATTCACATATATAGATATATACCCATATACACATCTACATATGTACATACACACACAGAAACATATATGTATGTAAAGACATGTCCCCTATATCACTACCATAGTGATGTGTGCTATGTGCAAGGCAGCAGCACACATAGCAATACACACAGATATCTACAGCTGTCAGTGTGTGCACCATGGATGGGTATGTCACATGTTAGTCCCTTCTTAGCACCACATTGTCCCCATCTGTGAAGTATGCAATGGGAATATGGGGATGTATGGCAGATACGTGGAGGTGGTCAGGATTGGTAGATATAGGGGACAGTCTACAGGGGTGGTATATGACACATCTGGTGGGTAAACACTGTGGGTGGTGTGTGTGGTCTGTGATGTAGATGCCCCATGGTCCCCAATATGGGCAAAATGGGAACAAGGCTCCCTCCAACTGCCACTCACAACAGCAGTCCACATCCTGAAGGTGCCTGGTCTGGAGGCTGAGCAGGAGGAGCATGTTGGCTGTGTGAATGTGTACTGGGTGCATCAGACTAATGTAGCACATCCCTCATGTGTCTGTGGAATCCGGTATGGAACAGACCCTAGACCTGTGCTCAGGTGACAGGAATATATTGGTGTGTGCCTTGAAGGAGGGCCAACATCCCCTGGGTGGTTCCACCTGATGGCATTGCTGTAATAGTACACGAGGAGGCCCCAGGTTGGCATACATGTTATGTGTCCAGGTGTCCTGGTCAGATGGATGTGGAGAGGTGGATCAGCTGGCCAATAGAACATATACATGTTATTGTGTCACTGTTATAGAACATTTGTTGGTAGTAATAGTCTACACAATCCCGGTACATGTCAACAGCATGCACAGATCTCCCTAATAACACAGACTGTCAGATGTGCAGCAATCTCAGAGCAGCCATACATATATATATGTATAACCATAGTGGCCCTGACAATGGCATCTAAGTGAATAATCTGTAACAGGCCAGCCATGTTAGTGTCCACACAGGGGACATGGCTACAATCACATAGCAGAAGGTGTGGTACAATACACAATCTGTCCAAATGGTAGTTAAGCTGTAGCCATACCTAATGAGTTGTGTGTACAGTCTGTTGAAGCTGATATGATGGGGGGGTTGGGGGCTGATAGAGATGTGCATTACGAACTGTGGTAACATTGCCATATGAGTTGCTCAGGCCTGTTTCCATCTTTATGTCTTTTAAGCAAGGTGTCACACAGCAGGTTACCTGTGTATTCAGCAGATGAAAATGAAGTCATCATCAACCACCTGGTACAGCAGTACTAGGTTCTCTTTGGCAGGACAGCCCATGACCAGCAGGAGCAGACCACCCTGTGGAATGATCTAGGCCACAAGGTCAATGATATCGGCCTGCATAACCACAGTTATGAGCAGGTCCGGCATCATTGCAGCGACCTGCTTTGCAATGCCCGTCTGCATGCTGCTGCAGTCTGGGGGGATTACCTCGCCGCATGGGGAGGCCCATATCATCCATCCCCCCTGACATGTCTGAAGGTACTCCTGGCCAGCCTTGTGGCACCTGCCCATCTAGAACACCAACAACCATTGGACCCATTCATGGAGGTAGGTGTCACCCACACACCAGCTGAGGAGCGTGCAGGTAAGGACACAGGGCACATCAGTAGACCACTGTTGTGTAAATATCTGCAGTAGTACAAGTACATCATGCATATCTGACATGTCATAGTTATATTGTGTTGCTGCATTGTAGTGATAAACAGATTTCCAGATGTGGTAGTATTGTGGGAATTTACCGTTGATGTATGGTAGTACTGCACCCAGCTTTTAGCAGTGCCACAGGTGTGTCCACTGACATTGCATCTCTTACCTTCTTATGTAGGTCCCTCCATGGTAACAACAAGGCAGCAGCCTGTAGCTAGTGAATAAGTCTTATGTAGATGCATGCCAACACACCAGACATATAATGGTGATGGTATATTCCATGCACACATCTAACACACCTACCCTGAATGCATGCTGAACATGTGCATGTACTGTTGCTGTGAAATGCACGGTCTCACAGGGGCGACCATGATGGGGTATTGAAAGGGTATGTCACACACCTGCATGACAGCTAACATCCTGTCATTGCAGAATGTGTCCACAGGGAGTAACATACAACACCCATATACAGTGCAACACCAGTGTATATACCTGTAGAACAATGCCAACTGCTACAGAGATACACTATGTCATAAAGAATTACAGTAGTCCACATTATCAGCTGGATCTAGGCTGCAACATGTGATGTTCAGTGTACGGGACACTGCAATGTGACACACATGTGAAGGGCTTACCTGTCATGCATCTACATCAAAGCTGAGGGAGGAGGGGTCTCAGCATAACACACCAGTGCACTGCAGAAGGGATCCTAAGGATGGTAGGAATGACTCAATCTGCATATAGTAAGGTTCAGGACCTATGGCAGCCATAAACCCTACCCACACTGCAAAAGTGACAACATTGTGTGAACACCATGGGATGTGCACATGAGTAGACCTTGCAGTCATGCAAAATAGGGGGACATGTGTAGGGTAGACTGAACATACACTGGCAATTGCAGAAGGCCCACGTTGGTATACCCCTGCCATGAGCAATGACTGCTGTAGTACAACAAGAGGTGTGATAAACCGTTATGATAAGGGTGTGCACACATATGCCCACATAGTGTGTATGCATTGCGGTCAGCAGCCGCACACCTAACACAATCTGTAGACACTGCAAGTGAAAGTACAGGACATATGCTACATGCCATGCTTGTGTACTCCTAAGATATGCGGGGCTGTCATCCCATGGCAGATCAAGGATGTGTGTGTAAACTCAATAAAAGTGTGTACACCCCCATTAGCCATGGTATACTCTGATGGTTGCCAGTGTAAGCATTTTTGCAGTGGTCATACATGGTCTGTTGATGTTGACAGCTGTAAATTAGGCATCAGGCATTCACCAATGACAACAGTCCAAATATCATCCCAGGTATGTGTTGCTGAAACACATAGGGGCTGTGATAGGTACAGCTGACATAACTGACACAGTACTACATATTCCACAATGGATTGTACACCTGTGAGTTGTGGTGCACAGTACATGGCAGGGTGCAAAAGAGGTGCACAGCAATACTGTGTACATGGGTGCAGTGGTATCCAGGGGAAGGGGCATCACCTAGTCAGAGCACATGCATCATACACGTTTATACTGTTACTAGCATGGATTTAATATAGCTGAACTGCATGCTGTTTTGTACCATATGTTCTGCATGTTGGCAGATGTGTAATAGGAAGACTGTGTGTACGATCATTATGCAACCTCACCTGTATGTGTGTGTGTGTGCATCCTGGTGGTTAGTTAGTTTGCCTGAAGGGTCACTCTGGTGAAGTGGTGAGAGGTAGATGCAGGTGTGCGTGTGTGTGTGTGTGTGTGTGTGTGTGTGTGTGTGTGTGTGTGTGTGTGTGTGTACTGTTTAGCAATGATGTACAGGTTTTAAAGTGCATTTATTGTTTTCCCCCACAGGTGACGAGGTGGGTCAGGGTCCCTCCTGCATCCACTCTGATGTAGGTGTCCATACAGACACCGATGATAATGATGATGATAATAATGTTGAGGCACAGATGGGGTTGTCAGGGGCCAACACTGTGCCAACATTTGACATCCCCCTTTTAGCCACCCCACCCCCGCACACAGTTACAGTGCCTATACACACCCCATCACCAGTGGCCATAGCAGAGGGACAGCTGGCATTCAGTGGCAGTGGACAGGAAAGTATGGTAACCCTGCCTACTGTGTCTGGTTGCAGCGGGCATAGCTGGATGTCTGGCAGGCTGCCACATAGGCAGATGTCCCAGGGTGCTCATGGTAAGGCCACTGACATCATGCCCCTGGCATAGGCGACATAGCTGCTACCAACAGAAGCATGTTTCAGGCTGTAATGGCAGTGCAGGCACATATTGAGTGTTACACCAGACAGGGCCTTAGGCTGCAGAGGGCTGCTCTCGCATCTGTAAGTGACAACCTCCGTGAAATGCCGCGTGCCATCCGTACTTCTACCGAGCAAGCAGATAGATGGCATGATGAGATGATGGCCCTCATCAGCCATGGTGTGTTCATGCTTCAACGTGTGGTGGGGATGCGGCAAGGCCCACGTGGATGTGGGCCATCAGCACCAACAGCTGGCAGTCAACGTGGGTGTGCTAGGACACCAAGGGGCTCCTGTAGTAGCAGTAGCAGCCCCGGTAGTGTGGGGAATGTGCTGTCCACACCACAGCAGGCCACGTGCACATGGTCCTGGCCAGTCCCATGAGGGACCTGGTAACAGCAGACAAATGTCATCAGCAGGTGAGAGTAGCACATCAACACCTGAACCTGGACATGCCTGCAGAACCCCTGGCAGGCACAGTCCATGTGTCCATGGCCAGAGGCCAGGTATGGTCTGCAGCTGTCCATAAACACCTGTGTAGGGCAGCCACATGGCATAACTGTGTGCATGCATACCCACACACCTAGGGCAACCTCATACCTACAGACACCACATCACCTCAGCCAGCTCCCCAAAGTACACCCCTCACCCACACACATGGTGTCAAATGTATGGCCCACCCTCGGCCTCTGGCAAACCAACACAACTCCCTGTGCATATGATACCTGTGCCACATCCCTGTCATCCATACCTTTGATGCAGGGACAGGCTAATATGGTTCTGATGCACATGGTGACTGTACACCAGTGTATCACAGCCCTGCAGTGTAACATGTTGTAGGGAGTAGAGTGTGTGGCATATTTGGCAGGTAGTGTAGCCGTCCAGCAATGATGCTTTCTAGCTGTTAGTAACACTGCTGGTTGTGGTCACCAAAATCATATGCAATTATGTTGTAGGTGTACATGTGTCAGCACGAGGATGCCCTATGCATATAATGATACCTGTGCCACATCCCTGTCATCCATACCATTGATGCAGGGACAGGCTGATATGGTTCTGATGCACAAGGTGACTGTACACCAGTGTACCACAGACCTGCAGTGTAACATGTTGTAGGGAGTAGATTGTGAGGCATATCTGGCAGGTAGTGTAGTCATCCAGCAAAGATACCTTCTAGCTGTTAGTAACACTGCTGGTTGTGGTCTCTAAAATGATATGCAATTGTTCTGTAGGTGTACATGTGTCAGCATGAGGATGCCCTGTGCATATGATGATACCTGTGCCTCATCCTTGTCATCCATACCATCGATGCAGGGATAGGCTGATATGGTTCTGATGCACACGGTGACTGTACACCAGTGTACCACAGTCCTGCAGTTTAACATGTTGTAGGGAGTAGAGTGTGAGGCAAATTTGGCAGGTAGTGTAGCCATCCAGCAATGATGCCTTCTAGCTTTTAGTAACACTGCTTGGTTGTGGTCTCTAAAATGTTATCCATGTGTGTTGCAGGTGTACATGTGTCAGCATGAGGATGGTATGCAGTCATATTGCACAATGGGGTATGTCACTGTGCTGACACCATGGCAGTGACATGTCTGGGGTAGAGTTGAACACATTTCACAGGTTACTATACCACTGTGCCACATGGACAGGTGCCCCATTGAGGCATGTATACCCTGCAACCTGGTGTAGACCCATCCACATACATGCACACTGTTACTTGCCAACACTGGGACTAGACCCCTACCTTTCAGTGTCGTGATACTGACATGTGTGGCTTACATTGCACAAAAACTGTCTTAACCACTCTGTATCTGACAGCCCTTGTTCTGCCCAGCAACAAAATGAACAGCCCTTGCAGGTCTTGAACTCAGGACCCTTTACACTGAGGTCACAGCACTTAACCACTGCACCATAACCACTGTAGAGACAGCTGTTGTTTTGAAAATATAGCTGTCATTACACATATTGAGTAGTATTGAACAATTGCCTTTACTTCCTAGATTGTGTAGTCCTTGTTATTAATATGACTGTTGCATCACATATGTTGTTTTATCATAATGTACACATAGCAGATACATATGGTGAGATACATGTGGAAGGGTATACACAACCATTGCATTTACTCATAACAGGAATATGGTTGTATACATATCATAAGTGTATAGATGTCTACATGTACATACACATGTATACTCATACATATGTCTGTATACACATCTGTATAGTGCTACACATATATGGCCATATGCACATTTATTCGTATGTACCTATGTATACATATCTATACATATATGTATATATATATATATATATATATATATATATATATATATATATATATATATATATATATATAAATAAATATATATATATATATATATATATATATATATATAGATATATATATATATAGGTATACATATATGTACATATATGCACATATAGATATATGCGTATATTGCTATATATGTATGCACATATATATATATCTATATATATATATATATATATATATATATATATATATATATATATATATATATATATATATATAAATAACTATATGTGCATACATATCTATTCTGATATACCTACTACTGTTGATATATCTATAGATATCCATACTTATATGTGAATATGTATCGCTATATGTATATGTGTAGACATATATTGCTCTGTATATGTATATATCTGGGTGTGTATATGTATATCTATGTACATATACATACTCATCTATATATGTCGCTATGTATATGCGTAATCATATATATAGATATCTAGATAATTATATGTACATATATTTTCACCATATGTCCTGGACATGGAGTGTAGCCCTACCCCAGCCCCTATAGTCCCAACTTCGTAGTGCAAGGGGATGCCAGGTATTTTATAGCAGGTATATTAGTAGACTATTGCTACTGTAATTGGGATTGTCTTCACAGACATGGTGTGTGTGGGAGATCACATCTGCTTTCCACATGTGTGCCATTGGCTACTGACAGACATCCTAAGGACATCATAATAAAGTACCACTGCTAGCACATAATTCCCCTGTGGACTGCAGCAGAGATATTGGCCAGATATATGTGGACATTCTGAAATACTCTGTACAGTCTAGAGGTATACACAAAACCCCTTAGTGCAAAACATGTGTACCATGCCTGACAATATGGATTTTAACAGCCATGTACATGGGTATAAATATGCCACCATAGGTTATACATTCAAGCACCCCTTTCTGGCCTGACACATAATAACCACTGGTACAGGGGAGCCATGGCCACATACTACCCACTAGATTTGACATACATCTGTACAGCATCCCACTGCTCTGACTGACATACATGACTAAGGGAGGCCCAGCAGCAGTACATCTGGCAAGTATCTGCACATGACATCTCACTGGCTAAGTACAATAAGCTGCTAGGCATGTAACAATGCACTGTGCAGGCTACAGGCAGACTGGCTCAACACTGGCCTACATCTCCTATAGGGGAATGCACATGTACCTGCATATATAGCAGGCTCTGCAGGCATGTCACAGCATAGGGTAAGATACACCTGTGTGAAAGTGCATAACCACAACCAATGTGAACACAGTCACAGCCACATATGGTATACTAGCGTAATATTACAGTATATGGACTATCTGTTCAACACCATCCTCATATGTGCCACTCACAGACTAACCGTACATATACTGGGCTGCTACATGGTTTGGCTTTCTGGCTGTCTGCGGTATGGGACATTTGTGTGTGTATGGCCCTACAAACATGTAAGCCAATGCGGTAACATACAGTGGAGCAGCATGTAACATCAGATAGGATGGGACCTATAACAATGACATCTACCACAGTCTGTACACAGGCTAAAGTACGTATTAACAATACACACACTGTCAACATTCACCATAGGTACACAGACCTCAGTATTTTACAAATGACCACAGAATGTCCAGGTTATGTCATCAAATATAACCCCTACTGTACATAACATTTGCAGCAGTCTGATATCTCACTGGCTTGTTATCAGATATGATGACACTAACGATGGTGTACAGCACATACGCATGTCTTAATGCATGACATATGTACAAAGGTTGACAGAGTTGTGGCTGGAAGCACATACACAAGGCTAATATTGACATGTTGCTGTGATAACCTCATATTTTTACTGTTGTAACATGGTTTGTTGCAACATATGTCCTATGAGGGATATGAAGTCAGTAATTGTCACGGCTTTCACCATCTACAGACTGCAATCCTCACACTACTTTCTGAAGTTCACAGATACATGCTCTGTGGAGTAACACATGAAACCAAGGGCACAACACACTGCCCAGTCTGAAGATGACCCTACAGATGGGGATTCCTCATAAACAGAACTGACATGGCAGGTATTAAAACATGTAGGACAGCCATAACCACACACGCACACTGTTAAACCAATATTACTTCACATGCAGTATAGCAGCACTTACAGTCTGTAGTCAGGTCAGGCACATCCCCCTCCTGTGTGTTGCCCTGTTTCCACAGTGTATGTTGTTAGAGGTAAATCCCCAATCCATCTGAGATGCTGTTTGCCAAACAACAGATCTAGTTCCTGCTCACAGTGAATGAAAAGGGCCAACATGATGTTCCTAGATATTGGAGTATGTTTCCATGCAATTGGCTATGGGAATGTTACCACGGCTGTTGCACATGCAATCAGCTAGCAAAGAGCTGCAATTCATGCAGAAGCCATCAGCAAAGCAGGTGTAGGTCTCCACATCCACCAGAGAGGGAGTGAGAGTGGCAGACAGAGGCAAAGATAAGTCAGGGAGGGATGGGAGATTAAAACCTAAGCATGTTTGTGTCACACACCTACCAGCAAAGGGTATCAAACCCTTGATACCTATGTAGTGTTATCACATTTCTATGCAGTTATTGGATGCACCACATAGGTTACATGTTGTGGTGCCCTCAGAACATATATGTGATGGTGAGTGACATCTGCAACAGGGATATGGTAGCTATACGGTAGGTGTAGTACAAGTGCCTGTCCACATGTACAGGTGTCAGCGTCAACACAGCCACATTCTCACAGGGACACACACACATTGACATACTTGGCAGGGCCAGGAATATAACCCATCCCTAGTGAGATTGCCACAACACTTTACTGTGCAGGTATCACATACAACACAGGGGTCCTACAGAGGTGATATGGGCAAAGGATATGGGGAGGTGTCTAACATCAAACAGCATGCTTCAGCATGCCAATGGGGGTTGTAGTGAGTATGGATGTGATCATATGCATCATACAACACACACAAACACAGAGGGTACCAGTAATGACATGCATGGGTGCATTTCTGCACTGGTGTCTGGTGCCAACTGTGCCAGATGGCTATACAAGGCTAGGTGATGGGTATACCTTGGCATCAGACCACATGACAATGGTCAGCATTGTGGCTCAAGGCTGTAGTTTCTGCATTTGCCCACACAGGTGAGCATTGTATCCCCCATCCAGTCACCTGGGTGACTATTGTGTGTGGCCAATGCTGTGCATCACTTGCCATGTATGTGTTCCTTAGTCCATGGTATGGACAGTCTGGGATGTGCACACCTCCCACATGCACATACAGTGACATGTGGAACTGTACCTGGGGTGTCTGGCCCATGCTGTGTACACAGATTATCATCAGATGTGCCAGTCTTGGCCACCTGTGGTGGGAACTGGTAATAAACCACAGGTTTACCCTGTACCTACAATGATAGCATGCTAACAGCATTTCCTGGTGTCACTGGAATCTGTCCATACAGGGCATGTTTTAAGGCATGGTATGTCCTTTGTGGGTCACATATGATGGCACCACAGGTGTTGCAGGTGTTCAGTGGGGAAGGTGCATTGTCTGCATGTATGTGCTTATTGGACAGATGGACAGGGTGCTTTGCCCTCTGTAGCCCATTGCAATCACTCCATAGTTACTATCAGTGGCCAATATGCAGTGTACAACCCACATATTGGCTGTTGCCTAGACATGTGTATGGGACATGGGTTGAGAGTGCGCTCTGGGTAATATTGGGATTGCTAACTGTGATTGCCTGGCCTTGATGTCACATATGGATATGGATTTTCACCCCAGCCGCTCGGCTATTTCACATCTGTTATTCCTGTATGGTGAACATTGTGATATACTAGGCCCACTATATAAGAAATTTGCAAAACCTCTCTATATTGGGCTTTTGTATCTCACACACACACACACACACACACACACACACACACACCTGTCATGTCTGGGAATAGAACCTCTACCTAACTGGTTTATTATACTACAGCACTATACAGTTATAGTATGCACCACGGAGATTACTGTAGTACTTCTTCCCCAAAGGTGTATATCACATTAGATGACATCAGCAAGATTGGCAGAGTAGGACATTCAACTTCTAGTGAGTGTGGCTAGGCTAAAATGCATTGTTCCCTACACAGACAGTGACATACACCCAAAACATCCACAACTGACATATGTGGGTATAGAACCCCTACAGAGGTCTGTATTACACTATGACATGGAGCTGTTATAGGACACACCACATGGATTATTGGAGACCTCCTTCCCCACAGGTGCATTTCACAATGAATGACATCAGCAGGATTGGAAAAGTAGGGCATTTGAAATGTATTGAGTGTGACTAGCCTAAAATGTATTGCTCCCTGCACAGACATTGAAACACACATAAAACATCACAACCGACATGTGCGGGTATAGAACTCCTAACAAATGCCCATATCATACTACAGTATGGAGCTGTTATGGGACACACCACGTGTATTACTGGATAATGTATTCCCCAAAGGTGTATTTCACAATGAATGACATCAGCAGGATTGCCAAAGTAGGGCATTTGAAATGTACTGAGTGTGAGTAGCCTAAAATGCATTGCTCCCTACACAGACATTGAACCACACACAAAGCATCCAGAACTGCCATGGGTGTGTATAGAACCCTATCAGAGTTCTATATCACAAAACAGCAGTATGCAGGTACAGGACACACTACAGAGATTATGGGCTACATCATTCCCAGAGGTGTATTTCTAGGTGGATGACATCAGCAGCCTTGCCAAAGATGAGTATTTGAATTGTAGGGAGTATGACTACCCTGACAAGAATTACTCTCTAGACAGACAGAGTCAGACAGACACACACACACACTTGCTATGTCTGGGGTTAGAACAACTACCTAACTAATTCATCACACTACAGTAGTACGCAGTTACAGGACACACTACAGAGAATACTGGGCTATAGTTTCCCAGAGGTGTATTTCTAGGTGGATGACATCAGCAGCCTTACCAAAGATAAGCATTTGAATTGTAGGGAGTGTGACTACCCTAAAAAGCATTGCTTTCTATACAGACAGACACACCCACCAACAAACACACACTTGCCATGTCTGGAAATTAGAACAGCTACCTAACTAATTTATCACACTACAACAGTGCGCAATTACAGGATGTGCTACGGAGATTACTGGGCTACAGTTTCCCAGAGGTGTATTACTAGGTGGATGACATCAGCAGCCTTGCCAAAGTTGAGCATTTGAATTGTAGGGAGTGTGACTACCCTAAAAATAAGCAGACTTGCCAAAGTTGAGCATTTGAATTGTAGGGAGTTTGACTACTCTAAAAATAATTGCTCTCTACACAGACAGACACAAACACAGTTGCCATGTCTGGGAATTGAACTCCTACCTAACTTTTTTATCATACTTCAACAATATGAAGTTATGGTACATGCCACAGAGATCATTGGGCTACAAATCTCCCAAAGGTGTATTTCACTGTGGATGACCTCAGCAAGCTTGTCATAGTAGGCTATGGGGAGGGCAGTGTGTGTGCATGGGCCATAACCCATTCATCTAGAGGTTGACACTCCACATGCGGGCACACACAGGGTCATATTTCACAGCTACGTCTATACATCTGCTAGATGACTACTTCCTTGTACAGTCATGTTTCACAGCTGACACGTGCACCGATAGTCTGTAATGCTGACTGATACTGGTGGCTAGTATCAGCAGTGAGTGACATCTGAACCTCATGTGGTTGGGGCCCTTTGGCTGTGTTCTGGGTGGGATAGGCCTGGAAGGCTCCTTGTCACAGTCACCCTCTTCCCACACATTTATGTGCATCTACCTTTGGCTTATTATAGTGCATTGACCTTACATACATGTTTATATTCCTATCCACTGTGTGTGCAAGGCATGCGTGGTGCTTACTGACGAGTGTCTGCACTAACAACTGCAACTGCCAGATATGTCTTTTCCACTGGTGTTTGCAGACATGGCCTTCATGTGTTTAAGTGTGTGAGCATGCCCAGTATGACTTTTCAATATGTTGTTGACTTACATTGCCTTAATTTCTCTAAGTGTGTGAACATGCAAGGGCATGGAACGCATTATCATGGAACTTATAAACTAAGACATTGGCAGCCTTCAAACACTGGACCCCACCCAATTTGGGTTCATGAAGGGACGATCTTGTCTCCTGAACCTGATTGACTTCTTCGAATCAGTCTCCAGAGCTGTGGACGAGGGTAAGGTGGCCCACACAGCCTATCTGGACCTCGCCAAAGCCTTCGACACCATCCCCCACTCTGGAATCATAGATAAACTTACTAAGCTGAGCATAAATCCCTACATCACTCGATGGGTTGCCAACTGGCTTACTGACAGAACCCAGACTGTAAAAGTCGCCGACTCCAAATTCAGCTCCAGACAAGTGACAAGTGGAGTACCTCAGGGTTCAGTCCTGGGACCGCTCTTGTTTGGCATCTACTTCTCTGAAGTACAGGCCAACACTAAGGGAATCTGGCTAACAAAGTTCACAGATGACTGCAAAATGGGAGCCATTATTGAATCCCCAAATGATGTGGATATTCTACAAAAGGGCCTTAGAGAAACAGATGCTTGGTGCCAGAGCCATAGGCTCAAGCTTAATGCCAAGAAATGTATAGTTATCCCCTTTGGGAAAAAACATGTACACATGAATTACCACATAGGTGGCAGTACACTAAACACCAAAAGTGTGATGAGAGACTTAGGGACACAGGTGGACAGTGGTTTCACCTTCGATAACCACATCACCACAACAGTCAGGAAATCCTTCTATGTAGCACACCTCATCACTAAGGGCTTTTCATCCAGGAAAAAGGACGTCATTGTCTCACTGTATTCATCCCTCATTAAACCCATTATAGAGTATAACGCCCCATTTGGTATGTACCTCACAAGACATCTGCAACAGCTGGAAAGGCTGCAGAAATACCTCACTAAAAGAATCACGGGCCTAAAGCAGATGCCATATGCTGACAGTCTAAAAAAACTAAAAAAACTCCAGCTATATTCTGTGGCATATTCTCTACTCAGAGGCAATCTCTGCTTAACATACAAGGCCATGTCAAACCCTGAGCTGTTGGACATGCTCCACTCAAAGAAATCCCAATCTCTCAGAGCCACATGCTCCAGGGATCTAAATCTTGTCATCACAATGAACAAAACATGCTGGAGGTATAGGTTCCTGGCCCAGATACTCCCCATGCTCTGGAATAGACTGCCCACACATGTCAAGCAGAGCACCTCCTTGGCCCTCTTCAAAAGGAACCTTGATGATTGGATGGGAGATAGGAAAGTGATCATGTCAGTCGCCCTGCTAGACAGGGGTCCAAGGAAGTAAATATTGTGGGAAGAAATATCCAGGGAATTGTTATGGTTAGGCTTGCATAGCCTAGTACCAACCTATGAACCTATGAGCCGATGGCCTTCTGTATTTAATGTGTGGATCGAGTCCATGTAGTTTGTACTGCAGTGCTGACCTTGGTGTTGTACACTGACAGGTGGTATGCTGTTTCTGCAGGGTGTCCAGCAAGCAATTGGCATTGACTGTTCCTACATTTCTGCATATCATGGGGGGGGGGGGCTCAGCTGACTATTTCTACATTTCTTCACAGGATGGAGGAGGCACACCTTACTGTTATTACATTACTACATGGGGGCACACATGTCTATTTCTACACAGTGTTGGGGGGCACACCTGACTGTTACTACATTACTACATAGGGTGGGGGGCTCACCTTACTATTTCTACATTTCTACACAGGATGTGGGACACACCTGACTGTTATTACATTACTACAGTGGGGCACACCTGTCTATTTCTACAATTCTACACAGGATTGGGGGGCATACCTGACTGTTATTACATTACTATGTAGGATGTGGGGGGCACACATGACACTTGTACACATTTGCTATGACTGTACTGGCATGTCAGGTACTCCATTTCATTCTGTATTGTTAACTATCATGCTGACTAGAGGCATACCAGTGTACTACAGATAGTGGCTTTGGTTGTCCTACATATTATTGTCTGACTTCCTACCCTTCAGAAATAACATCCCATTGCCTGCCCTGTTGTATTCTGTCTGTGTAGGCCTGGGGGAAGCTTAACCATAGCCATCATTCAGGGGCCATGTTACAGGCTCTGTTTGGGTTTGTCTACACCTGTCCTGCTGGCTGAGACTGTTGTTGGGTATGTGAACCTCCCTGACTGGCACGTGTGGGTCATATGGACACACATGTCACTCAGAACATTTCCTGCAGTGGGTTTTGTCACCCAGTGTAGTACTGGCTACTATGGTGACTACAGCATGTGTTAAAGATGTCATGGTGCCACTATGGGTGTCCACTGTCTGCTGTCGTAACATTCAGCCACCCAATTCCCTTGCATGCTCACATCCATACCATAGATACAGATAATGACACATTCTACTCCATTTGGCGATTGACTTACCTTGAGGGTGTGCCAGACTTGTGGATGGTGCTGGAGGGCTGCCTATGTCGGGTGAACATAGTACACTTCTTATACATGGTTGAGCACAGGTAGTGTCATGTTTGGCATCTCTTTTACTGTATGTGCGAGTCAGAGAGAGGTGTAATTTCCTGGGTCCCTACTGTGTCAGTGTATGTGCTATGCATTGTCTCTTTGCCACAGCCTAAGCATACTGGGCACGCCTCCATCTGCCTACTGGGGCAGGCTCAGGTTGTTCCTCCTCCGAGTCACTCTGTGCCTGTGCAGGCCTTGGCATTGGTGAAGTGCTGTGTGGCCCTGCCCCATGCTGTTCCTGCTGCAGCTGTTTCCGCAGGATCATATTGTGTAGCACAGCACATACCATAACAATTTGGGTACATGTAGCTGGTGAGTACTGCAAGGATCCACCGGATGTGTCCAGACACTGGAACCCTGACCTGAGCATCCCAAATGCACACTCTATTATAAGTCTGGTCTGTGGGTGTGCCTCATTATGGCATGCTTGTACTGGTGTGTGTGCATTTCTGATGAGTGTTATCGGCCACGGCTCCAGTGTGTAACCAGCATCCCCCACTAGGTGACCATAGGGGATGTCCCCATTGGAAAATGTCTGGTACAGCTGTGTCAGATGCCATATGTAGGAATCGTCATAGTTTGCAGGGCAGCCAACACACACATTCATTATAATGCCCTGGGCATCACATATGACCTGGCAGTTGATGGAGGGGATGCCCCTGTTGTTGATGTAGGCCCTACACCTGATCACCGAGTGGTGCTTTGATGCATATGTGCTGCAGTCTATAGCAACCACTACCTCAGGGTATTCTGCTATTTGGTGGAAGAGACGCATATTGCTGGTCAACACCTCACGGGTGTTGAGGAAGTATCCATGCTCACTGGCATGTGCTGACATGGTATCCAGGAACTGGTGGAATACTCTGGATGCTGATGCCTATGAGATCCCCATGATATCTCCAGTTGAGCTTTGGGAGGTACCTGTGGCTAGTATTCTTAGGCCTACACATTTTATTTATTTATTTATTTCGTTTACATTTGTTAACTGGGATGGTCCGACTGGACGAGGTCCATTTTCAGCAGAGGCCCGGGGAGAAAAGCTCCACTTTAATCAAAACAAACATTACAGCAATAATAATATTATACATAGTGCAGAAAAAAGCATTTGTTATACTAGAAGTATCTAATGAGAAATGAAAAACAGTACAGACAAATAAAATCAGCAATATTTACATATGTACATTCTGTTTATGGTGATAGACAGAGATTACAACAAGTTCATGTTTGTCAAGGGAATATCATTTGGAAGAATCATACTTAATGGTGCATGTACAAAGCATGTACAAAGAAAGAAAAGAGAAAATGTAGAGGTAACAGATTTTAGGACTATATGACACAGGGCAGTACATACCTTGGTATCCACTGGGATGGGTTCCCCTCAGTCAGTTTGGTGTGTCAGGTGTGGCCGGCACCTCTCAACAATTTGCTGTAGGAGGTCTCTGTCCACCCTATAGTGCTCTACTATCTCCAGCTCATGTAACCCCTGGTAGGTTACCCTGGGTCTGTACATGCTTCTCTGTCTCCTCACTGTGGGTTGATCAGCAGCATTCACATCCTTACCACCCTCAGCCTCTTGCACATGTTGTTCTATGTTGCCTGCTGCAGCCCTTCTCATTTTGTAGGTTTGTTTGTTAAAATTTCCCTGCTTGTGTACTCCGGTGGTGTAGAGTATGGGAAAAACCAGAGGGGAAGGTGTTTTCTTAGTTTATAGTAGTGTTCTGGGCTGGGCTGGGCTGGTCTGCTGCATGTGTAATTGTCTGATTCCAATACATTTCACCTGCCAACTAAGCTAGTTCTCCTTGATTACCTTCCTACTGCTGTTTTCCCTTCCCATTGCCTTCCTGTTTAAGCCCGTGCATGCACCGCGCAGAGTACTCAAATGTGCACACTGCTGCTATTTCCTGGTTTAACTTCTTTCTTCTTGTAAAACCTGGTGCGTGGCATGCACACCCGCTTAAGCTTTCTAAAGAGTGCTAAGCAGGTTTAGACACCCCCCCCCCCAGCTTAGCTTTTAGCTTTGCAAAGCTAGGAGCAAACCTGAGCCACAGGGCTCTAATCTGCTTACAGTATGCCTGATACACCCCCCCCCCCATGATGTCACCTAACTCCTAGGCTTGCACCCAGCTATTCCTACTTTTACACTGTTGGGACCTGACTCACATGCTGGGGGAAACTGGGATTCACTATCCTTCCCTTCATTTGCATAGGATTGCCTGCTAATGCATAGCTACATGCCTGACACTGAGCCTCCTCCCTTAGCAACCACTACTTACTAGCCAGGTTGTCTTCTGCCTGCCATTGACTTGCATGGCAGAATAGTGATTTTAGTTAGACTGCTTATTTTAGGTTTATTTTATTATTTTCCCCCCGATCCCATTTGCGCGCCACTGCCCTGTGGTTAAACAGCTGAGATCGGCTAAAAAAAAGTTGATTTTTTATATTTTTTGTTTTGTTTGCAATGCCAATGGCCTTATACTTGGCCCGTGCTCATGCACACCCCTGCAGGCTGTTCCTGGATCACACAGCAGACATATTGCCTGCTTGAGCTCCTGCACTGATCTTGCACTCCGTGCAAGCTTTTGAGAATCTGGGGGAAAGTATTTTTGAACTTGGGTTTCAGTTGTAGAGTGATTGTGGCTAGACTTAAAAAGATTACCATGTCATCTACAAAGAGGATGAGTTGTAGAGTAAGAAGGTCATGAGATAGTTTATTAATGAAAACAGAAAACAGGAGGGGAGAACAGTTATGATAGAACCTAACTTAACTATGAAGAATCTGTTTGACAAGAAGTGTTGGAACCAGGTGAGGGATGTGTTACTAATGCCAGTTTCATGGGTTCATAGACAAGTACTTAGCTAGCTGCCTTTGAGAACATTGTTAAGACTAGAAAATGTCCTTTTTTGTGTTTGAATGAACATATCCCATTTGGTATTAGATGAGCCTTACCCATCCCATGGTCAACAAATATTTATTACCCTTAGTGAGTATAACTGGGATAATAGCATAGATAATTTGAGGGAACCCATGCATGGGATAAACCATTTAGGAGCTGCCTCTGTCTATTAGTAGTACAGTGGGCAGTCCTGTGGTAAATTTTGTATTACTCATAGATCCACATTGTACCTGTACATGGACAGGGATGAACTTTGCTTTATGTGGATGGAGGGCCTGTTCCAGAGCAGTGGTATCCTCCGTGAAATATACCTGACTCTCCAAACCATTCTGTTGATGTTGAATAAGAGGTTTAGATCCCTGCATGCATTGACTTGCTGATGTAAAGTATGTCCATTTATATTGGGTCAGAGAATGTCTTGTACGACAGACATGGGTCACCTTTTAGCAGTCTGTCGGATACAGAGCACACTGACAGGGATTTGAGTCAGTCCATATAGAACAAAATGTTTAGACCTTGTATCCTTTCAGTAAGGTATTTCTGTGGGTGTTTCAGTTGTTGCATGTGTCTGAATGGATAAATGCTAAAGGGGGAATAATACTCATTGATTGGCTTAATGAAAGCTGAGCAAAGCAGTTGGATGGTGCAGTGGTGCATCGGTAGTGTTGTTGCCTCACAGCAAGAGGTTCTCTGGTTCAATTCTGGACTGGAGTGCCTCCTGTGAGGAGTCTGCATGTCTTCCATGCATTCATGTGTGTTTCCTCCCTCATTACAAAGACGTGCATCTGGATCATTTTTCCCTGGGCCTCCACTGAAAATTGGCTTCATTCCAAGTCAGCCTTTCCCAGTAAACAAATGTTAAATAAAGGGAGGAAATTACAAATCAAGATATAGAAGTAATCCCTTTGTTTATAAGCTGTGCAGTACAAAAGGGCTTTCTTATGACAGTGGACACATGTTGTTTGAAAGTTAGGTCACTGTTCATGTAAGTTCCCAAACTCTGAGAAACTGGAACAACTTTAAGAGGTGTATTGTCAATGTGGTAGTTCTTTGTGATAGATGAATTCCAAAGGATAAAATAATCCATTTTTTGGAATTACTTTTAGTCTACTTTCTGGCACCATATATTTGTTTGGGACAAACCTTCCTGCAAGATGGCTAAGTAATTTGAGGATTAAATGACTGCTCCTAGTTTTCAGTTATCTGCAAACCTAGTCAACTAAAGTTCTTTGGTATTAGCTTTTAATATAGAAGTAGATGACAAATAAGAGGGGCTCCAGCACCGAACCCTCAGAGACTCCAATGGTGACTGGTTTCTTTGTGGTGGTAGCTCCCCCTACTTTTATCTCTTTCATCACATCTGTGAGCCAGTTGGCAATTCTGTGGGTGATGTAGAGGTTTATTCTCAGTTTATTTAGCTTTTCTACTATGCCTGAGTGGGAGATTGTGTCAAAAGCTTTTGCCAGGTTGAAGCCTGTAATGTGTACCATTTTAACTTCATCCATTGCTTTGGTGACCTTTTCAAAAAAGTTCACATGGTTGAGTAGGAATGACTTGCCCTTGATGAATCCAAACTGAGACAAGTCCAGTGCATGGAGGTTCCCTACTGTCCTTATTGATTAGTTCCATGATAAGTCTTCCCATGGCTTTACATATGAGGCTGATTAGACTTATGGGTCTATAATTGCCTTGGTCTGTCCTTCATTATGCAGGGTAATGACGTAGCCGTCATCCATTCACTTGGCAAAAAACTTTATGGAAGCGGAGTTTAAAATGTTTTGTTTGGGCGGAGGGTTAATTGTGCATCTTTATATTTTAGATGTATCTGGGGTTATTGTCAGGACCCAATGATGCAGCATTTTTAGCTTTTGATAGCACTTTGAAGACTTGGTCTTGTGTGTAGCTGGAAGTGAGTTGGTTTCAGGTCTATTTTGTATGATAGATGGGGGGCAGACAGGGGTAAAGTTCGAGCTGAATGTATCAGATAGTAGGTTTTCTATATCTTTAGTCTCATTGTAGGTAACATCATTCACAGTGTCTTGTTGCATTGTGCTTTTGAGATTATGAACCTAGCTAAAAAAAGGCTGTGTGATTGCCTTTGGCTTGTGTGGGTATTTTATTATTAATCTTGGCTTTGGTAGATTTTATTAAGGCCTAGAGTTGTTTGTTTATTTCATTGATGAGGGCTATATCTTTTGCAGAATTACTTTTCTTAATTCTCTTCCTTTTATTCTAAAACTTGTTCAAATTATGGCTCCACCATGACAGTTTGATTTTGGAGTTTGTCCTGTGTTTATTCCAACAGGGTACAGCTGCAACTATGCTACTTTTTTATGCTGGTATAGTGCAGTGGTGTACACTTCCCTAAATTCAGTGGAGTTAACTGTTTTTGATTTTTTTTTTGGGGGGTGGGGGGTTAAAACTTGCCAATGTATCACTTCTTTTTAGGCAACTTGTCTTAGAAAAATCTCTAAAGGAACCATGGGTGGAAGAAATTTTTGATTTTAATTTTGTTGAGAAGGATATGGACTTTATGATCAAACCTAACAAGAGACAAAGATGTACAAGGGATGGTGCAATATTTCCCATATTAGTAAGGACAAGATCCAGGATCCTGCTCCCCCAGTGGGTACTCTAACTGTTCTAGAACATTTGCATTGGCAAAGTCCATGAATCTTTCTGCTTATCCACTTCTGGTGGTGAAGATTTCCAAATGTATAGTTGGATAGTTAAGATCACCTAGGAAATGGTATTGGGTTTAATACTGACTGATTCCAGTTCCTGTAAACAGGTATTGTGGCTTTCTTGAGTCATAGAGGGTATTCTATAGCTAGCTAATATATGGTAGGGGGCCTTTCTGATGATTATTTGGAATAAAGAAGCTCTAGTACATCATGCTGCTTTACCAGCCTTGATGTGGGTGTCTTCTAGACGAAGATAGAGACATCTCCACCATTTTCCTTTCTTCTGTGCAATAGCTAGTCTAAATGTGTGGAAGCGATTATAGCCCTGCATAGCCAGATGGTTTTCCATTATTTTAAGATATGTCTTAATCACTACACAGATTTTTATATCCTACAGGTTGAAGAGAGCTTGTAGAAAGTGAAGTTTTTCTGTTTAGGTTCATAGCATTGATCAGTAACACATTCATATTTTCTTTTACTTGCTCCGTTATGATTTTAGGTTTATCATGCTGATATTGCCTGAAAAAAGTACCATGACTATGGGGATAGGCAATGTCTTTGTCAATAATTGAAACTCTAGGGGGAATAGATGTAGGTCATCTCTTGCAAGGTACATTCTGTCAATTGTATTATCCCAGAGTGACAAATATTGGACCCCCTTTGAATGACAAATTAAGTCATTTATCAAGATTAATTATTTTTTCACCATACTACAGCATTATCCTTGAAGAGGCTCAAATGCTGCTTCTAAGCTAAGCTAATACCTGCCTGGGACATAGTGTAAGAGCTCCATAACGTCTATCTATATAGTCCAGGAGGTACATATTAAGTCATTGACATCTACATGTACTATGTCAGAGTCATACTGGTAATTGCTGTTCAAGGACCTCAGTGTGTGCATGATCTGATTGACCCTGGCACCAGGAAGGAACTGTTACTCTTTTCTTGTATAACCTGGTAAGAGGTACAGCTGTATGTCTTGCAATAGAGGCACCTACAAATAGAATGTTTGGTTGCATAGATGCCTGTCTTATGGGTTCAGCATCCATGACACAGGCTTCATGTGCTATGTAAAGTTGATGAGTTAACTTGCTGAGTGTGATTTGTGTCTGTTATGTTTTGAAGGTCTTTGAGGTTTAGGCAAGTTACTCTTTAGAACCTCTGCATATGATGGATTATGTGTATTGTGATGCCTTGGTGAGGTATGGTATGTGGTGTACTTCTAACAGTTTTGGTGTCTGAGTTTACTGTGTGCAAAATTTGTGCCTCAAAGGAAAAAAATATATTTCCATCTCTCACACACTGTGTTATGCTGCTTGAGTAATAGATAATTGTGAGCCAACTCAAGACATTTCTCAAGATACCCATCTCAATCAGGCTGGATGCAAAAGTTGTGCAGAAGTGCTAGTCAATGCTTTCTGAATGGCTCAGAGTCCAGTGGTGACCATAACTACATGGAGTTCAGTTTGTTTAGGATACTGTTTGGGTGGACATACCACTAAAGTGAGGGGGAAATGCCTCATTATTTGGTCAGGAGTGTACTGTAGCTCAAGTTATGTTTATATGTGCTTGGCATGACTTATTTGAGTCTCAGGCCTTGATTGCTATGGTTGTACAGATCTTGCACGTCAATTATACTGAAAGAGCTTAAGACGACAACGCACTATAGACCAACAGTAGCAGTGCACAGAGTGCAGATCAGAGCAGCACAGCTTTTTTTTTCTTCCAATTTGGTGAAAAACTTATTTCTCGTAATGTAGGGATTTCCGCACTTTTCAGAGTCTTGATTAAAAGAAACCTAGGTTGGAGCAGCTCTTTGTATGTAATAGCAGATGAGCTGGAGAGGAATCCAATCAACTAAAAAGAACAAAGGCAGCCAGGCAAAACCAAACCTTTAACCAGACAAGACATGATGTTACTATCAATAAAAAATAAAGAGTGGGTTTCTCTTCTAAAATATAAATAGGAAACCAATTTTCTCTAACTCATACTTCCATTACAGCAGTTGTCATCCACTTCCCAGAAAAAAGGTTTGGTCAAGGGGAGATTCTTAAGATTAGCAAAGATGATCTCGTAAGATAATGTTTTTGATTTGGAATGCAATTGTCAAACCAACATGATCCTTGACTGGGGTTACCCAGATAAATTGATCAGTGACATTAGAACAGAAGTAAAGAGGATGAGATTTTCAAGGTTCAAAACTGTATTGGGTACCAAACCTGAAAAAAATTGAGATTAATGTCTCCTCTTTTAAATGAGGGACTAGACAATATACCTTGGTTTTGGTAATGAAATATTTCCCTGACAGTTCTGTAATAAGGAGCATTATTAAAAACAACTGAGTAATTTTTAAATTGATGAGGACCTAAATAACAATGGATCTAGCTAAGATGCAAAGGCAAAGGATAGCACAAGCACTCTTGCTACCTAAGTATAGATCCTAAACACATACAAAAATTAAACGAAACAGATGCTTGCAAAAGTCTGCAACCTTTACTTAAACATGTAATGGTTGTGTGTTGCTAACAGCATACAGAGACAACTTCATAGATACATCTTTCAGCTGCAGTATTAAGGTAAGTGTGGAACTTGTAGGAAATAAAAAGAGGTGCATTGCTAATTACTTTCATATGCAAATATTTACATGTCTAACATGAAACATTTCAGGTATAGAATAAGGTCAGTATTAGTTTATACTAATTTATGCAATATACAGCTATGATTCTGACCAATACAATGCATTACGCATTTCAGCTGACCAATGTACATCAACCATCATTAAGCCGGTCAATGTTATCAGATGCACAAGCAGTGCAAAAAGCAATACTTTAACTGGTAGTATGACTGCAGTACTAAGAACGCAAACTGACATACTATGAGGGTCAACAATGACATAACCATTAATTCACAACATAGTAGGAGCAATAAGTAAAACATCTCTTCTGAAATACATTTACATTAAAACAAGCTGCTGAGACAGCAAGCATTATCCAGTCTGCATCAGACATATAGGCAACCCTAAGTCAAAAAAATTCTGCAAAGAGCAGAGCTCAGCCATCACTTGCACAGGGAGGTGGTGGTGGGGATACAGGTGGGCTAGCATGACACCAGTAGCAAGATATTTATATCAGTCAGCTGTAGCATTTATATAACCCGTATGTCTGTCTGTGTGTGTGTGTGTCTGTGTGTATCTGTGTGTGGTGGTGCAGGCAAGTTGTTTTTCAGTGTGTATGTCTGTATGAACACAATCAAACACTATGCTCTGCACTATGTTTGTTATGGCATCTTGGACATATTTGAGCCATGCATGGTAGAGTAGTCAGTTCAGTATCATTGCCCCTGACCAGGAGAACTACCTCACCCGGGAGATGCACTGCTAGTGGGCCTGGATAGATATTGGTGTGCTACCTGAATGTGAGCTATGTCAGCTTGATGAGCTCTCATCAAAACTACATCCAGGACCATGACCATGTGGCCTACCATGTCTGGTAGAAGTAGTGACACAACGAGAGTGGGATCTGACATGGTCATGTTGGCTAACACTTGATGATGTAGCAGCTCACAGGCCATGTAGATATTGACCCTCCCTAAGCAGATGTTACATAGCAGACACTGCCTGATTCAGTGTGTCATTCATCCAGTCCACGGAGTCACCCACATCAGAATGCCCAATATTTAGTACTACCTCTTTTGAGGTCCCAGTGGAATGTTACTGTGCCTCTATGATAGCCCTATGCATATGTCATGTAGCACCCACTGACACACCATCATCAAGAAGAGGGTGGAGAACTGGTCTCTTCTGAGCAGCTCCTGAGCAGCTCTACCAACTCCCCTGTGTGGTACTTCACACTCACAATGGCTACAAGGAGACTCAACCAGTTCTGCATCTGGATTAACCACACTACCATAATCACCTGTGTCACCATTAACCTGTCCTATGTCTGAATTGTCCATGGCATGGGTATACGTAAACATACTGACTGTGTCCAACAATATGGGCAGGGGATATGGCAGACACAACCTCAGTGTCAGAGTGACCTTCTGCCCCCTCAACCTTTATCTCTTCAAGGCCTCCATAATCAGAGGCTACTGATACTCTGACATCAGGCAGTATGAGTTCCACAGTGTCATGCAAAAGGGACTTTCACGTACACTGAAATCTAACTTTTTATAATACTTACCATGTGCAGGTGGTATTGCAAGATCAGTACCAGATGTGCCTATAGATAAGAAAGGAGGATGAAAAAACTAAGCATTACGATGCAAATGACAACAGAAACAGAAAATAATCCCTTTTACATTTCCAGAATAAGAAACATTGCATACAAAATTCTACTGTCCAGTTTCATTCCCCCCATCCTTCTTTTTCTTGCTCTCATTGTCTCTTCTCTCTCACCCTTCTCACTAACCCTATCTCTCTACACATAATTAATGTATATATAATCAATAAAATGTCATTTAATTATATTGCATACCTGGCAGTTCAGTGGTAAACACACTTTGGTTCTCCTCCACATCAGCACCAACACCAGTGATTCTTTGTGAAAACTCCTGAGCTGTCTGGATCTCTGACAATAGACAATAATTCCTCTATCAGTCAGTGGGGGTTCAGTAGCAGGATCGCCCCCAGTAGCCATCCATTCCCAGGCAATTGAGCAGCCCTATGTTTTGCATTCATTATCATATCACTGGCCTGATGTCTGATTTCTTTTTATATGTATGCTCATGTCTTCTGACTGTAGTGACATCATTTACCACCTGCTCCCAGATAGGGTCAAGGTAGGACTTGTCACCTTTGCATCTGTCTAAGAGAAATAAACCATGTCACCATAGTGCCTGGATGACAATTTCATTCCTCACATCACTATATGGTGGTTTATATGGTCCAGGTGTCTTGGGTGTCATAGTCCTGTGTAATATGAAACAAAAGAACAAAAAAAAAAAAAAAGAAAGTAGGCAAAAAGTGATTAACAAAATAAATCTGTATGAATGCATTCAGCTATTATACAAAACAAAAATTAAAATTAAGGTTCCATACGAGTATGCAGAGTTAATATTGACCCCCCACCCAAAGAAAAGTGAAATAAAAACAATGCTAAAAATCCTTAAGGATGATAACAGTTGAGTAATTCTGTAGTATATAGCAGCATTAGCCAAAATAATTTAAACTTTTTCTATTAAAAATTTACAACAAATTCTTTGGAGTTCCACTTATTTTGAGGGCAGGCAGATGTATATCACAAGCATAACACATTTTTTGGGCTACAAATGGAAAACCCCTGACGTTGCTAATAAAGTGATATAGCACTTTTCTGCTAGAACTGTTCATATTTACAGACAAAAGTATAAATGATGGCAGGTAAAATTTCCTTTCAAACAAGTTGTAATTCAAAGAAGTAAATGATATACATGGTTATGCCAACAGTAATAGATATACAATGTAGTCAATAAACAGATGGATATTGTGAAATTTGACCCATCAGTAAGGTACAAATAAATCACTCTGTAAACAAGGCAATATAGTTGTTAAAGAAGAAAAAAGTATTGCAAGTCAAATAGCAGTATTGAGCTGTCTAGATCCAGTCTACCATAATGATACAAGTTCCTTACCAACACTATTAGCTTTATAGAGTGGAGAGGCAGTTCTCTGAGCACTCTGAATATGCAAATCAGGTGTAAACTCATTAGCTTTCATGAATTTTGCAATCTACACTAATTGCAGTACATGTAAACGTGGTGTAAGGACCCACACAGTTACATGCACACACCCTAGCTGTACAAGGATGAGCACTGAGAAATGATACTTGCTAAGGGCTTGCAAGTTTGAGTGATTAGTCTGACTGCAAGAATAATTGATGTTTCACACTCATCTTTGATATAGGCTTGCCAAGGGTGTTTCATGGAGAAGAGACTTACCAACAACTAGGAGATTACATTGACTAACTTAGGACCTTCTGAAGTGGTTATGACCACATCATTGTGTCTCTGAGTAAAGCTTTGCCTGCAATTCTAATGAAGTACATTACTAATTGAAACAGATATCAAAAGCAATGCAAATGAGATTTCATTCATGTCAGAAAAGCATAAAAAGAGAAAGATAAGCACAAAAGAAAAAGAAGAAAACTGCAGTATTGCTAATATTTGTTTAATATTGTGGGAGGAAATATTAGCTTATGTGTTGCCAATATCTCATTTACCTACACATCTACTGGCATATTACAAAAGACAACTTTTATAATTTGGTTCTGCTGTACCTTTAATGTTAATTGATAGAATGTCCCATCTTGAGTATATGTAGTCAGAATGTCACATCTTTAGTATATATGTAATCTACTTCTTTTTCATTATATATGTCTGTGACTGTGGCAAATAGTGAAAACAATCTCAAGGGTATGTTAATGGCTTGATTTGATGGTCCACATCCAGAAATAGTACTATTTGTATGAACAAAATTATGTTTAAGCAACATATTCATGTTCATGTTACAAGACAACATAGCTGAGGGAACATCAAAAAGATACATTTTAAACGCCATCCTCATAATGCTTAACTTTTTTTTTTCTCTACCTTATTCTTGCACACCATTTGGCATTGTGCACTGTTAACTCTCAGCAGTAACTAGCAGTGAACTGCAGTTCACATTCTAAGGTAAAAACTCACAACTTTAATTTGGAATGTCACGAGTAGCACTATTGGGACTGGTGCCAGTGCAGTGCCATCAACGGTATGGAAAGACTGAGTGAAGAAATTTCACCTGTCGGCTATCTCTGCGACACAAGGTTTAAGTGAAGTGAGCTCAATGAAAGAGGATATGCAATGCAGGGTTTGAATCTACTATATAGATATCAGAATAAATATAATGACACACAATGTTGTGTATGAAATGAACAGGCTAAAATCCATGTGATAACTGCATCAAATCTTACTTGCAGTCCATGTGAATTGCTTTTACAAATGTGTTGATGTTGGAAACACATCTCTTCTCATTATTAATAACAGTATGTGTTATAAATGATGTAATGTATGACATTTTGTAAACTGTGATAACACAAAAGCAGTAACATGAATAATGTTGACGCACGTGTCATATACCTATCCATATCTCACAATTATTCATTCTGAGAGTAATACATTTTATTTTACACATTTATATAATTAATTGTATATACTGTATCAATAATGACCTCCTGTAATTCTTTTGTGTGTCCCCTTTCTGAACAATTGCCATTACATGAAATCCTGATGATATATTGATATATAACACAAATGCTACTTGTGATGTGGCAACCAGATGTGAAAAGGACGAATGTGTCAGTTGTCTTAGTTTAGGTATAATTACTTTGCATATATATATATATATATATATATATATATATATATATATATATATATATATATATACTTTGATCCAGCGAATTTACATTTCATCGAAATGTAAATTCGCTACCTCACTTTTGCGAAAGTGCATTTTTTTTTAAAATGCACTTTCGTGTAAAAAGAAAAATAAAACCTAAACCAAATTAAAAAAACACACTAAACACTATTATGCAGGGGGACAAGCCCCCCTGCACCCCCCCTACTTTAATATTCTCACTCCAAGATTGCACTACAGTGGGGAAAAAGGGAATATTCCCTTTTTCCCACTGTACCACGATCTCAGCAATAGTTTGCTTAGTTGTACATCAACACTAATTGTTGATGTACAACTAAGGTTACATGCAAACTGCATGTTTTTCTTTATTTTTGTTTTTCTCTTTACATGAAAGTGCATTTTCAAAAAAATGCACTTTCGTGAAAGTTAAGTCACAAATTTACGTTTCGGTGAAACATAAATTTGCTGGATCAAATGGGACATATATATATATATATATATATATATATATATATATATATATATATATATTTATTTATTTTATTTTATTTTACATTTGTTGACTGGGATAGTCCGACTGGATATATATACATTTTTAGTGGAGGCCTGGGGAGAAAAGCTCCACATACCAAAAAAGAGACAGTACATACATCGCTGAGTGATAAACTCTGGCAGACATGTTTAGGAAAATATAGACAAAGAATACAGGCAGATATCAATATACACAATGTGCAGACTTACATCTGATTGGCAAAGACGTATCAGAAAATGTGAACATAAAATACAATATATATTTTTTTCCTTTTTCATTTGTGTGCAATTTGGCAGCATGCAACCATGGTACATACCTGAAGGCAAAAATAAGAAATTTAATTTGGGCTGCCTTCTGTAGTGCAAATAAGCCTGGCAGAAGAAAACATACTTGTCAGATATGTACCTCTGTGGCACATGCTGTAGATATATTGAAGTGGGAGCAAAAAAAAAGTGCTGGGGGAGTTGAAATCTTTAGTAAGCATAGTTTTTCTTATGGTGCCAGAGGAAGTATTGACACATTTTGGGATACAAATTCAGCACCATAGTTCTGTGTGAAAAATGTTGAATACATTAGCTATACACCTTGTGAATTGCTGTTAGCAATATTTTGTAGTGGGACATTAAACTGTTTTCCTTGTGAATGACAACATTTACTATGTATGATGTCAAAAATGACAA
The DNA here is from genome assembly GCF_019279795.1 of Protopterus annectens. NCBI lineage: Eukaryota > Metazoa > Chordata > Ceratodontiformes > Protopteridae > Protopterus > Protopterus annectens. Next base: position 1,011,340,760 of record NC_056745.1, read on the forward strand.
TTTCTAAAATGTGAAAAAAAAATTACTACCAGAATGAATGTGGGAATATGTAGCATAGATTACTTATTTATATAGCCTAATTATTACTCATTACTGTAATACATTTCTTATTCAAAGTGTGACTTATTTGTAGTGTGTCACCACTGAGATTATATAATCTTCTTGTGTCTCCATTTCTGAGTAATTGACATTACTCATATCACTGACGATGAGAACTAAATGCAAATTCTGATTTGGCATCCCATTGTTGAAAGTAGTATTTATAGCTTTTTGTTTATTTTAATTAAATTTGTATTTCTTTGTTTCTTTTTTGCTTTGCCTTTTTCATTTGTGTGCTGCTCATCAGTGCTCAAACATGGTTCATGCCTGAAGGCAAAGAATTGAAAATGTGCATCTTTTCAGCTCCCTTCTGTAGTGCAAATGAGCTTGGCAACTTTGTGCAGCCATTGGCACTCTGGAAAGTATTATGTGAAGAAAATGCACCTGTTAGCTGGTTTACTATCAAAATGTGGAACAGCAGTTACATGACACTGGGGTGATCAAATGCATGGTTCCCAGTTTACCATAACACCAATCTGAAAATGTTAGAATCCGCCTTAACAAATGCTAGTGTGCATTCACCCATAGGAGATCGACATTCTGATTGGAGATTGCACTACATTGGGGATTGAGAGATTTATCCTTTTCCTCACTGTAGTGCAATCTCAGAGTTTGTATATATAATATGCAGGGGATGTGAGGGTGCAGGGGGCTTTCCCCCCTGCAAAATAGCCCCCCCCCCCTGAAAAATGTAAGTAAAAACATCACTGGAAGTCAAGGTAACCTGGGTACTGTTGATAATATCGAAATGCAAATTATTGACATTACCACTGTCAATTTGATTAAATAACATTTTTATTTTTGACAATTATTTTCAGCTAAGCAAATACATGCAGGGATTTTTGATTTTGAAAGCAAACCTCTTAGCTACCCATGTCTGTGCCTCAAGGTGTTTGAATCCAGTTTACCAACACTTTTACTGAGGGGGTCAGAATGACATTTGTAACAAACTTTTGATTAGGAATGTAACACTAAATAGGAATGAGTACCATAAATGTTTTTTGCAACAAATGTATCATTTAATGCTTGCAACAGAAGTCCAATATAATGTGCCTAGAGTATGTTTTACATGACAATGATATTTAATTTAAAATGCACTTGCATAGGCATGATGTGCACAATAATGTTGATATAATTATTATGGTTTATCACATATTATAAATATGTGTTTAGGATGGTATGTCTTGTGAAGTATGCATGTAACATACCCCAACATGTATTACTCAGGGCATGCAAATTCATAAATCTGAAATGTATTTACAACCATAAATACTGCCTTTACATAGAATTGCAGTCCCATGCTACTTAAAGTCATCTTTTAAGTACATCTCTATTCATTCTAAAATTAGTACATTTCTAGTTACCACATGAATAAGGATTTTTTTCTGTGGCACTGAATGTTAATAAGCAATGGTCAACATTTTATCTTTTTTCTCATGAGTTTGATTCACAGGTGGTACAACTCAATTTTACTTATGCTTAAGTCACAACAGCCCAATATGTCACAATCCATACCATTTTTCCTCCAACCAACAATGATTGTAACAAACAACTTAAACTATTTCTATGTTTAATATTGGAGTACATCAACTGATTGAGCATCACACATGACCAAATGTCACTGCCATATTTCATACCTTCTGTGCTTTATGATGTATTCACTCCCAGTGTGTTCGCCAAGCCAATTTTGTGCCTTCATTTGTACAAATACAACTGGCAAGGCTATGCATCTTTGCACAGAGGCTGTTACACATGAGATCTAAATTGGGTTCCAGTTAAGACAAAGTCCTAGGTTTACTTCTGTAGACATAGCTGATGAATGCGTGGATGGTGTTCCATTTAGAATTCAAAGATGGGGTGTTGAGGAGTCCATTATTTTTTCTGGTCCTCCTCATCAAGCTCTACAGATGAAGGCTGCTGCAGGGGGATTTTACCAATTCTCAGTATAAGGCTGAGGCTTGGAATAGGTTGGCCAAGACTATCTGCAATGCAGCTAGCATTCCATGCACTAGGTAAACAAGTTGTCACTATTACAGATATAGGAAGAGGTGTAAGCAGGAGGATGAATGAAATGTTGAGTTTAATATTGCAAACACCCATCAGTTGTGTAAGTATAATGACCAATCTCCAGATGATGACATTGAATTGATTAGCCAGCCAAGAGAGTTCTTCATTATGCTTTCATATATGTGTTTTTTTTTTCTTTTCTCTACTGTACAGCTGCAGAGGAGATAACACAAAACCATGAGGCACATCAGGGGAGACTAAGTCACCTCAAAGAGGCACAGTGTAAGTATGCACTGGGTCAGAATGCAAGCCAGATAAATATTTTCAGTCCACCACTACATATCATTTTGAGCAGCCATAACAAAACTTTTATATCAAGCATATATGCCTGCTCCAATAACTCCTGGTGCATTAGGCAGTTCATACACCACCTTAATTGTGTGTGGGTTCTATGCCCAGAAAAAGAAATTAGATTTTAAGATAGTATTTCTAAAATATTAACTGCAACACTGCATGACATTGACAATTCATTTTCTAAAAATGCAATTATTAACATGGAAAAGAATAGATCCAACATGTCATAGTCAGATATTATTTCTTATATCACAACATTGTGATTGATTTATTTTATAACACATTAATGTCTTCACATCATATATGTGAAAAGGAGAACATATTTATGTGTCATATCTGATCATGTAATGTGCCATGTTATTGATCTAATTCTTTCTGCTATATCGCCCCAATCCTATTTCTGTTTTTTCATATATATTAATATATAATTTTTTGCTCATACGTTACTGTTGAAAATAAAATAATCAACAGCAGCAGGAGCTTTACCATCCACTGCAGTTCAGCCCACCATAACTTCACAGGTGGCTGCAGCAATACCACCAGAGGCAGCACATCTGGGTCACAACCTCTCAGAGCTGCTTTCACTACTCCTACCCTACCTGCTCCACCTGAATCACGTATCTCTGCCTTAGCTACTGGTTTAATGGCATCCTTCCAAGAGCAGGACTAGTGGAGCTGCTGATATTGTCACCCATCAGGAGCTGACAGGGTGGTGGAGGACATAATGTAGTGGATCCTCTGTGCCCAAATTGGCAGGGTTGAAAAGTCCTGTATACTATTGCAAAATCAATGCCACATCCATCACTGACCCAAGAAACTGGTGCAGGAGACAACAATGAGAATTCTGAGGTAGAGAACTAGATTCCCACTGCCCTCAAGCTGGACATGGATGTGCCTCTGATGTCCCCTACTCATCCTCAGTAATGGTATCCCCCAACATTTTCAGTCCATCACAATCTCTGTCTGTCTTGTATGTCCAGTTTGTCTGCACCTGTGACCTAACCTACCCTACTTACCTGACCATCTGTCCCACAAGATGTACACACACATATATATATATATATATATAGATATATATATATATATATATTGATATAAATATGCAGATATCTATCTATAGCTATATTTTGGCTATACAACATTATTCTGTTGTTGTTACCCAGCTCTGGTATGGTGAATCTCCAAATTCATAGAATTCTGTTTACAATTCTACATTTGTTTGTTGTGAAGATGTGGATAGCTATGGTGCTCTCCCACCACCATCCTGCAAATTCCTGAATTCTTTCCTCTGTGGGCCTCCCTCTGCTTTCCTCACATTTTCACCACGATCCTATCAACTACTTTTTTACATGTTTAATCTGATCAAAAACTAGAATCACCCACACCACACCTGGCCAGAAATAATACATCAAAAGGCCTTCACTTTTTGTCCTCAGCATTTGCACAGAACATGGCACTGTGTACAGCAAATGGCATTTTTAAAAGCCTATGGCAAAAGCTGGTAAGTTTTTGCCATGGTCTGCATTAATCCGGTTATTTTCATGCAATGTTTTTAAACTTGCTGGGTTATAAGAACACAGAGTAAAGGCAAAAGTATGAAGAAATTAGTCGGTTAGTCTTAACAGTTATTATGCTGTTGGATGTAATGTACTAGGAGTACCTATGTTGTGTGTTGAGATAATTCACATGTCTGTAGACTTATGCTATTGCATAGAGTTTGGGGTTCATTTCTAGATATCAAAACATTATTTCATGTCATTTTATATTCTTAACGTGCTTAACAATGAACTTCTGAATTTCTCTGTAGTTACAACATTCCATCAACCTAGGAGGAATAAAAAAAACTATAGCACAAAATTGCATTTTAATGTATTTACTCCAATGAGGCTCAGGAAGTTTGGACTGTAACTTCCAGTGGGCGGAGCCTAAGCCTTTTGACAGAATCAAGTTATATCCTCATATTTCAAACAAATGTTCATATATCTGGAACCATAGTGGTTATGAAAGTATAAATGGCAAACTCTTCAGCACAAACTATTTTTATAGTGGTCGTATTCTTTAGGTTGTAGGTCTTAAACCAAAGTTTAAGAGTCATAGTAAACACAGTAAATATTACATCTGCAATATTTTGAAAACTTACAATATCTCAGCAACCACTCAAGTTACATGCATACTATCAGCAGCATTTTATTCATCTATCTGAGGGCATTCATATGAGGCTAAGTAGTTCTGTCTGTGTTGGTTGTTGAGATATTCAGAAAAAATGTCAAAAGTATATATCTATATAAATTCAAATAATGAAAACAGTTGATATCTATTTACCTGCATTAGACAAAGTTCAGATATTAATGCAGTTCAGTTTGCCACTGTAATAGGTTTAAGATGAAATCTTTTAAAACCGTGGACATAGCATGTTTTTGGAATTGATGCAAATATGAACAAGCAATATTTGTCGCCTAGTGGTGTCAGTAGGAGTTAACTGCTGAGGCACCTGGTGGAGTCACTCTTATGTAATGAGGTAATAGGTAATGAGGTAATAGTGGAGCAATACCATATTTGCAAAAACATTCTTCGATATAACTATCAAACGATAGTTATACTGCTTATGTCTTAATCTTGTTTCAGCTCTCCTTCTTCATCTTGTTCCATATAGCAAACACTTTATTGTACCGAATATGACAGATTACACATGCCACCTAGCCGGTATTTTCCTGGACTATCTGGAAATCAGAACAATTCTCTGTTAGTCCAAAAAACACTGTGGGAACTCTGGTATTCTGTTTAGCAAAATGAGCAGAATGCTGTGTAAAATAGCAGCATTAGCCTGATTTTTTGACAAAAAACATCACTAAAGCAATGCAGTAGTATCCCAGACTAGTTAAAAAAAAAGATGAAATGGATGCCGAGATAGAAGAAGAATGAAAATAAACATTCCATCTTAATGACATACGCATTTCACGGGTCTACTTTATTCATTTGAAACACGTAAAACCTGAATCCGAATAGCGTGACATGTAAAGAGCGAACCGCGAATACGTCGAACGTACTAAAGCGCGAAATTTAAAACCATGAACCATCATAGTCAGCCAACCCAATAAAAAAAACACATACATACACTAACCAAAGCCCTACTTCTAACCCTAAATTAAAGCAACAAAACCCTACTGCTAACACTACACTAACCCCACATACATAACTATCTATGCACTATCCTTAACCCCTCCCTAACCCTAAGGTCCATAACTACTGCACACTTCCCCTATGGAGCTATACCCAAGCAAACTAAATATTCCACACACATACACTTAACAAAACCTTACACTAAACCTTACATACATTACCTACACAAAACCTTACATACACTACCTACCTATGCACTTACCTTAACCCTTCCCTAACCCTAAGGTCCGTAGCTATTGCACACTTACCTTACGGAGCTATACCGCAGATGGGCCACCTATGCAAACTCAATATTTCCACTTTTGTGGTTTCGTTCGTTCGACGTATTCACGGTTTGCTCCTTATATGTCGTGCTATTTGAGTTTTTCATGTTTTGAGCGTGTAAAATACACCCCACATTTCCCTCATAAAATGGGAATGGAAGTGGGTGGAGAGAGGGCAGTAGTAGTTGGGGTCATGGGTAGTGAGGGGTGTGTGGCTTTGTTCTGGTTTTCTCCAAGATGAAAGTCGACAACTCTATGACAGATTAATAATGAGGAAATACCAAAGAGAAATACACCATAAATATGGCCCTAAATGTCCCATAGACCAAACTGTTATTTCTCTCTGTCTCTCTTTCTCCTTCACCCCTTCTATTATATCACTTTTTACAGTTGCATATTGTTTAGACTGATGAATGCAATGCTCATCATATGAGATTTTACTACTAATGTTACTGTGATGAAGCCAATTACCTAAGTTTTCCCTTGTCACTGTCCTTTCAATTATGTGATTTTGTTAACTTTGTGAAGTACGAGTTCCTTTGCGGAGTGCTAAGATAATGCTCAGATCTAGAGACTGATTTTTGCATAGTGTCAAGGTTTCTAATCCAGAAGTATGTCAAACTCTCACTGACTTTTTTTTTTCTAGAACTATTTAATGTGTAGCTGTTGTCTACATATTGTATTGACCCATAATCATCCTACTTCTTTCATAATCTATTTGCTCACCATTAAGATTACTTCATTGTAGAGAGCATAACAGAATAATGACAATGATTATAACTGGCAAAAAGCAGCAATACTAACTCATGGTAAATGGCAATTCATATCTTATGGCACAATCTTGGAAGTTTTTGCTTTAGATCATATTAGCAGAGTTAGTTTCATGCAAATTTCCCTGACCCGGCTGTGCCATAGAAAAACAGTCTAAAAGTAATAAAGTATAATACAGTTATCCTTCCATATATGTTAGGTTTCTGGATGTCAAATGCACTGTAAGGCATGTTACAATTGGTATAACACTGATGACGACTGATGCCTACATACTTCCTTTCTTCCACCTGTTGTCAGTGTCTCTTACAATTTGTGATTCAAACTTAATAAAGTACAAGTTCCTATGGCACTGAGCTACAATCATTTTTGAATTGTACACAAGTATTTTATACTGTCAGAGGTTCAAATTCAGAAGTTGGTCTTACAATTATGCAGTGTTTTTCCATATTAATAGTATGTGTGTAACAGTGTACTGCATATTTTATGAACCCAAAACTATCCTCATATCCTCATCATATTTCCGCTCTCCTAAGGAAACACTTGATTGTACACAGCAATACTTCTACAGTGTACAGATTTTCAAAGGATATCCACATATCTACATCTTAATTTGTGGTGCATTCATCACATCTGTGAGCTTCTGTCAAATCAGTGATGAATGAACTCATTCAGTACTGCCATACATTTGAGTTTCAGAATTTATATACTTCAAAAAACGCATTATCATAGCAGAAGATCAAGTTTATAAGGACAATATTTAAAAAGTGTCTCTAACAGTTTGCTTCTCTCACCCATTATGTTTTGCCTTTGTATATACAAAGCCTGAAAGAGTCAGCATGATGACAATCCTAAGAGTAACACACCACAATAATGTGTAGAAATGTCCCATAAGCAACTCTCTTTGTATGCCTTTATTCCTGTCTCCAAATCTCTCCCTCTTACCACCCCTTGAGTGTCAGCTGTCCTTCTCTTTAGCATTTGTGCAATGCCTGGTGCCGAGCATCACCTATAACTTATGGCAGTACCCAGCTTATGCCAAAATCTTGTGAGATTTTGCCTTTGGGCACTTTAGTCCAATGCCCTTCATGCAGCTTTGCTCAGCCTCACTGTGCTATTTATAGACAGGCTGATAGCAGTATAAGAAGATAGTCATTATCCTCTGTTAAACAGGCTACAGAGTGGAATGTGCAGTATATGGGGGCCAGTATTCATAGTCAGTCATACAAATGCACTGAGAGTATCCACAATATTTGTGGATGAGCGTAACTGCAATTCATAGAGGCTATTTACACCAATGTGCAATGACCTTGACTATGCTTATGCAAATGTGCAAATAATGAGATGTAAATGAGGAGTGATGTAAATCTTCACATGCTAATGAAGTATGTTTTACACCATGTGCAATTCATAGTCAAATTTTCCTGCTTTTCCACAGTGGTCATAGATGCGCTATACAAAGAGAAGCCTTGCCTAATATATCAGAGTTGCAATTGGTGAAAATGCTGTCACTTGCTGTTAAATTTGCTATTTAAAGATTTGAGTAGTTTGTCTTGGCTGGGCCAAAACTGCTTGCACTCAATGGTGCTTGATGGCCAAGAAGGTGAAAACATAAACAAAGTATTACTTATTATAAATTTGATAATCACAAGATCCTTGATAGGGTCAGAGTTAACCGGGACATTATAAGGGCTTAATGGGTATATTACCCCCTTAGTGGCACTGGAGGAATGTGTGGACTTCCTATCCCTGTTGACACCAAGGTCTGTATAGCCTTCACTATACTTTCTATGGGAATGTTCCAGAGACAGACTGGGGGTCTCACAGACTTCTGCCTTTAGGATACTGTAGCAGTTCCTAGATTTACTCTTGGCATGTGTGAATCAGTATATCCATTTCACGGTGTCACCTCAGGAACAAGTCAGAACAATGAGTGCTTTTTATGGGCTGACAAATTTCCCTGAGGAACTCATTGTGATAGACTGCATCCATGTTGCAATTAGGACCCCTCCTCTTCCAAAAGGGAAGCAGTATAACAAACAATAGGAAGGGCAACTGCTCCATCAACTTCCAGGTAGTGTGTTATGCATGGGGGTACATCACCAACATCTCTAGAAAACATCCTGGCAGTGCACATGATTCCCATATCTGGTCCACTATCTCACTTTAGCACCTCTTCCTGCATGGTGGGATGCCCAGTGGTTATCTTGTTGGTAAGTGTAAAAATATTTTTTTATTGTATTTAAGTAATTATTCACATTAAAATGCATTGCTAAATAACTATTTATTTTTGCTTGTCTCCCCCCTTTCTCTCTCTCTTTTTAGGTGATGCTGGATATCCACTAGAGCTATGGCTCATGACACCACTGAGAAATTCAAGTTGAGCTGCAGAGGAAATGTGTAACGCATCCCTGTAACCAGACCATAGACTGATCTTCAAGCCTCACAGAGCCACAAACAACCATAAAAAGATAATAAAATAACTGTTGACCAAATGCAATAAAGTTATTTTATTATCTGTTTTCCACTCATTTGTGGCTCTGTAAGGCTTGGAGGTCAGTCTACGTTCTGGTTTCAAGTTTATACACTAGATTGGCTGTCCCCATTTTATTGATTCTTAATAACATGTCCCTGTCCCAGACCAGTATTGTCAAAGAGATGGTCTTTGGCCTCCTGAAGAGCCATTTCCAAGTGCTTGGATGAGTCTAGGGGTACCCTTCTGTATGACACAGGTGATACATCCGGATGTTTACTGCATGTTGCATTTTGCATAACATGATCATACAGCATTCTGCTCGTGAAGTGACCCATGCCATCACTGCAGCTCCCATTTCTACTCCAAAATATGAGAAATGATGTCCAGCTGGCAGCAGTGGCAAAGAAACTCATGTGGTAGGCTAGTGCATGGCATGTGGCTGTATTGTAAAAGAGGCAAGGCAGAGTGTAGTCTACAACTATGAACCACGACATTCAGGTTAGTGTTTCCTTTATTGTAAAAAAAGCAGAGTATAAATGATGTGTACAGGGATATCTGTGAGCTATATACTGTGTGGTACATGTTCTGCTGTCGCTGCTCATCTGACATTCTCTTTCATCTTAATTTTATTATCTTTTAGAAAAGTTACAAATATTATTGTTACTTTTAGTCATGCCTCAGTGTTACTGACTCTTGGTCAGTGGTCATAAAGCATCATATAAAAAATAATTCACATTTTTTATCTGATTTAGGTTCATAGGTTCATTGGTAGGTACTAGGCTATCAGCCCAAGGGCCTAAGTAAGCCTAGCCAACACGGTCAATGAATAAGTTCTGCTTTACTGATTACTGAATTATACATAAGAATGAATATTGTCTAAAGTGAAATACTTCCTGTTTTAATACATTGCACATTTAAGGAAAATAAATTATATTTCAAGACAATGGTTAGTGTTCTCTCTCACAGCTTACAGCAAGAGGTTCTCCACTTTGATTTTTGGCTGGAGAGCCTTCTGTGTGGAGTCCAAATGTCCTCCCTGTGATTACTTGGGTTTCATCTGGATGTTCTAGTTTCCTCCCACATTACAAAGACATGCAATAGTTGGACTGAACTCTCTAAATTGGCCATAGTTGTGAGTGTGTATGTGAGTGTTTTGTATTGAAGAACATCCTTGGCAGGGCTAGCCACCTGGTGGTGTGAACCTAGGTTCCAGAGGATTGTCCCTGTTGAAGTGAAACTCTGGCCCATGTGCAAAAATGGGAAAGGGGTTATGGAAGGATGCATGGATGGATGGATGGGTGTCTTCTTAAATTATTCTGTGGTACTTCATATCAGATTAATTTAAGCTGCTATACACAATAATTTCTGACTTCAGAAACATACAACTATCATCATTTGTGAGTGGAGAGAGTGTAGTGGCAGCAGTGTAAGTTTACATGGCAGGATACTAATTTTAATGTGTCATTTGGGTATGATATATTTCTCCTGAACATTTTTTCTACATCACTACTTTTATGTTGCAAGTAACTTCCACCTGTAGGAATGGTAATCCATGAATCATTGCTTTTTTTCTACCTTTTATTCATGGTGTACATACTAGTATTACAGGGATGAAATGCATACATTTGCACACTTCCCTCCAACCCCCATTACAGTTAAACAGATGGCCATATCTTTGAAGCTGATTCATAGTACTTCAAGATCAAATGAGTCATACACATATCCTATAGATAGGCTAGGTGATGGTGCAAGCGATTTTGAGGAGGGGCTACGATGAGAACTGTAGGTTGAGTTGGTGTGATGTCATGACATGTTGATGTAGGTGATCCTGATGTCACTGACCTGACAGTGCTGTGTGACAGTGATAGTGACCTCAAATGTGAGGTTCTGCTAGGTGTAGATGAATGCTGCCATAACCTGTGTTAAATATGTTGTGCTTGTTCACCTTGACTACTGACATTACTGTCCCAAAAAGCAATGGTATTATCATGTTATCCACCCCCACATATCTGGACAGTACCCTGTCCTCTGCCCCTTGCAGGACTGACTCCAGCTTGACTCTGGTATCTTCTAACTATATACTGTATGAATGGATGCTCAGTATGCAACTATGCAAGACATCAGTGTGATCATGATGTTATCCCTATTCTCTGCCATTTCTAAGAAGTGCCGGAGATCATCACACATATCCTGGAAGACTCTGACCATTTCCTGCTTAATCTCTGTGATAGTGATCTGAGACCTAAATATCACGGCACATTTCCTGTCAGGCATGCAATGCTTTACATGCTTCCAGGTGTAGCTGTAAGAAATTCCTGCACCTGTCTCCCTTTTGTAAAGGTGTCACTGTGGACATTGTTACCTCTGAATGCCTGCCATCATCCTCAAAGTGTTCCTCTGTGTTTGAAGATACTTATGCAGAGGTACAGGAGTGTTCCTCCTGTACAAGTATGAGTGGCATGTCAGCTTGTGTTTGACTTTGTGTTGCACAGCCACTTTCTGCAGAGATGCTAGCATGTTGTGGGGTGAGATATCCTGCCATTAAACTTGGGGACTGCCTGCCATTTTCCTCAGGTGCCTCATAAATTTAACTATGTTATCATCATACTTATCAGTAACATCCATTCTGCTTTCATCCAAATTTATTGGTATAGTTGAGCTGTTTGTTTCTGAAGCTGTCCCTCTAAAACAAAATGATTTGAAAATATTAATAATGGAATAGCACAGAGTAATGTATGCTTGTAAGTGGCTGAATGGGACACTAACCATGCATACTGCCTTCATTTCCATTCTTTGCTGATGTACAAGCTTCATCTAATAATTCATTTGTGGCATGTTTAATTACATCATTCCTTGACAGGATTTAATTCTCTCTCTATATATAAATGTATGTTACTAATTTTAAACTAACTTTTGTGAGCAGATGAGTATTGCTACAGCAGGAGACATTGGTAAGATAGAACAGTGTTCGCACCACCTGTAAGTATTCCTGTTCCACCATCTTTTGTGTCATAGCCATTCCCATGGATGGATAGAAGGTATCCTAATCTGGTTTTAATTGAATAAGATTCAGAGAGACCCCGCCCCCCCCATAGTAGCCTGGCTGGCTTTGCTTCTAGCATGTGCTATCATATCATTTACCTTTTTCTTGTATTTTGCTAATGCTCGGTTTCTACCACCCACTACATTGACTTCAACAACTGCTTGACTCCAGACCTTGTTCCTTTCAGTTTGTCTAGGGCCCCCTTTACCAAAAAGAACTTACCTATATATCCTAAGTGCTACAATGAGGAAATGATTTTCTTCACTGCAGAAGTTATCCTTTCGCTGCTTTGATTCCTTGTTCTCTGTCATTGCTACATACGCAAAAAAAAAAAATAAATAAGGGGGTCACAGAAAGTGTGACAATACTGTTTTGACACATCAGCTTTTAAAGTAAAAAAACACTGGTCTAATCTTTCTGCCACTCACATTAAATAAAAATGATACTTATAAAATTAAAGCCACAGAAAATTGCAATATACTACTTACAATTGATTCAGGTAATAAATGCAACCACTTCTTTCACAAAAATCAATCCCTTACCCTATGCAATTGTCATGTACTCATAATGCTATCATTTTTTATTCATCACTGTCTTTTCTAAAATCTCCAGCTCATCACAGATGCTTGTTGATACCCTTAGAACTGCAGAACTTCAGTAGTAAATTACTGCATTCATAGGTTTATAGGTAAGTACTAGGCTATCTGCCCTTGCAGGGTGTTTTAAGCCTAGCCAATTTACATTTTTGTGCTTGAAACAACCTATTCTGTTTGGTTATAGACTGGCCTTACCCATCCCATGTTTAATAATTATATATGACCCTTAATAAGAATAACTGGGATCATCCCACAGATAATTTGAGGGGACCCATGCATGGAACAAAGCCTTTAGGGGTTGTTGCTGTCGATTAGTAGTGCAGGGGGTAGTCCCAGGGTAAATATACTGTTTTCCATCTGTAGATCTGAGTTCAGCTTGAAAATGTCAGGTATGAGCTTTGTTTTATGTAGATGGGGAGTCTGTTCCACAACATCAGTATCCTCTATGAGATGCATTTGTCCCTCCAAACCATTCTGCTGATGTTTCAGAAGAGATTTAGACCACATATTTCTGATGCCATTTGACTTTCTGATGTGCAGTAAATCCATCAGTGATGGGTCAGGTGATGCATTGTATTCCAAACACAGGTCACTTCTTAACAGTCTGTATGTACTGATATCTATGTATGTATAATCAGTAAATTATACTATAGCAATGATAATTTTTTTTTTCATTAGTAATCATCTCCATTGCTGTTGTTGTGCAATCTAATTTCCAAATGGCATTAGTCTAGCAGTCAGTCACAGCTATCATAACATGCACATCATATATGTAAATTCATTAAAAATGCCCCTTAATTTAATAATGAAATAATATTTTAACTGCTTCCTGTTAAATAATGATACATTTTTAAAATATTTCCTTAATGTAATATACCTGCGGTAACCTAATGTATTTTCCACCTATCTCATCTATTGGTGAATTAAATGAACAAATGAATCCAAGTAAGCCAGCAAAATTACTCCTGAAAAATGAATCCAAGTGTAAGAAGCAGAAGATGATACCATAGCAAAACATATTTATTAAAACTCTGACGCACTAAAAACAACAAGAGATGAGCACTTTTGGCTGTACATCTTCTTCAGATCTGCAGTTACAAATCTAATGCTCAATTAAATACTAAAATCATCCAATAAAACTCAAAATGCATCATCACTAACATCATTTCATGTGGAAGTTACATCATCACTGACATAATTTCCTATACAGATTTCACTTCTGTTAATCACATAGGCAAAAAAAGAGATGTGCCCAATCAGTGTCATCGTCTAAGCCGACGCCTTCTCAGAATGGGTTTCATACGTAACACTTCATTAAGTCCTGGTGCTTTATCTGCCCTCAAGTCAGCAATCCATTTAGTTTCTTCAAGTTCAGCTAAACCTTTAAGATCCCCTCTTCTCATACTGGGATCTATTACTTGTAGAGCCATAAAGCAAAAAATATGATCTGTATTAACGCTATGTTTGTACAGGGCATTAGTTAGAACTTTATGTTTAAAATCCCTTATATGTGCCTGTATCCTAACCCTGAAAGAGCAGTTCTTTTTGCCAACATAAAAACATGTACATTTCATACACTTGGCAACATATATAATGTTCTTTGAAGTGCAATTCATAAACCCTGGGGTTTTATATAACATCCCTGTAACTGGATGTTGGAAATTCTGACCTGTTAACAAATGCTAGCATGCCGCTCACTGTCATTTCAGCTAAACCTTTAAGATCCCCTCTTCTCATACTGGAATCTATTACTTGTAGAGCCATAAAGCAAAAAATATGATCTGTATTCATGCTGTTTGTACAGGGCATTAGTTAGAACTTTATGTTTAAAATCCCTTATATGTGCCTGTATCCTAACCCTGAATGAGCAGTTCTTTTTGCCAACATAAAAACATGTACATTTCATACACTTGGCAACATATATAATGTTCTTTGAAGCGCAATTCACAAACCCTGGGGTTTTATATAACATCCCTGTAACTGGATGTTGGAAATTCTGACCTGTTAACAAATGCTAGCATGCCGTTCACTGTCCACATTGAAAAGTGCCATGTCTCTGTGAACATGTATGGTTCATTATCACCTTATCTCCACATAGTAATTGTTTCAAGTTCTTTCTGTTTTTATAACAATCTCAGTGAAACTCCTACTATATGTCATATAGATTCATCAGATGTCAATATTCGCAAATTTCTACTAATCACATCACATATTTGCTTGGCATCTTTACTATAAGTCAACATACATTGACTAGCATGCAGTTCTGTTCTTTTTTCTTTGCTATTACTATCACTGATGTATGCATTAACTGTGGAAATATGGATTCCATTTGCTAACTCTTAGCCCTTGTATACTTTCTATAGTACTATCAATTTCTCTGGCTTTATACCCTCTCTGTACCAGTTCTTCTTTAGTGTCCACAACACTTCCTTCATAAACACTGTTCATGGTAGTCAGTCTGGACTGTCAAAGATATCTATTTTTAACCACCTGTGGAAATATGTGGCATGGAAGCATACTATTATGATGTAATGTACTGTTCTTCCAGCATCTTTTTCTAAAGGTTTGAGTCTGTATATTATCGCCTCTGTTCTTTATTATAGTGAAATCCAGAAAATCAATGTGAGTGTTTGAGTTATGGACCTCAAAGTCCAAGAACTCAGTAGTGGTTTTAAGAAAGTCCACAAACTGTTCCAATTCATCCACTTCACCATCCCATACCAGGAAGATGTCACCCACAAACTGTTTGTAGTACTTAAGTCTATTCCTCCTTCTGTTGTTAGGGTGAACACACAATCCAGTTCCCATTGTGCCATCACTATATTTGAATATGAATTGGCACATGAGGTGCCCGTGACTACCCCCCATTTCTGTATGTAGTATTGATTACCAAATGTGAGCACAGTATGATGCCCAACCATGAGCATATTTGCATAATTTCAACTGTAGTGTAATCATTGGTTATAAGCAGAAACCTTCTGATTGACTCAGTACCGTACTCATTCGGTATGATTGTAAATAAACTCTTTACATCCATTGTTACCAGTCTTACTCCATCTAAGGGGTTGTTACTATGTTGACAATATCCAGAAAGGGTCATCAGAAAGTCTCCGTATCCCTGAGGACTGTTGTTGCTTTTGTCAATGCTCTCTTCAGTTATTATTCAGTATATATAGAAAGGGGTTCTGTGATTCATCCTGCTCCAGAAACAATCGGACCCATAGGAGGATTCTTCATCTGTTTATGAATTCTTGGAAGACTCCTTATTATTGGAACTGTAGGTTCTTTCACCAAAAAATATTCATATAGATCCAGAGTAATTAGATGTGTTAATATAAGATCATATATACTCTGATTTACTTCCTGTACGAGTCTATATCTAATTCAGACCCTTTAACATCATTCAACAGTCCATGCATTTTCTGTTCATACCAGGAGCTATCCATCACGACAATTGCTCCTCCTTTGTCTGCAGGTCTAATCATAATCAGTTGATTGTGCATCAAATTTTGCAATGCTTTACTTTCATTTTTCACCATGTTATGAAAGCCTTTGTTCCTGTTAATTTGTCTTAAATGAAATACTTCATTCTCACAGATTCTCACGAAGGTCTCTACTATTGGAGGCAAACTTGGAACCATGAGACTAGGTTTCTTAAACTTGATAGTATTTTCTGTCTCAGTTGTTTCACCTTGACTACCATGATTAAATAATAACTTTAGGGCTATGTTTCTAGCAAAGTACTTTACATCAAACACAAACTCATTGTATCTAGATGGCACTGTAGGAATAAAGGTCAGCCCTTTATTCAATAGCTTATATTCCACATCTGTCAATGTATGACTGAATAAATTGACCACTAAATTTGATGTATTCGTATTCACATAGATATCTTGCATTTCTTTCAATCCCTGCTTTGGGACCGATTCCTGCAAAATGTGTCTTTCTGTTTCAACAAAAATTGGAAACTTCTAAAAAAAATGTAAACTGGAGGTTTTTGGATGTGCACCTGCTGGCCAGTTGTTATTGTCTCCCACTCTCTCAGGCAGAGAAGCTGTTGTTTCAACTCCTCCAGTCACATTACTTATATGTATCACATCATGTTCGTTAGTTTCTGTCATTTAGGGAGCAGTCACTTGTATTGTTGTAGCATCATCTTGGTTCGCTAAGTTAAAGTCCTTTGTCCTTTTCTTTTTCTTTGTTCTCTGTCATTGTTGCATACAGAAAAAAAATAAGGGGGTCACAGAAAGTGTGGCAATACTGTTTTGATGCCATCAGCCTTTAAAGCAGAAAACACTGGTCTAATCTTTCTGCCACTCACATTAAATAAAAATGATACTTATAAAAATAAAGCCAGAGAAAATTGCAATATACCACTTGCAATTGATTCAGATAATGAATGCAACCACTTCTGTTACAAAAATCAATGCCTTACCCTATGCAATTGTCATGTACTCATAGTATTATCATTTTTTATTCATTACTGTCATTTCTAAAATCTCCAGCAAATCACAGATGCTTGTTGATACCATTAGAACTGCAGAACTTCAGTAGTAAATTACTGCATTGATAGGTTCATAGGTAAGTACTAGGCTATCTGCCCTTGCAGGGTGTTTTAAGCCTAGCCAGTTTACATTTTTGTGCTTGAAACAACCTATTCTGTTTGGTTATAGACTGGCCTTACCCATCCCATGTTTAATAATTATATATGACTCTTGATAAGAATAACTGGGATCATCCCACAGATAATTTGAGGGGACCCATGCATGGGACAAAGCCTTTAGGGGTTGTTGCTGTCAATTAGTAGTACAGGGGGTAGTCCCAGGGTAAATATACTGTTTCCCATCTGTAGATCTGAGTTCAGCTTGAAAATGTCATGGATGAGCTTTGTTTTATGTAGATGGGGAGTCTGTTCCACAGCATCAGTATCCTCTGTGAAATGCATTTGCCCTTCCAAACCATTTTGTTGATGTTTCAGAAGACATTTAGATCACATATTTCTGATTCCATTTGGCTTGCTGATGTACAGTAAATCCATCAGTAATGGGTCAGATGATGCCTTGCATTCCGAACACAGGGCACTTCTTAACAGTCTGTATGTAGTGATATCTATGTATGTATAATCAGTAAATTATACCATAGAAAAGATGATTTTTGTCATTAGTAATCATTTCCAATGCTGTTGTCTTGCAATTCAATTTCCAAATGGTATTAGTCTAGCAGTCACTGCTATCATAATATGCACATCATATATGTCAATTCATTAAAAATGCCCCTTAATTTAATAATGAAATAATATTTTAACTGATTCCTGTTAAATCATGATATTTTTTAAAAATATTAATGTAAATATATTTCCTTAATGCATTATTTCTGGAGTAACCTAATGCATTTTCCACTTATCTCAGCTATTGGTGAATTAGGCATTGCTCAACTTATTGGTGAAAAAATCAGGGCAATTTATGTGTGTTATGTGCAGATTAGGCTAATTTGCATCCATCTGTATAACTTGTAGCAGTACACAAATGTGTCCTGAGATGCATCTCTGAATTTCAGATTTGGCTATCATGAACGAATTGCCAAAGTAACATGAATACAGCTCAGACTGACAAGGATATGCAGAGTGCAGCTCCACAACATTCCACAGCTGTCCCAAGCTTGCTGCAGAAACATTCAAATGGCAGTAGACCAACTAAAATCAGAATGTATTTAAAAAAATAAAATTGAGTTATCTGAAAGTGAAGTTAGCAGCAGTCTGAAGTGTAAACCCTGTCCATGTAATGGTGTGTGTCATACCCTAGCACCTCAAACAGATCACAACTTCTTAACACTTAAAAATCACACACATACTGACATATATTTCTACCCCCCCAAAAAAAATCAAAAAATATTCTGCTATATTTCATGAGACATACTGCTATCATAAAAATAATGACCTTTACCAATTAGCATTAGCAGTAGGAATTAATCATTATTCATCATATATTTTCATTTTAATCAAGCATAAAAGGTAAAGGTATCTGGCTTCCTTTAAGAAAAAAGTATGTGACAGAACATTTTTGGTTAAACCAACCTTTCCAATAATATCAATAGGTGCTGTAATGACAATGCTAGCAGAAAGAGCTTGGTTAAGGTGATGTCACACCCCACAGGGAATGGTTCAAACCCAGATTAATACATCCCTGGCCATACATTCCTCATTATTGTTCTGGCACTTTGAATTATGGCATCACCTGTGAAGGCATGAGGCCGCACTGCTAGCTGGCCAGACAAGGAAACCGTGATAATGCTCTACCTTCTCAGTGATTCATATCAGGATAAGACTGAGGTGTGCACTTGCTATACAACTTGGAAATAAATCGATGTCTTGCAGGGGTTGGGTGAACACTTGTCAATCCTGACATGCATTACCTGATAAAGCCAGCAGTGCTTTCACCATTATGATAATTAGTAGAAGCATATAGCTGACCAGCTGGCTAAGTGGGTAGACCAGGTAGCCGCTAGAAGGCCAGAATTTTATAGGAAGTAAAAAAAAAATCTTTTGTTTCTTAATGCTCACTATTGCATTGAGACATATGAAAGATAACAAAAAGTTTAACAAATTTGTATAAATTGTGAAGGCTGCCAGCCCAGCTAGATAGAATTTTGTAAATAATTCTATGTCATTGCAAATATTAATATGATCCACAAGCTTGTTTTGCAAATGTAAGAAAACTGTGTTTTGTGCTGAGTTTCAAGATTGTAACCATAGTGCATCATG
Source organism: Protopterus annectens (assembly GCF_019279795.1). Classification (NCBI taxonomy): domain Eukaryota; kingdom Metazoa; phylum Chordata; order Ceratodontiformes; family Protopteridae; genus Protopterus; species Protopterus annectens. The sequence goes on from NC_056745.1 coordinate 1,011,360,306, forward strand.
CTGGAAAACAGCAGAAATGTGTATAAACTGTATGCCAATGCAAATGTATGTTTTCATGGTAGAAACTGGGACATGCAGAGTTAACTTGCAAACTCTGAGAAAATATGTAAAGAATTTTACTACTGTGAGCTATCTCAAGCTAAGGGACAGGATTTCTTGGCTAGGAGTTTCTTTCTACTGTCATAAGACAGAGATAATTACTAGGCTTCACATGTAAAGTGTGATTGTATTGCTCTGTGACTTCCTACCAGCTGTACATCTGAGAGATAAGTATTTTTGACAGAGACATGTTAAATTCTGTTGGTATCTGTTTAGCCTGGGAACTAGATGCAAGTGTCAAATAGTGATGTCATCTAGCTAGCAGTAATGTATATTATTAATTTAAGAACTATCTCAGAGAGAGAGAGAGTGCATGTTGTATTTTGTTCTGAATCTGGCAGAACCCACCAGCACTTGCCTTGATCTGTAAGTAAGACTTATATCTTAGTATTTCTCTTAGAAATGGATAGGAATATAGCAAGATTAGTGTAGATGTTTACTATATTTATGTGTGACTGTCCTACTATGTTATTTTAAAGTATTACCTGTGAATTGTGGACTCTCTATTCTCACTGTGTTGAGTTAATAAGTATTGTCTTGTGTTTTTATTATTTATTATTAAATATATCTAAACCTTTAACTGTGGCTGTTTTGTGTAGAGATACTTAAGCTCTTAGCGTACTTGCATGTATTTGGTGATATTGTACAAGCCACTCCTAAATAGCCTTCAAGTCTTAGTCACACTTACCAATTTAATAATAATAACACTGCACAGTAGAATTGGACAACCTTTGGTAAGGTCTTTTATAGCAGCTGATAAGGGTGTTTGGTGGCAGTTGGTTCTACCTTATGGTCTGGGCAGAAGTGGCATAGGTAGTGAACCTGTGCCAGCCTTCCACAGGAGTGCCAGTGTGTTTGTATATAACTCAAATCTCAAAGTGTGTGGGTGTCAGCTACTTGGACAGGGACATAAAGCACTGTTTGGACAGAGAGGGTGCTATAGGTTTTTGCTTGACCACTCAGTTGAGATCTTGACCTTATAGTTGTGCCAGTGGAAAGTCTTACTGGCGATCTGGAGAGAAAGGGAGAAACCAGCCCCATACTGACTGTGGTCTCTGTGTGCTCCTAAGGAAAATTGTACTTTACTGTGTGTGTACTTGTCATCCTCCCAATGTGTACGTTCCTCACTGGTGTTAGTGGTGAGGATTGAGGCTCCATGATTACTAGGCCAGTGCACAGGCATCACATAACTGCGGGCATTTTCTAAGAAAAATATGTGTACCTGAAAGTGTTACTTGTAATTAGGGTTGCCAACTATCCCTTTCTTTTTTTTCCTGGACTATCTGGAAATCAAAATGATTGTCTGTTGGTCTGGAAATCACTGTTCAAATTCCAGCATTCTGTTTTAAATAACAAACACAACCAGCACAGTTTTTTAAACCTCCAGTTACATTGTGTTTTGATTTTCGAAAAACATTGGTAATGCAATACAATTTTATCAGAAACCAGAAAAAGGGGACTTTTCACTTCCTGTGATGTACAAGTGACATCAGAAAATGGGTAAAATGTGAGCAGGGTGAGTGCGGGAGATGGGTGAGGTTAGGGGAGGTGTGTGGCTTTGGTTCTAGTTTGGGCACAGCAAAAGATAGCAACTCTGCTTATAACGCAAAGGAAATCATGAGCATGTTTGTAATTATACATGCATCTTTAAAAAAAAAAGATGTATATGGGTATTGTGTTACGATATACCCATTTAATATATGGTGATTAAAGATAATAATCTGTTTATGCAGCTCTGTAAATCATGCACTGGGTTACAAGAAAAGTACTTGTTAATGGATTTAGAAATAACGAAAACAAAATTATGGATTACAGTTTATTACTATTACTTACAATAACTTAATAGTCATATTAAAAGATACAAAACACAAACCAGTTCATAGGTTCATAGATTAGTACTAGGCTAAGTGCTCTTGTGAGTCATTTAAGCCTAGCCAGTTACCCCATGTAGTAAACCCTACACCTTGTGTCTGTAAGGTAAACACCTTAACCATTATGCCAACCTAACACAATGGGTTCTTTAGTTACCAACAATGTGAAAATGCATGAAGAACATATATCTCAACCTCTTAGCACAAGAAATCTGTAGAAAGCTTAAAATAATGTAGGGACAATGGCCCAAAAATAGGGGCACATTTTAAATATTGCACTTCTAAACTTAGAAAGTTACAGAATAACAGCATTTGTGTTCTAACACTCATCCATCTACCTATCTAACTGAATAAACTACTGGAAACTTCACTAAGGTGTCATTATTCCCACAGAAAAAGTATCAGGGAGACTGAGTCTCAAAGATCTGATAGCTAAAGTGATTTTATCTGAAATAATCCTTTATACTCTGTTGTTAGTCCTGTAACCCTCTGGGTCACAGGTGGGATATCAGACTTCACTCAAGTCCTTTGGACTACCTCTGTTTTTTGATTGAAGGTTAGAGGATGGTTGTGCTTCATTACAGTCTGATCTAGGAATACAGCTCACTACAGCTGGACAGATATAAAGTCAAGCCACTTCCTTGTGTGTACGGCACAGCAGGATAAATCATAGGTACATACTATGAGGCCGCACATTCTTTCTGAACAAGAGGCAGTACATTACTGTTGGCCTAAAAAGCAATTTCTCACCAGAATATGCTGTAACTTACTGTATTTAGGAATATCCCAATTGCAGGTTAGGCCCCAATGAAATCTCTATCAGCAGAACTCAGAAGAAATCAGGCACATTACATCTTGTTTGTAGCACAAACAGGCTGGTGGTCACAGAGTTTAAGTTTCCACCCTTGTGAATTAGAAATGTTTTAAAATGGATAACACAGCAATTCAACAGAAAGAGACATACAGTAACAATCTACTTTCAGCAGATGTTTCTTACTAGATCCAAAGACCTTAGTTGCTTTATACTACAATGCAGAGAAAATTAATAGGCAGCATGGCCTATTCCACAATGGTATTGACATGAGAATATTTAACTCCCATGGAACTTTGTTAGGGATTTTCAACATGGCCTTGACAGATCTATACCTTCCTCAGATATCACTGTGTACTACTACAACAACACGACACAAGGATCTACACTCCAAAATGTCTAAATTCCAGGAAAAACAACTTGCTGATGTCAATGGCACCAAGAAAAGCAATCCACCGTGAACGTTTCAACTGGACATTAATGTCAGTTTTATTCATACAAAACTCAGATCTTAAAATGGAAAATGGGATATTTCAGTTAAAAGTTTTGGCAAAAAACATCCTTAAACTAAAATTCCAAAAGTGGTTATGCAATTAATAGAGTGGGAATCAGTTTTGATTTGAAAGTCTGACAATGTCTATATAATATATAGAATTTCACTCTGTTTTTTTTTCAAATGGCAATCCATATCACTTAAAATGCTTCAAAATACTGGAAGTGAAACAAATTAAAGCTTTCTATGTTAAGACTAAACTAAAACAGAATCACCTACTGGAAAAGGAGAAATGAAAATGGGATAGATAAAGTGATATATTGTGCAGCAAACTGACACAATTTAAATATTTCTAGGCCAAAGTAAATTAAAACAGAATCATCAATAGGAAAAAGGAGCCATAATAAGGCTATACTCTAAACGTTATCCTCTCTGTTCCCGTACACTGTACTACTGAACATCAGAAAGAATGTAGAATCAACTCCACCCCACATATGAAATATGTCAGACTGTAAACACCACAAACACTTGCACAAGTCTGTTCAAAATGGCCTATTGCCCTATCAAGTGTACTGAAGTGAAGCACAAACTTGCTCTATTGAAAAGAGAGAAACACAAGAAGAAAAAGAAGAAGAAGAAGAAGAAGAAGAAGGTCCATACTATATGGATGGGCCATTTTAAAATGTTCTGTTTAATAAAAAATGTGATCAAGTTAAACTTACTGGTGCTAGACTTAAAAGGGACATGATACTGATCAACATTAAATGTGCTATTCAGAGACTGGGATATCCTGGGAATTTCTCCTTACCTTGAGATAATCGATATCAAAGTATATGCACGTAGCAAGCTTGTTGGGGGTGGGGGTGAGACTAGAACACTGGAAAAGAGATTCAGTGCTGTGTTTCAGTACAGACACTCCATCATAAATCTCAAGATGAAATTATGAAATTATTTGATCACCAAACCATGTTAACACACAGCAAGTTTAAATGGTGATGAATGGCTTTGCTGAGCACTGCTGAAGATTTCTAGCTGAGTAAAACTTACCACTGGACTATTCTCAAGCAGGACTCACCACAGACACCAAAATGGTTTAAAAACAATACCCAATTAATTTGAGCAGAGAAAAATCCTCCAAACACTACATTTCATTCTTCTTTGATGACATTCAAAAGTGCTATTTCCCACATGGGGAAGGAGAACAAAGGACTAGCCACAAACTGAAACAGCTTCTCATCCTAAATAACCAGACTGGATTAAAATACTTAAAAATTCTGTACAACAGAATTCTTCTAGAACAAATAAAAATGCTGGGAAAAAATTTCTAAATTCATATGCAAAAACCTAGGCCTTTCTTAAAACTCATTTGCTCCTTTCACTTGGTCTCTGGTTAAATGAGCATTCCTTGCAAAAAATTTTCTTTGGTCAAGAAATAAACACTTATAGAGACGTTTCACTTTTTTTCCCCTAAAAATATATGATTTATGAGGAGGAAACAAAAGACAAAAGGTGTGTGTGTGTCTAGGATGAATGATCATTAATGAAAACTTTAACCAAAGGAGGTCAAGTCATGCCAACAAGTATAAATTACAAACCCCTTCACAGTGAACGATATTGGGCTGGATTCACGAAGGCTTGCACGGAGTTAAGAGTAGAGTAAGACTCCAGACAGCCAATATGTCTGCCGAGCGATCCAGGAACAGCCGGCAGGGGCGTGCATGAGAGCTCCTAAAACTACTCTTGCACAGACAGTGTTATGTTATGCAAATTATCTCATTTGCTGCTGAAAGCTATGCAAATGAGGTAAATTTGAGATCCAGGAAACACTAACCTGTCCAAGTAAGAGTAGAGTTACTTGCAGAAATGTACTCCATTGGTAACGGAGTACTGTTTTGCACATAGCAAAATGGAGCTATGACAGCTCCAAATAAAGGATGCATCCAGTTGAGGAAGCATGCCAATGGCCAAATATAAGGCCATTGGCATTTTTATCTGTTGCAAAATAGTAAAAAATATATATTTTTCCCTGATTTCTGATGTTTAAGTGTAGCGCAGCACCGCGCAAACGTGCAGCCCTCTAAAAACCAGAAAATAAAAACAAAAAAGCCAAAAATAGGCATTTTATTAAAAATATTCTTCTGCCATGCAGGTGAATGGCAGGTTGAAGATAGCATGTCTACTGAGTAATGGTTGCTAAGGGGGGAAGCTCAGTCTGAGAGATGTAACCAAGCATTAGTAGGCAATCCTATGCAAATGAGGATAATGATAGTGAATCCCAATTTTCTCTGCCATGTGAACCATGTCTCTAGAGTGTAAGTGTAGGATTAGTGGAGTAGTAGAGTAGAAAATAGGTGACATCATGAGGGGGTATGTATCAAAGACTGTAAGCTTATTTGAGCAGAGTGGCATGTGTTTGCTGTGAGTTACTCAGGACTGGAAGAGGAGTGTCTACAGTTGTCTTAACTGAAACCCAGAAACCGAAGGTGTACGCCGTGGATATCACTAAAGTTTCTTGCAAAGATGCTTACACTGTGTGCACACGTGTGCGCACCCGTAAACCCGTGTAAGCCTGTGTGCACATGTGTGCGCCCGTGTAAGCCTGTGTAAGGCTGTCTAAGCCTGTGTGCGTGGATGTGCACCTGCCTAAGCCTGTGTGTGTGCGTGTGCACTCGTGTGCGTGTGTTTGCGCTTGCTTGCGCGTCGCTGCCCCCTGTGGAAACATAAAGGAAAAAGGAAGTAAAAGAAGTAGTAGGAAGTTAACCAAGGAGAACTAGCAGAGCTGCCAGGTGAAATCAATCAGAATCAGAAAATTATGCAGGCAGTACACTAGCCCATCCCAGCACTTAAAACTCTGCAAACAACATTCCCCCATGTTTTTCTCAGAAACACTGCAACACTGCAGTATACAAAGAGAAGTGAAAACTTAAAAAGCTTAACTGAGACAAAAAAATGTTAGGGACTGCCATTGCTATTATAAGGCAACATGTGCATGATGCTGAGGGTGGTGCCATTGCAAACGCTGCTGAGCAACCCACAGTGAGGAGACGGAGAAGAGTGTACAGACCCAGGGTAACCTACCAGGGGCTACATGAGCTGGAGATAGTGGAGCGCCATAGAGTGGACAGAGACCTCCTGCAGCAAATTGTTGAGCTTTGCAGGCCATGCCTCATACACAGAACCAACAGAGGGGAACCCATTCCAGTGGAAACCAAGGTATGTGTTGGACTAAGAATACTAGCAACAGGTACCTTCCAGAGACCAACTTGTGATATGATGGGGATTTCACAGGCGTCAGCATCCAGAGTACTGCACCAGTTCCTGAATGCAATGTCAGCACATGTTGGTGATCATGTATATTTACCCAATTCCCATGAGGTATTGGCCAGCAATATGCGTCTCTTCCAGCAAATAGTGGAATACTCTGAGGTAGTGGGTGCAATTGACTGCACGCACATACACATCAAAGTACCAGCCGGTGAGCGGGATAGGGCCTACATCAACCGCAAGGGCTTCAACTCCATCAACTGCCAGGTCATGTGTGATGCCCAGGGCATAATACTGAATGTGCGTGCTAGCTGCCCTGGAAGCTACCATGATTCCCATATCTGGCATCTGATGCAGCTGTACCAGACATTTGCCAATGGGGACATCCCTGATGGTCACCTAGTGGGGGATGCTGGATACGCACTGGGGCATGGTTGATGACACCCATCAGAAATGCACACACACATGAACAAGAACTCCATAATGAGGCAGACGCACAAACACAAAATGTAATCCAGTGTGTGTTTGGGATGCTCAAGTCACAGTTCTGGTGCCTGGACACATCTGGTGGAGCCTTGCAGTACTCACCAACTACATGTACCCAAATTGTCATGGTATGTCCATGCTACAGAATATGATCCTGTGAAAACAGCTGCAGCAAGAACAGCATGGGGCAGGGACAAACAGCCCCCCACCATTGCCAAAGCCTGCACAGGCACAGCGTGACTTGGAGGAGGAACAACCTGAGCCTGCCCCAGTAGGCAGAAGGAGGCATGCCCAGTATGCCTTGGCCTTGGCAAAGAGGCAACGCATAGCACATACACTGGCTCAGTAGGAACCCTGGAAATGATACCTCTCTCTGACTTGCACATAAAATAAAAGGGATGCCTAACTTGACACTACCTGTTGACACACATGTATAGGGAGTGTACTATGTGCATCCAACATAGGCAGCCCTGCAGCACCACCTGAGGCATGATTGCCACGTTTTAATCAATATAAAGCAGTGCTAGGCAGCCTTTACCACTAATTAGTATATGTAAACAAAATTTCCCGCGCCAACTAGCGCAATGTCGGGAAACGTTGATCAATGTTGGGCAAGGTCGGGCAAAGTTGAGCAAAGTCAGGTAAACATGCTCATATCTGCTTTACTGTTCATTAAGCAGTCTGGTCTGCCCAGCATGAAAATAAAAAGCAGTGACAGTGCTCGAACCCAGGATACTGTGCACTATAGTCACAGTACTGAACCACTAAGCCATGATAGCATTTCACTGGCACAGACACAGCAGGACAATTGTATACTAATGCAAACAAAAAGAAATGATGTAGTATGCCCCTAAAGAGGCATATGGGTAACCTCCCCCACAGGCCTATGCAGACAGAGAACAGCAGGCCAGGCAGTGTGATGTGGGTTGGGTTGGCTATGAAGTTGCAATCTAATATACGTGACAGTGGACGCCAAGATCTGCAGTACAGTAGTATGACTCAAGCCAGTATGATAGGCAACAGTACAGACTGAAATGGAGTACCTTACATAGCAGTGCAGGCCTAGCAAATGTGTATAAGTGTCAGGTGAACCCCTCATCCTATGTACATCCACAGTAACAATCAGGTGTGCCCCCGGGTAGAAATGTACAAAGAATATCTGTCCCCTCTGTATGTAGAAATGTTGATAAGTCTATGCAAAGTGTCTCATGGAAGCCCTGCAGGCACAGCATGATCCCTATTTATTTATGACACAAAGGTGAGCCCTGCTGTAAAAATATAACTTGATTTTCCACACACATACAGTATAAATGTCTATAGCGTGTGTGCTCACACACTTCAACAAATGTAGTGGATTTCATTCAGCATCACATTGAAAGGTCATACTGGGCATGCTCACACACAAGTAAACAAAGCAAATGTCAGGCAACAACATACTGAAAGGTCATACTGGGCATGCTCACACAGATTAAATATGGAGATGATAATAAGGGATCTATGGACAAATGTGGTTAGTCATCTCTACTTCCAGAAACACATTCACAAAGTGGTCAGAAAATCATGCTATGTGTTCACACAACGTGCCAAGGTCTGTGCATGTAGGTCAAAGAAGGTTCCCTCTACTCATCAGTCATCAGACCCGTCAGAGACTACCACAACACACTTGTGATGAATCTAACTAGGCACTGTCAGCAGCTGGAAAGACCACTGAAGTACCTCAACAAGAGGATTACTGGCCTCAAACAGTTGCCCCATGCAACAAGACTGAATTTAACCCAATCTGTACTCTGTTGCATACTGTCTATGCAGGAGATCAATGCTCAACAGACAGGTCCATGTCATGGCAACACTCAGATCTGTTCTGAGTTACAGCTCAATGGCACTAAATATACAGACCCAACTGATATTGCCAACATCCTGGTAGATAGGATCAGTATTAACTTTACCCCCCTCTTTCTCATGAAAGAGCACATCACTATAATGGAAGACTGTAAAGTTGCTGTCATCACGGCTGCACAGGTAAAAAACACTCTCCAAAGCTAGCATCACAGCAGCCATGGGACCAGATAACTTCCCAGGCTGTGTTCTACACAAACCACAGAATGAACAGGCACCACACCGATGTACCATGTTCAGTCATAGCCATATCTCAGGCTTTGTGCCAGCTGAATGGTGCACACCAATGGTTGTCCCACTACACAAGGGTGGAGACACCATGGACCCCAGGAACTAGTGCACCATTAGCCTGATGAGCCTGCCCTTCAAGGCCATGGAATGTATCATCATACAACTTATAAAAAAATACATTTGTAATCCCCAAACTCTGGGCCACAACCATGCTGGGTTTGTAAAATGCAGATCATGTCTCCTAAACCTGATAGATGACATTGAAGCAATCACCAGAACCATAGACAAGGGTAAGGTGTTTCGCACAGCCTATGTAGATCCTGCCACGGCTTACAAAACCACCCCACACTCTGTAAATACAGATAAACCCACTAAACAAGGTATAAATTGCTATGTCACAAGATGGGTTGCCAACAGGCTTACTGACAGAACACACACTGTGAAAGTAGCAGACTCCATGTATGACTTTGGACCAGTGATGAGTGCAGTACCACAGTCTCCAGTCCTGGGTCTTGTCCTGTTTAGTATCTACTTCCCTGAAGTAAACTTTAACATGGAAGGTCTGTGGCTAGTGAAGTTTCCAGTTGACTGCAAACTAGGAGCCATAATTCTAAACACTAAAGATGTGGACATCCTACAAAAGGGCCTCACTGAGACAGATGGCTGTTGTCAAAGCCATGGGCTCAAGCTCAATGTCAAAAAGTGCATTGTCATCCCCTTTGTTAAAAACTCTGTAGCCATGAACTACAACATAGGCGGTAGTATACTTACACTGAAAGTTTGACAAGAGACCTCGGGTCACAGGTGGACAGTGGACACAACTGTGATAATCACATCCCCACAGTAGTCAGGAAATCCTCCTATGTGGCACAACTCATCACAAAAGGTGTCTCATGCAGAATAGAAGAGGACATTGTTCCCCTCTACTCATCACTCACTAGAACCATAATAGAGTACAATGCCCCTTTTGCTATGTACCTCACAAGACAACTACAACAACTGGAAAGCCTGCAGCAATACCTCACAAAGAGCATTAGCAGCCTAAAATACATGCCATACACAGACCATCTCAAAATGCTCCAGTCAAACACAGAGGTGTTGGACATGCTCCACATTCCACTGATCAGGAAGGTGTGTATCCATTTACCTTATGGATACCCACACCTTCAGGTTAGTGGCACAGCATGAGGCCTTGGAGACCATGCAAGAGCAACTGAACTTGGACAAAGCTGCTTATCAGATTGTAGCCTGCTACAGATCACCTACCTTGTCTCAGGAACCTCACTCAGTATTCCTGAGAACAGTGGAAAATACAAAGGTCCTATCAAACACCATTATATGAGGTGATTACAACTAGCCAGACATTGAGTGGGAGAATTACCTGTGTACAACATCCAAACTCTAATACCCTGGAACAGCTGGTCACCATGCCCACTAGAGGTGACAACATACTGGACCTGATCATCACCAAAATGGGGTACCAGTGTACCACAACAGAGATAAACCTCTTGCTGGTAATATCAGATCATAAAGTAATTACACTGGACATCCACATCCCCCCCCAAGTCAATGAAACCACTGTGAAGACATTTTCAAAAGCAAACTGCACACTTCCCAAGACCAAAGTGGAACGTTCAAAAGCACCCTTGCTATAGGCTAATGCCATACAATCTGCCGAATCATTTACAAGTGCATCCTCTGAGCATCTACAAGGATGTATTGATCGAGACATCCCAAATATAACCAAGATGCACTCCTCCAAAAATAAGAAACCAATCTGGTGGTCATCACCCATAAATAAGCAAGACAACAGCAGGCGGAAATGAACACAAGATAGAGCAAACTTCACAAAAGGAAACGCATCACTGATCATTATTAGGAAGAAACAATGATCGCTCATAAAATAATCCAAGGCCAGTTTCTAAAGACAAATTGGCAATGAATGTAAGAATAACAACCACAAAGCCTTCGTTAGCTATATCAAACATGTAGGTGGCAACTTCCAAATATGCTGTCAGCTACTGAAAAATGGCAAGAAATACACTGAACCAACTTACATTGCCCACATCCTGGGGAACATGTTTAGTGCAAACACCCCCCATCACCCAAAAAAGGGCCTGTGTCCATCCCAGAAGAATGCAGAGCCCCAGACTTCATGGACATGCAGGTAAAGACAGCCCTCTCCAAAGCTAAGAACACAGCATCAATGGGACTGGATGGTGTCCCAGGCTGTGTCTTACACCAGCCCCAATAGGAACTACACCCTTACCTACATTCACTGTCCAGACTCAATCATACCATAGGCTATGTACCCAAAGAATGGCATACACCAACAGTCATCCAGCTCCACAAAGGGGGTGCCACAACAGAACCTGGAAATGATTGCCTTATAGGTCTACTCAGCCTGGTCTGCAAAGCTATGGAGCAAATTATCATGGAACCCATAAACAGAGACATTGGGGACCTCCAGACACTGGACTCTACCCAACTTGGCCTTGTTAAAGGCAGATCCTGCCTCCTAAACCTAGTTGACTTATTTGAAACAGTTCCAAGGACATATATGGAGGTGAAAGTAGTCCACACAGCCCACCTGGACCTCTCTAAGGACTTTCTACACCATTCCCCACTCTGTCATCATGGACAAGCTTACCAGCTTGAACATTAACAGCTATGTCACAGGATGGGTGGCCAAGTGGCTCACAGATCAAACACACATGTTCAGGGTTGCTGGTGCCATGTCTGACTCTAAACCAGTCACAAATGGCATCACACATGTCTAGGTCCTGGGACCCCACCGGTTCAGTAGATACTGCTCAGAGGTACAGGCAAGCACAGGAGGCGTATGGCTGAACAGGTTTGCAGATGACTGCTAACTGTGGTCCATAATTGACTCTATGGCTGACACAGAAATTCTCCAGAAGGGTCTTACAGAGACAGATACCTGGTGTCAAAACAATGCCCTCAAGCAGAATGCCAAAGAATGCATAGTCATCCCCTTTGGATGAAACAAAGTGCACACAAATTACCACATAGGTGGTAACCCAGTATGTACGGAGTAAGTCCTTATGGCCCTGGGGACACAGGTAGATAGTAAACTCTCCTTTGATGATCACATGGCCAAAGTGTTTAGACATTCCTTCTATGTAGCCCACCTAATGTCACCTAATGTAACCCACTTCGTCTAGCCTGATGATGTCACCATCCTACAAATATACCTGGGGAAAGAAGAGCTCACAGTAATGTGTATAGCGTGTTGTGTAAATGCGTACTCCTGTAGTATCATAAAGGTTTGAAAAGTCTGATGATGTCACCATCCTACAAATATACCTGTGGAATAAAAGAGCTCCCAGTAATGTGTATAGCGCGTTGTGTTAATATATACTCTTATAGTATCATAAAGTAGTTAGATAGGGGTTTGAATCCTGTACCTGACAAGTGTTTGTGCGTAATCACCTTGGAGAGGAACAACCTTTTTGGAGAGTAGTAGAACAACTTAAAAGTGGTATACTTATCTTTGTCAACTCTGATGATGTCAACATCCTACAAATATACCTGTGGAAAACAAACCTCCCAGTAATGTGTATAGTGTGTTGTGTTAATGCGTAATCCTCTAGTATCATGAAATAGTTAGGTAGGGGTTTGAATCCTGCACTTGGTGAGTGTGTGTGTGTGTGCTCTATGTGTGCGACACTGTTGGTCAATGTGTCGTTGGTTTTGCTTTTACTACTGTATGACATATCAGTATGACAACAGTATGTGCATTGCACATGTCAGGTAGCTGTGTGGCAAATGCATATACATACATGTGACCTCAATTATTTCATAGGTGGGAACCCTGCTTTCTCCATGAACACATCTGTCATCTTTGCCAAAGTGTGCTGCCACTTTCCAGACCTCAGGTCACATCTGTATGCTTGTGATAAGGCCAGCCACTGCAGAGATCCCTGGCCTAGGTCATCTGTGTCACACACACTCATTACGGTTTCTATTGAATTGTGTGAGTGAGGGTTTATGGCTGAGGTATATTACAGACCTGTTCAAATGCAGCAAAGTCTGTCAATGATGGCTATTCATTATAGGTGTACAACGACCTTTGTAGATATGCATGCAGACCCCTTATTGCTTATGTGATCCAGCGAGGGATTTCTAAATACCTTTGGAAATGTGATTACCAAAGTAGAGATGACGTAACACTTGGCTGCATGTACACATGTGTACCTGTTCAACATGCTGGTGGCTACTACCTATGTTGTACTGTGGGGATACTATGTTTTATAAAGGTGGATGACTATGCTCCGGTTGGCTTATAGCTTTACAGCATGGGTTTTACAACAGGTATCTGTCTGTATGATACCCTTGTGGAGGATGTGTGTGTCATCTGGAGAATGCATTATAGGCCACAGTATGCATTTCCAGACATAGAAGGACATATCCCTACTGTGATTGCTTGTACCTAAGAGAGCTATATGGCAAACAGGAGTGGTCTCAGGAATGGATGCAGGTGAATACCACTGGTTACTGGCATAGTATAGTACATGAAGGATCCAAATGTTACTGTGTGCCCTACATCTGTGTGTCAGTTGTCAAGACATCATCTAACGATTGTTTATGGTCAGGCTGTTGAGGTTATGTATACTACCAGAATGCAAAACAATGACAGATAGTAACAGCATCACCCAGAGCACAGTGTCAAACCATGTCATACACACATGTCTATTCAAGTTCCAAAATGTGTGTAGTACAATGTATACTGGCCACCAATAGAAACTATGAAGTGTTACTGTGTAACACAGGGCATGTCACCCTGCCCATGTGTCCACTATGCACGTAAATGCAGACAGTGCACCTCCACCATGTTCACAAATGTACAGCTGCAAATCTGTGCTACACACATCCCACACGTACTGTCCACTCTGTAACACATGCTGCCAATACTACACACATCAGCCAAGTGGCACATGGGCGGACAATACACTATTGGAACTAACACTGGTGTAAACAATGCTACATTGACAATTATAGCTTTAATGCATCATGCCTGCTCAGCTACACCTTCAAGGATATCATTACACTCTACTGCTGACAACATGCTAACATTGCTATACTGCTGTAAAGTCACCCTGTGCATCAGCACCATGGTAGCCTGTTCCTGCATCAATGTTACAGATGACAGCAGGTGGCACAGGTTTCATCATATGCACAGGGTGTGTTGTTGGTTTGCCAGAGGCCTACATTGAGTCATACAATCGACATGTATGTGTATGTGTGTGTGTGTGTGTGTGTGTGTGTGTGTGTGTGTGTGTGTGTGTGTGTGTGTGTGTGTGTGTGTGTGTGTGTGAGGGCCAAGAGCACTGCTATGGGCCAATGTTGATGCAATGTGTGCGGGTATGTGTTAGCCCTAGGTGTCTGTTTTATGTGTGTGTGTGTGTGTGTGTGTCTGTATGCACACAGTTCCACCATGTGGCTGCCATATACGGGGATTTGTGGGACAGCAACAGACTCTACCTGCCAGGCATTACAGATAACCATCTCTGGCCATGGACACAGTACCTGTGCCTGGCAGGTGTGCTGCTGACAGTATCAGGTACTAAGCCAGACTGGGTACTATCCTCAGAGGTGGACAGATGTACACTGGACCCAGGTCCCTGCTGGAACTGTCCAGAGCCATGTGCACGTGATCTTCTAGGATGGTCTATGGACAGCTAACCCCCAACATTGCTAGGGCTGGTACTGGCACTACGGGAGTGGCTGTGGCTTAATGGACATCCGCAGTGACTGCCAGCTGCTGATATTGCTGACATACATCCACGTCGACGTCTCAACCATCCCGCACTGTCCTGACACATGGACATGACATTGTGGAGGACATCTAATGTCTCACCCCAATGCCTATCAGTGACCTCAGTGTAATTACGGATGGCACCTGCTAGGTCACGGATACTGTCAATTACAGTGGTGTTATGTGCCCTCTGTACCCTTAGTCCCTGTCTGGTGTACCGTTCCATACGTGCCTGTGCCTCCATGACAGCCTGGAACATGTGTGAGGTTGTAAGACCTGTGGCATGTCTGCCAGGGGCATGATGAGCAGCAGTGCTCCAACGAGAACCCCTGGACATCTGCCTATGTGGTACCCTTCCAGACATCTGGGTATGACTGCTGTGTCGGGATGCATGTGCCATAGATACCACACTGTCCTGGCCAATGCTGACTGCACACTACTCCTCAGCTAAGGGCATTGGTGATGGATGTATTGGCAGTATGACTGCGTGCATGGATGGGGTGGACTGGTGGCCCAACGACAGACCCTGGCAAACATGCCTGTGCCTCAACACACCTATCCTCATCATCACTATTTTGCTCAGTAACATCAGGTTCCCTGCTGTAGTGAACCAGCCCAACCTCAGCACCTGTGACAGGAAGACAGGAAACACACTTTACGACCTGTACATGATGTCGGAACACATGCACACATGCACACATGCACACATGAACACATGAACACATGAACACATGCACACATGCACACATGCACACAAATACACTCCTCACTTAAACACACACACACACACACACACACACACACACACACACACACACATACACACACCTGATGTATGTCTCATCCAGCGACCTGAAGTAATCCAAGCAGCAAAACCATCCAGCAACCAAATGCCTAAATCCAGCTGAAGCAATCCAGCGACCTGAAGCAGCAAAAACCACCCGTGACACGGAGCAATCCAGCCAGTGACCAAAACCTGCTACACCTACCTCCTGAATGAGTCTGCGCAATGAAAGTCCCACAAGAGCAGCTCACCTCTCTCAGTCCTGATTGGATCTGCCTGCAGCCAAAGCAGTCCTTACCTCTTCTTCAGTGTGGTCGTCCCTGCACTGATTCCTGGGTGCATTTGCAGCAATGATTGCTGGGTACCTGTCTATCTCTATCTGGACTGCTGATAAAGGCAGTCTGGATTTGTGCTTTTTTTTTTCTGTATGTTTTTTAGTTTTAAAGATTTTTCTTTTTTTTTTTTAGGTGGGAGGGCTGCAGTCCGATACCACGAGCTGCCCCTGGTGAACACCATTGACAGGGAAGGATGTTTGTAAATCGCAAGCCGTTGAGCCCACAGATGACAAAAGTGGAACTAAGATCCCCACCCATGGGCAGTCACCACTGCACCTTCACAGCACAGAGGGTGGCTGTGCTGGGGGCTGTGTAGGAGAGGCAGGCTCACCCGTGAGTCACGCCACTCATTCCTCAAGCTGGCATAGAGGATCAGTGACTGAATGCTTGATCTCCCTACGAACCACAGCCCAGACTTTTGGAGGGTGTGATAGGGCCTCTCCTCTGGCACGCAGGGGGGGGGGGCCATCCCCCTGCAGCACTTCCACCCAAAGGTGGCACAGGACCAATGGAGGAGGAGGTCCTGGGCTGGGCACCGGACCTGCTGGTGCCAGGTGCCATCGCCAGCTGAGGTTGGACAGGTGGGTCCGCTGGGACCAGCCTTCCCATATGTTCTAAGTTTAGGTGGATTTAATGACAAAATGGGTTGGTAGCAGCCAACAGCATTCCAAATTAGTTGAAACAGCATGCAGTAATATTCCCATTAACCCAACACACCAGAGTTACAACAGCTGAACAGCAAGCATAACACATGCATATATAGAACAACAGTGGACATTCCAACAGCATGCAGGATTGATTGGTGGCAACAGGCCACCAAGATTGTGGTATTTGAAAAGGGCACATGCATCAAAGTAAATGCAGATATTTATAAACCAATAGGACAAGTCCGAACAAATGTTTTGAGATTAGACATACCCATTGAGGTGTGTAATTGCATTGTTTATGCACATACAGTAGGGTGTAAAAAGATACCTCCATTATCAACTTATATGTACTTATAGTTTACACTAAATTCCTACTGACTGCAGGTATATATCCCCTACATGTATTATTACACTAGGCAATGTCCATTAAGTTGTGAAATTGGTTTTGCTAATTCCTTATATATCTGACCTGTATCTGACATACAAACTGTCCAGGATGCAGATGTTACTGGTACATATTTATATATTTTATTTATATTTATATAGCTACATATCAGGATGTATTCAGGTGACATTATCAGTTATATTTTAACAGCCCCCTACATTTCTCGCAGCACACTGACATTTCTGGGGAACACAGTAACAAACTACTCATGTGCCAGATTTACTTATACATGCCAGCCATGAAACAAAAGTTGAGGACTGTATATAAGCTTAACAGCTACTGGCACTCCCTTCATCCACTTTCTATGGGCCTACCCAAGTGTGGGTTGACAGCACTTAATACAACAGTACAACAACATTTTGAAGAAAGTGACATGGGCACACTCCAGGAATTATACCTTTATTAATTACATTACACACTTTTCTAGAGGCTCTCTCATTTATTTTATATTACAGTGCATGCAGATTACTTATTCAAGACGTATTATACCTTTATTAATGGGTTACAACACTCTTTTTCAGGCTCTCTCACTTATTTTGTATAACAGTACATGCAGAGAAACTAGTCAGGACTTATTATACCTTTATTAATGGGTTACAACACTCTTTTTTAGGCTCTCTCACTTATTTTACATGACAGTACATGCAGAGAGGTTATTCAAGACTTATTATACCTTTATTATTGGGCTACAACACTTTTTTAGGGCTCTCTCACTTATTTTATATAACAATACATGCAGAATAATTACTAACCTGCCTGGTGGCACAGCCTTAGAAGCCTATCTGCATAGGCTTGCTGATTCGCAGCATGGACACCTGCAGCTGTGAAGTAAATGAAGTGATATTGAGACATATACCTATCCATAATATTGACTACAATAGCAATTCTTGCATACTTCATTCCATGGCTACCTACTCAGTAGTGGGGCATTATGCATCCCACAAGCCTCCTGAATCCACTGGTTCAGTTGGTCCTGCTTACGTCTCTTCAGGTCTGCGTGGTGGTGTCTGACCTGATCACCAGTCCAAGGGACGCCTGTGGCACTGGTGACATCATGTGCGAGACGGTTCCAGGCTTCTGCTTTGTATTCAGTGCCCTGGAACAGGCCCTGCAGGAGTCTGGCATCATGATTATGGACAAGGAGCCAAACCATCACTTTTGACTCCTCAATGCCCCATCGTTGCACTCGAAAGTGAGAGCTATCTCCAACACCAGCCATGCTGCCTGCAGATGGGAGCTACAACCAGTTATGGCAAGTATTCCCACTTATGGAGCTTAAATATGCCTCATTTCCCGCACTTATTTGTCATTGGCCAAATTTGAAAATTCTCAGCTGAGTGCACACCTGCTTAGCACTGGGTAAACTTTGATTAATATGTATATGTGTTTTGACAGTGCATGAACAGCAAAAACTTTCATGGCTTAGTGGTTCAGTACTGTGATTATGGTGCACAGTATCCCGGGTTGGAGGCCTGTCATTGCTTTTTTTTTTACTACTGGCCTGACCGGCTAGGAGGTGTGACTGTGTTTAGCTGACTTTGCTCAACTTTGCCCAACGTTGCGCTAGTTAGCGCGGTGCACAGCTTCGCGCAAACATGTTTTGCTTGCACTAGTTGGCATGATGTGCAGCTCCACACAAAGCCATTGCACTAGTTAAAGCAGTGCTAAGCTATGAGCAATTAAACTTAAATGTGCTTAATACTGGTAAACTTTGCTTAGCAGTGCTTCACATTGCTTAAGATACGTTTCTTATGCATTCATCAGTATGCATAACCAATTCATCTTCTTATATATGTTTAAAATATCGTTCACTACTACATAGGCCATTTCAATGCTTTTTACTAAATTTAAAAGATAAATGTCAGGAATTATTTTTCTATACAGATTTCATACAGTAAATAGAAAGGGGAGTGGAGGGACTCGAACTGGGAATGCCTCCTTTTTGTGTGAAGGCTCTACTACTACGCTATTGTTATTTGGCTTAATTTGCATATAAGTGTCTTATTATCCTCTTCGATGTCTAAACTGCTAACTGTAGCTAAGCAATGGGCGAACCCATGCAAACACGCACAAATACAGGCAGCTATTTTGGGAATAATAAAAAATATATAAGAGTTTTACATTTTATAATTGTACAGGGGTTTAGAATGTGGGGGAGTGTAGTGTTGTGTATATACACATTTGAGTGGACTTGCTCATGTCATTTACATTTGACGATTGTAGGACTTGCAGGGGCGTGGATTTTTGGACTGCTCAGCAGTTTGACATGCCCCCCTGCACTCGTGTATGCTCCGTGTTCGCCTTAGAGTTGAGTCAGCATGCCCTCATGAATATGTATGGTGCGCTTACATCATCCTCTTAGGCTGCAGTTTCCGTGTAAGACTTATTTAGTCTTACACGGATGATTAGTGAATCCCGAGGATTATGTCAAAGGATTATCCTAGGAAGATATTGAGCTAGCAACATCTATCTACTCACAGAAAACACAGTCAGTTCACATGGTCAAAATGGTGAACAACAAGCAGAAAAAGCAGCAGCACATCCAGCATGAATATAACTTCCTTTTGTAGGTTTATTAACAAACTCACACTTAAAAAGAATAGAACAAGACATTAAATAAAATAAGTGAGATACTAGCACTTTCTTCCTAGAACCCTCCAGAACTTCCTCAGATTAATCTAAACAAGCTACACCCACCTTATCCTTTAAATAACGTCTGTTGAGAAACCATGTTTCCTCGTCTCCAGATTTAAAGAGACAGTGTTCAAAAAATTACATATTATAACACTGGCTCCAAAAAGCTAACAAGCATATAACTAACTTTTAATTACTTGAAAAGTAAATACATATTTAACAATAAATAATTTATAAATATAATGTTTAATATATTGAGTATTAATGTATTGACACCTATATAACATATATTACAAAACTAAGAAACCATAATCAAAAATTAAAAACAAACATATGTATAAATTCATTCATTTCCTACCCCCATCCTAGTATATTAAGCAAAGTATTACAAATATTATACAAGGATACATAACGGGACATAAAAAAATAAACAATAAACATTAAAAACACAAAATAATCCATATTCCCCCACTGGGAACTGAACCAAGAACTTTCTGCATATAAAACAGCTGTCCATAGGTTCATAGGTGTGTACTAGGCTAATAGCCCTGGAGCCTTTACAAGCCTAGCCCATAGAAGTGTTCTGGCATTGTGCCACCCGACATTATTCCCAGTGCCTCTATCAAGTAGAGCCACTGAAGTGATCCCTGGGGGTGAAATTTCTATTTCCCATCCACTCATGAAGATTTCTCTTGAAGAGAGCCAGTGAAGTGCTCTGCTTAACATGCATTGGAAGTCTATTCCAGAGCATGGGCAGTCTCTGGGTTATGAACCTGTCCATACAGCATGTTCTGTTGATTGTGGTAATGAGGTTGAGGTCTCTGGAGCATGTGGTGTGGAGGGATTGGGATTTCTTTAGATGCATTGCCTCTTAGTAGATGATATGAGACAGAGAATAGCTGGAGTTTTTGAGTCTGTCCATGTAGGACATGTGTTTAAGGCCTAGGATCCTCTTTGTGAGGTACTTTTGTGGCCTCTCCAGCAGTTACAGGTGTCTAGTATGGTACATGCCAAATGGGGCATTATACTCTATGATTGGTCTAATGACGGAAGAGTAGAGAGAAATGGTGACCTATTTCTTCCTGGATGCAAAACTCTTGGTAATGAGATGTGCTGTATAGAAGGACTTTCTGACCACAGTGGCAATGTTGTGGTCAAAGGAGAGGTTGCTGTCAACCTGTGTCCCCAGATCTCTTATAATGCCTTCAGTGTTCAGTGGGGTCCCAACAATGGGGGTAATTAGTGTGAACTGAGTTTTTCCCAAAGGGGATTATGACACATTTTTTGGCATTAAGCTTAAGGCCATGGTTTCAACACCAGTCATTGGTCTCAGTGAGGCCTTTCTGTAGGATGTCTGCATCACTTGGGGAGTTAATAATGGCTCCCAGCTTGCAGTCATCTGAGAACTTGGTCAGCCAGCACCCGTCTGTGTTAGCCTGGACTTCTGAGAAGTAGATGCGAAACAGGACAGGACCCAGGAGCAATCCCTGTGGGACTCCACTCGTGACTGGTCGGCAGTCTGACTTGGAGTCTGCAACTTTTACACTGTGGGTTCTATCTGTGAGCCAGTTTGCAACCCACCTAATGGTATAGGGGTCGATGCCTAGTTTGTTGAGTTTATCAATAATTCCTGAGTGAGGAATGGTATAAAAGGCCTTGGCCACATCAAGGTAGGCTTTATGAACTGCCTTACCTTCATCCACAGCTCTGCTGACTGACTCAAAGAAGTCAACCAGGTTGAGCAAGCATGATCTACCTTTCTCAAAACCAACTTGTGTGGGATCTAGAGTTTGAAGATTCCCTATATCCTTGTTAATTAGATCCATTATGATGTGCTCCATAGCCTTACATATCAGACTCATCAGGCTAATGGGGTGATAATTTCCAGTGTCTGTAGTCTCTCCTCCTTTATGGAGTGGGATGACTATAGCAGTGCGCCATTCAGTAGGGACAAAGCCTGACGTGAGGCTGTGAGTGAACATGGCACACAGATGTGGTGGCAGTTCACTTTGTAATTCATGTAGAACACAGCCAGGGATATGCAGCTTTAACCTGTGCTGCAGTAATGCTGGCTGCCTGGCATTCTTCCGCTATTGAGATTGGTCCTTTGGGGGAGTAAAGACGGCACTGAATCGGACGACTAGTATGTTGGCAATATCTGTTAGCTCAGTATGGGAGGTACCATTGTGCAGTAACTCAGAGAAAATTTGGGTATTTCCAGGGAGATTCTTGACATAACTATAGAAGGCTTTGTGGTTGCTTTTAGTGTCTGCCACAATTCTGCCTTCATAGCTGACTTTGGAGGTTTTGATGAGGGATTTCAACTTTTTGTTGAGGTTGATAAGGGAATTTTTCCAGTCTTGGGACTTCACCTTTTTCTGCAACAGTTTCTTCCTTCTGTTGTAGAGTTTATTAATGGCAGGTGACTACCAGATTGGCTTCCTTTTTTTGCAGGAGACTGTCTTGGTTCTGTTGGGTATGGCTACTTCCATGCATTTATGTAAGTGTTCGTACAATGCATTGGTGTATGATTCCGCTGTAATAACCAATACACTACAATTATCTCTCAAAAGTTTTCATTCTTAACAAACAACCTATATTACAGTTGTCATTAAGTCCTGGGGGCTTAAAAGCATCAAAAAAGAGCTGCTAGTACAATTCCCTTATTTCTAACTGTACTTGCCAAGCTCCCCCCACCCTGTTTCCCAACGTCCATTTTTTCTGAAATGATAAATTTGAGGGAGTGTTCAGGTTAAACTAAAATATGCTTTGCCAGGACACTTGTATTCTTTTAATGTCATATACATGTTCATACATTCCAGACCTTAAAGCCCACTCAGTTTTATCAATGTAGAATGAGCTTTAAAGCACAATACACCACCCCAGTTGTTCTGTAATTAAACTCACCATTAAAATAAAATATTTTATCCAAAACAGAACAGCTGTTCCCCACACTAATCCACTTGTGTACAGTGTCCACATTTCTTCATACCACACCTCACTGGGTCCATTTTTATCACTTTTCTCTCTAAATATCCTTCAAGTTGTTGTTTCTTCTATATGCCACAATAGGTTGTTCTGCCAGTTCAAATATTATTTCACCATCTTCCCTAATGAAATTCCAATTTCTACTAAGAATCCAACAGACAACTGCACTATCCATACTAAAACTGTTTATAAATGTGCTTGTGCATGTGCAGAGGGTATACACAGGGGTACTCAAAAATCTCAACTGTGTTTCTTGCCCCTTACCCAGGATAAGTGAATACCATCCATCTCTTCTCTTTTTTATCACCTCTGATAACAATGCTTCAATTGTTTTTTTTAGGGTACCCCATACCTCTCAACTGCACTGAATTACTCAGTTTTTACTGAGTTTTGGAGTTCAAATAATGGGGTGCCACGATTCCTGAGTGGTGCCCCTTAATTCCCGATTTTTTAAATTTATTTTTTAAATATTTTTTTTCGCGCTTTGGAGCTGACGTCATCACGGGCGGGATGACATCAGCTCCATCAGCCTGTCAGAATTGAGCTCATTGAGCTCAAGGGCACATATTTCTGGCTTGCTGTAAGGCTTCTAACTGCCATGAACTGAACTTGCTGCTGCTTAACTGAATCAGTAAACTAATTCCGACAGTCTGTAAGGCTTCTAACAGCCAAGAACTGAACTCGATGCTGCTTAACTAAACTGAATCAGGTAAACTCTTGTTGTGAACTGTTTTATGGCTCCATTTTACTGTAAAATGGTAAACACTTGTTGTGAACTGTTTTATAGCTCAATTTTACTGTGAAATAGTAAACTCTAAGGTTCTAACTGTTTTATTTATCGAACTCTTAAGACTCCGTTTTACTCACTGCTGTGTTTTTCTAAGGCTTCTAACTGTTGTGAGGCTCCATTTTACTCACTGCTGTGTAATTCCGACTGGCTGTAAGGCTTCTAACAGCCATGAACTGAACTCATTGCTGCTTAACTGAATCCGGTAAACTCTTGTTGTGAACTGTTTTATGGCTCCGTTGTACCATGAACTGGTAAACTCTAATTCAAAGACTCCATTTTACTCACTGCTGTGTTTTTCTAAGGTTCTTGCTGAAGAACTGCTACAACAAGTGTGTGTGTGTGTGTGTGTGTGTGTGTGTGTGTGTGTGTGTGTGTGTGTGTGTGTGTGTGTGTGTGTGTGTGTGGGTGTGTGTGTGTGTGTGTGTGTGTGTGTGTGTGTGTGTGTGTGTGTGTGTGAGGGAGAAGTAAACAAGTCCTGTTTCATCTAAAGGACACATCAGTGAATTTATCTTTTTCCCTGTTGGTGGTAAAAGTTCAGAGGTGATTATACTAAGGAAAGAATGCAGGGGACTTTGGCCACAAAGGGTTTGATTTCCTAAGCTTTTGGTCAGCAAAATCCACTGAAGTATGTAGTAAAAAAAACAGAATTCAATCTAATACATCCATTGCTCATGGCTCCTGTCAGAGCAAAAGTTACTCTTAAAATGACAACAGCTTTTTATAGTATATTCCCCATGCATACTACTTTCTTGTCCTAAAAATGTTAGCATTGGTTGCACACATAAGTGCCCTAAGAGATACTAAAATTGTGTTCTCTTTCTCTCACCATCTCCCTCTCTTTCTTTCCCTCCCTCCATCTTTTGCAGTCAGTGGTGACCTTAGAATAAAAACTTGCAGGGAATGAAGTCCTCATGGGACTGTTTATTTTTTTCATATTGTCCATATATGTGTGTGTATCTGTGCATGTGTCTTTGCATGTCTGTGTGTGTGTGTATGGATATGTGTCTATATGTGTCAGCATGTTTGTGTTTGGAGGTAAAGTACTCAGCAAGATTTTCTATATAGGAAGCAGAATAATAGAACAATGGACTAAATCTACTCACCATTGTCATTGTGCATTTTTAAAGAAAGGAGTTTATATAATATTTCTTTGATACATATTTAGTAAATATAAATAAATTATGCAGTGAGCAATAAAATGCATTGTTGTGCCCTATATGTACAAAAGTTGTACATAACATCATGTTAAGAATCATTTAAATGCAGAACTGTAGATCTTGCATGATCAGAAGAGTGTGTGTGTGTGTGTGTGTGTGTGTGTGTGTGTGTGTGTGTGTGTGTGTGTGTGTGTGTGAAATGCCCCCAACTAAATACATCTGGTGGCTAGAGGCACTCAGGCTCCAACCCTGTACCTTGAGTACAGGTAAAAATAACCTAAAGTCCCTAGCCACCTCCACTTGTGGATTTATTCCTCACATCTTTGTTCTTTTCCTCATTAAATTTTCAGGATTTTGCATTTGAATTTCAAACTTCATATTCTTCAGAAAATAAATGGGAAAACAAAACCTCTTATTGTAGCAATTTTCTAAGTTTATAAAATCAGTATTTGAAATGTGTCCCTGTTTTGAGGCTGTACCCCCCATTATTTCCTTTGTTCTGTTTTTTGAGGTTGAGAGCTATAGTGAGAAGTGAGAACTGAATTCACTAAATGATAGCCATTTAAGTTTCAGTCTTCTATCTTTCCGAAAACTGCTAATTTGGTTTAGTGGTATGTTGCTCTGAATGTAGTGCACAGGGATGTGGGTTCAAGACTTGCCAATGAAATGCATGGTGGCAACACAACATTTTATTCAAGCAACTTTTCAAAATTATGCAAGCAATGTTTAAAATGTGCCCCTGTTTTTTTTGCCTTTTGCCCCCCCCCCCCCCCCCAAATTGAGAATAAGTGCAAGAAGCTGTGCAACATGCCTATGGCTTACACTAATATATATATATATATATATATATATATATATATATATATATACATTTATTTATTGTGTGTAGAAGTAGACTGTTATCATGGAAATGTTCTGAATAGGGCAGTTTTGTCATTATTGGTGCATGCATTTTGCTTCATTGCCTACTGGAAAAATGTTCAAACAATACATTTAAAATGCAATTGTGTGCGGAAGTAGACCTTTATGATGCAAATGCTCTGAATAGGGCAGTTTTGTCATTATTGGTAAATGTATTTTGTTTCATTGCCAAGTGGAAAAATGTTTAATCTTTAAACAATAAATTTAAAATGTGCTCTAACTTAAGTCTAACAAGTGTTGTATTATACAAGGAATATAATTTAATAAAGTCAGAAAGGTGTATCAAAGAACACATGTATGTTTCTTGTTTTGTGTGCAAGGTGCCTCTGATTTGAAAACAGCCCAAAGGTAATCTTTATCCACTGGCCAGATGCATTTTCTTTGGATGTGGTGTGGGTTTCAATGCTGTTTCAATGAATGTGAGTTTCAAGGGCAGAGAAGTTTTAATGCCGAGTCTATTTTCATTGTGAGACAGTATTCCTTTGTTTAGCAGCTATCTGTTAGTGTTTATGCATTGTGCTATATAAAATGTAAAAAATAAAATCCAAATCATTGTAAAAGTAAAGCAGTATGCACACATTAGTGTTTATGTTAATTGTGGTGAAATAGCCAGGTAATGGGACATTGGGATGGCTGCAGAGGGACTCTGGTGCCATATTTTGGTTGTCTGTTCAGTTTGCATTTGCAAGGTGGTATCCCACAATTCCATTGGAGTGGGTGGGGTTATGTAATTATGTATGCAAATTATATGTTGATCAGCATACAGATTTGTACCTTTTTTCATGGGCCTTGTCCAGATTTTTGATGTTTCCAGGTTGAGAGATATGGGGTACCCTATTCAAAAACATATGTTTCATAAAATAAAATCATCAAACTCTGCTGCCATTCTAGCTGCCCTTTTCTCTTGCATGGCAAGGAATATTGGCACAGTACTATACAAAGTCATACAGCTATGCTTATGTAAGAGAAAATTAAAAAAAAAAGAAAAGAAAAAGGAGTTATTGCTCCAACCCATATAATATAGCTGTTCTCACTACCATCTTGTAGACCTTCCCTTTCAGTCTTACTGGTACCCATCTACCTCAAATACTCCTGACACTCTTCTCCACACACTCCACCCTGCCTGCACTCTCTTCTTCTCCTCTTTGATCTGAAGTACTTAAACTTATCCACCTTCGCCACCTCTACTCCCTGCATCCTCATCATTCCTCTATCCTCCCTCTCATTCACACACATATATTTTGTCTTAGTCCTGCTGACCTTCATTCTTCTCCTCTCTAGAGAATATTTCCACCTCACCAGGGTCTCCAGAACCTGTTCCCTACTCTCACTACAAATCACAATGTCATCCACAAACATTATAGTCCACAGGGACTCCTGTCTGATTTCGTCTGTCAACCTGTCCATCACCATTGCAAATAAGAAAGAGCTCAGAACTGATCCTTGATGCAATCCCACCTCCACCTTGAACCCATCCGTCACTCCTACAGCAGACCTCACCACTGTCACACTGCCCTCATACATATCCTGTACCACTCATACATACTTCTCTGCCACTCCTGACTTCCTAACACAATCCCACAAATCCACTCTAGGTACCTTGTCATATGCTTTCTCAAAGTCCACAAAGACACAATACTACTCCTTCTGACCTTTTCTACACTTCTCCATCAACACCCTTAGAGCAAATATTGCATCTGTAGTGTTCTTTCCTGGCATGAAACCATACTGTGCTCACTAATCATCACTTACTTTCTTAACTTATCTTCCACTACTCTTTCTCACAACCTCATGCTGTGGCTGATCAGTTTTATCCCTCTGTAGTTATTACAGGTCTGCGCATCACACTTATTCTTAAAAATTGGTACCAATACACTTCTTTTCCACTCCTCAGGCATCCTCTCACCTTCCACGATTTTGTTAAACAATATGGATAAAAACTCCACTGCCATTTCTCCTAAACACCTCCATGCTTCCACAGGTATGTCATCTGGACTTACAGCCTTTCCATTCTGCATCTTCTTCATAGCTGTATTTACTTCCTCCTTGCTAATCCATTGCAGTTCCTGATTTACTATCCCCACATCATCCAGCCTTCTCTATCTCTCATTCTCTTCATTCATCAGCCCCTCAACATACTCTTTTCATCTGCTCAACACACACTCCTCACTTGTGAGTAGTTTCCCTCATTATCCTTTATCACCTTAACCTGCTGCATATTTTTCCCAGCTAGGTCCTTTTGTCTAGCCTATCAGTGCAGGTCCTTTTCTCCCTCGGTAGTGTCCAGCCTTTCATACAACTCACCATATGCCTTATCTTTAGACATTCCCACCTCTTTCTCTCTTCAGCATGTGCCTCATCTCCTTGTACTCCTGTCTATTTTCTTCATTTCTCTGACAATCCCACTTCTTCTTCCCCAACCTCTTCCTCTGTATGATCTCCTGTACTTCTTCATTCCACCACCATGTCTCCTTGTCCTCCTTCCTCTGTTCAGATGTCACACCAAGCCCTTTTCTAGCTGTCTTCATTACCATCTGTGCTGTAGCTGCCTGGCTATCTGGTAACTCTTCACTGCCACCCAGTGCCTGTCTTAACTCCTCCCTGAACTCCATCTTACAGTTGTCCTTTTTTCAGCTTCCACCATTTGATCCTTGGCACTGCCCTCACTCTCCTCCTCTTCTTGATTGCCAACATCATCCTACAAACCAGCATCCTATGCTGGCTGACTACACTTTCCCATGTCACCATTCTGCAGTCTCCAATCTACTTCAGACTGGTCCTCCTGCATAGGATATAATCCACCTGCGTGCATATTCCTCCACTCTTGTATGTCACCTTATGCTCGCCCCTCTTTTTAAAATACATATTCACAGCACAAACCCTCAAGCTTTGGCAAAGTAATTCATAACTTCACAATGCTTAAAATTTTAGACAATTTACTGTTTTTTGAGAAGTGGGTTTATTTCAAAAAAAGGCTTCACTTTTTCATTATTAATCACAGATGACTTTTGCTGACCTTATTTGCATATCAGTGTAGTGTCACTATTTGCAGATAACAGTAAGTCATTTGTGAAGCCCCAGACTATAAATACCAATTAGGATGTAACCATTATAAGTAGTGCTATGAAGCAGCTGCTCACAAACTACCTTGCTTCATAATGTTTTCATAGTCTAGGATTCCATAAACATTAACATGCTTGGACTCTCATGTGTTTTTCTATTCATTCACAAAACATTAAATATAATCAAGGCTTTATGTATTAACAAGAATGATACTATGGGCTAATTTGGACAATATTGGTAATATACATACGTAAGAGTATAGTTTCATTGTGGTTTCAGTTCAGCCCATGTTCAGAAGTATATTAATTAAGACCCATATATGAATGGTTAATAATGTATTGAATAATGTACTGCAAGTGTGAACAAAATGCATAAATCGTGACACATAAACATTAACATAACATATCTGCTTTACATTACATTTCAGTGCAGTCAGACCAGTTGTTGTTATATACTCCTTATTTGCCCAAAGTACCACTGAGTACTGCTAATTCCAGTGCGTTGTACAATACCTCTATGTATAATTATGCATGTGCTAATACTTTGCCATCAGCCATGCATGAGCTTGTCAGCCATGTACTTCAGCAATAGATTTTCCAAAAATAAAAGTATTACTTCTGTATGTGATAATGGACTGTTCTCCTTAAACCTATGTGGATTTCACTGTGATGTTGGCTGAACACTTGACTCTGTAAAGTTATGTTTGCACTGCAACAGTTGCACTTGGAAATGTGCATTGGTAGGGAAACTTTTCACACATAATTCATCAGTGGTTTTCAGCAGTGCATGGTCACATTTCTGACCTGTATGATCATACCTAAACTGCTAATGAGATATATGAGCAGCATGCCATTACTTGTGATCAGCAGCTTGTTGTTACGCCATGCCTTTTGACCCAAACCTCTCATGAACACTAACTTTTCTGCATCACTCTAAGGATTTAATCCTTACAAATGCACTTTGTCACACATTTCAATTCAAACTTCTCATGTGGACCATCAGTTAATACAGTGGTCTTTAGATAATATAAATACACAATTAGGTGGTTTGAATCTCAGAATGGTAAACTTGTGTGTGTGTGGCTCAGGTCTCAGGTACATATAACTTCATCAACAGACATGCTGTATGTACTTCCACTCAGGAGAAACATTTAAACTGGGAGAGAACTCCTCCGTTCCAGTTTCAAAATCAGCATCTTCATAAAGTCATCCTGTTAAAGTCCACTATCACACTATATAACTTAGACATCGAGTGTGCTTACAGTTAATACAGTTTTGTCTAGACTTTATAACTTGTGAGGTAAGGGATTCAAATCTTTTCAAAACTTTACTATCTCTCAGCTGTAATATGACTTATCCTGGGGTACTAGCTGCTGATATTATGCATAATCCAATTGTATAAATTAACATCAATCCTCCTTTCTTACTTCACACCTGTAAATAGATAGGTGGGTGGTTTGTTTCCGGGACTGACTGACTTCTGAGCGTGTGTGTGTTCTCTTTCTTGTGCTGTGCACCATCACCCTATTAAATGACAGTGACATCATCCATTCAAACATTCATTGTCACAGTTGTAAAGCAACATCTCATGGTGCTATGATTCAGTTAATGCGCTCTACCACCAGATCTTAGGTAGTTAGTTGAAATCCAGACTTTACTACTTAGACTCACTTGATTGTGAATGTCTATGTAAGTAACAATGTTGGCACACAAATGTCTGCTGTGTACATGTATAGCTTTAGAATTCCTCTTACTAGAACATCTGCTCATTTTTTTCACAGAGAAATGCTTTATTTATGACTGATGATAACACTTAATGAAATGTTCCTTTTATAAGAACAGTAGTAAGGTTTCTCTTCTGACATGATGAAATGAGACAATGGTCTTTATGTTGTTACCTTAGTAAGCTTGTGTTCAAATCTGTAATTATCAACACATTGTACATGATTAAGACTCGGCCATCACAATGATGGCTCCATTATACATTTCGTGTGATTAGATCTACTGAGCATCAAGCAGTTTCTGTGAAAAAGAGACATATCTCACCACTCTTTAAACCAAATTACAAATGCACACATATATCTTACAGCTATAACAGGATGTAATGTCTTCAAATATCCAAATATCTCACAATTGTAGAAATACTTCTACCATAGCACATTCATTCTTTACAATATCACTTAGCTTCTGTAGTGACAGAGGTAGGTGTCCAAAGCTCTTAATGAGTGACTGCAATCTATGTGTCTCAGTATATTGATATATATGAATGACATTCACCATAGCTGTAATGTGTACAATTACAGTGGGAGGGGCCTCCACATCCAACTTACTTCAAAAAACTGTTTTGAAACACAATCATATGATGTAATGACTTCAATGAGGTGAAGCCTCACAGTTGTGTTGACTTCCACTGTGGCACATGTGATTTGCGCACATTTTGTTAGCTTGTGGACTTACATAGGCAGCTGTTCAATTCCAGTAAAGGACAACATTATACGAATGTACTGACATTACACAAATGCCATTTCATCAAGTTATTATTATCCATTTGTATGTTGGACAAACAATTTTCAACACAATTTAGAATTTCATTGCAGAGAAACAGTTGTTTTGGGAATCTTATGATGTGACTGCTCCTCTGGCACATGCACTGACTAATGACTTGTATAGCATATATACACAGATGGAGTGAGGTTTGATTCTGGGACTGTGTGTGTACAAAACCATGTAGATGAGAAAAAAAACTTACTTGGACAAGCAATATTGATATTGGACTGCTCACAATTGTGTGAACATTAACATAAGTACAAACATTTCATCAACCTGGCAAATTTCAATTGTATAAATTAACATTAATTCTCCTTTCTTAATTCACACCTTAATTTCATTTATTTGTGACAAGCTCCATTGCTATCCTCTTTGTCAGACACAGTTAATACACAGCTCAGTAGAGTGTATAATATGATTGTCAAGGTTTTAAATCTGATACTATCTGTCTGTCAGGTAACTGTGTCAGGCAAGAGTGGATTAGACAAAGAAAATAGCTATGGCACAGTAAGAGGGACACATTTTAAAGGTCTCACACTCTGACTTAGGGAATCCTTACCCATTACAATAGGAGACTGATGTAATCCCTTCAAGAGTGTTCTTCACCTATTTCTGTGACGTCAATGGGGGATATGCAGATCTCTAATCTCTGTCCTGGCATGTGTTTAAGTCTGAGTATTGGGTGTCAGTGATTGATCACAGCCATTACTTATTATCAAAATAACATTGATATGTATCACATGTCTTCAGCCAAACATTTATGCATTACTGCAATTCTGTTGTTCATATAGTAAAACTTTATGGGACATGATGGCTTATATAACATTTCTAACTATATGGTGTAGTGCACCCGCTGGTGTAGCTGAAGAGATATGGGTTCCTTCTTACTTGACTCTGGTGACACCCCTATTAGGCCCAACACACCAAGGTGGCAAGAGGGACAGATTTTATTCTAGGTGACACATCTAGTTTAAAAAGGCAATAGCACAACCATAAACAAATTATTTCAACAGTGCACCAGTTAGCAATAAGGCAAGGTGATGCAATGAAAATATACATTCACCCTCTTCCCCAGAACTCAACAGAAGAAGGTCTTGACATTCAAACATGCACAAAGAAGGCAATATCAATGAGCAGTAAAGCTTTATAATGCAGCAATACAAACACTGGAAAAAATGCAATGTCATTAAGCAATAAGAGTCATAATACAACAATACAGACATGAGAAAATGCAATGTCATTGAGCAGCAAAAGTCTTGAAGGCAGCAGTACTAACACAAGCAAAATGCAATGTCATTGAACAATGAGGATTTATAATGCAACAATACAAATATGAGAAAATGCAATGTCATTGAGTAGTAAAGATTCTTTAAGGCAGCAGTACTAACATGGCAAACTGCATTATCGTTGAACAATAAAGATTTATAGTGCCACAATACAAATATGAAAGAATGCAATGTCATTCAGCAGTACTAACACCCTCTACCCCCTTGATCAATTCTAAACAGACCAACTATGAAACATTCTATTATACCTTGTTCACTGGCCAGTGACTACTTACAGTCTTGCTGTCAGCATGATGGAGCTCGAGTTGGAGCTCATATGGATACCAGTTATTTGTACTCCACAAAGCATTAAAGTGGGGGGGGGGACCACAATCTTATAAAAATATAAAATGATGGCCAGAGCCTCTCACCACTCCATCAGGAATATCCTAGTGACCAGGCGCCTTGGTTCATCTGATGAAAAAAGTAGAAAATCACCTACCAGAACTCTGGTAATCATCTATGGCTTCTCGGTACTAGGCTGAAGGGAACTCATATCCTTGCTGAATCATAGCAGGTATGGAACTACTGGTTTCAGACTTCTCTCCTGATTCCACAAAATGCCATATCCAGGATTTCAGCAAGAGACAGACACAATCTGCTACTTCACTTCCCTGTCCCAAAACACTAGAAAAGAAAATCCAGTCATGCTACACGTAGATGAAGGCCCTTTTTCCCTTCATCTACGTGTTTCAGTCTTGCCTCCTAGCTAGTCTTCCAGAATCCTCTTTCACTTTCGAAATTGTCTTTTATATTCCTGAAAAGGAGCTCCTCCTTTTGGTGTAATGGAGAACTACAGTCCATTACTTCTACATGCAATATAGTGGGAGCTACACTCTCCCCCCACTTGAAAATCTTATGTCCCCCCAAGTCAAAGGTAGAGTAGCAGAAAATATTTACAAACTCTAATGCACCATCAACTGAACAATATTTTTGCATTCAAAAGGTACATTCCATGAAGGGTAATCAGTCTTATGCTTAACTTGGGATGGGGTGTCACCACTGGAGTAGGAGTCATAGGGGTTATGAGCGCAGTCCCTCCGATGAGCTGTGGTCACAGGTTCCTGTGTACTATGTCCCAAACTGTTATAGGTAAGTCTCTGTGGGGGCTGAATCAGTCTCTGCAGTTTTGGTTCGGAAGAGACAGCTTAGGAATTTTGCTCGGAAGGTTTGTCACTCACATCACATTTAATGTCTAATTCTTCAGTAGGCATATTGTCTACTTCTAAGATCTCCTCTTGTATAACTTCACTTTCATTTTCCATAATGGTACGACTATCCTCAGCACTATTTTCTGAAGTTTGCATAGCAGGGCCTCCATCAGTATCAGGCTCTGCAAGAGGCACAGAAACATTATTTAATCTATTGTTAGGTTGGGGCTGCTCAAAATGATAAGGGATGCATTTTGGTGCATTTACATTGAGATTACAGCCCACAGGGTCTTGAACATCCTCATAAAAAAGCCCACTGAAACCCCAGTCATCATCACTGTCCTCCTCTCCTTCAGCAGGAGGAAGCATAGGCTCTTGAATATTGGAGAGAATAGTTCCTCTCCACCATAGCCTTCTGGATCACCTTGAGTTAGGCTTCCGTTGAGCCATTCTGGGTTCCAGATTCATGAATTTCAATGATTTTGCCAACGGCATTAAGTTGTTTTGGTGCCAGGTTTTTATGGGTCCTTCTTTCCCCTTCCGGGCAAACTTGGTAGACAGGGCTATTAGGTAGCTGAGAACAAATTATGTAAATCTCAGATCCCCAGCAGTCAGCTAGTTTATGCTTTTCTTGTAGTCCCAAATTTCTCAAAAGAACTCTGTCACCTGGCTGCAAGTCATTCATCTTTACTTTT
Source organism: Protopterus annectens (assembly GCF_019279795.1). Lineage (NCBI taxonomy): Eukaryota > Metazoa > Chordata > Ceratodontiformes > Protopteridae > Protopterus > Protopterus annectens. Next base: position 1,011,394,717 of record NC_056745.1, read on the forward strand.
TTGTCATAGTGAGCCTTGTTTCACTGATGTTTTTGTCCTGTTGATTTTTCAGCAAGCTCATAAGCCTGTCTGAGGTTCTTCTTGAGTCTCTCCACATAACTATTGTGAGATTGCACTGGTGTATTATCAGCTGTGACTCCAAAGGTGACATCAACAGGAAGACGAGCTTCTCTTCCAAACATTAGGAAGTAAGGCGAGAATCCTGTAGCATCATTTTTAGTACTGTTGTAAGCATGCACCACTGTGACTATATGTCTACTCCACTGACTCGTCTTCTCAGCAGATAGTGTCCCCAACATGTCTAGTAAAGTTCTGTTGAAATGCCCAGGCTGAGGATCCCCTTTAGGATGATAAGGAATGGTGCAGCTTTTTTGGATTCCCAACAGAGTGAGTAGTTCATGGACAAGCTTGCTCTCAGAATCATATCCTTGATCAGAGTGTATCCTTTTTGGCAGGCCATAGTGTACAAAGAACTTCTCAACTAGTAGTTTTGCTACTGTAATAGCTTTCTAATCACGAGTGGGAAATGCTTGAGCGTACCTGGTATAGTGGTCTGTCATCACCAGCACATTACTGATCCCGCTTTCATCCAGTTCAATGCACAGAAAATCTATACAGACTAGTTCCATGGGTCCACTACTTTCCATTTGACCCAATGATGCATCTCTGGTTGGCAGAGTCTTTCTCTGAATGCAACGAAGACAAGTATGACAATAATCCTCAACATCTTGCTTCATGCATGGCCAGTAGAACCTGTATCGTGCCAGACCCATTGTTCTGTCATAACCAAGATGACCATGTTCATCATGCAATGACAAGAGTAGTACTTCTCTATACTTCTGAAGAAGCAACAATTGCCATTTTTCACTGCCGAGTGCACTAGGAGATCTCCTATTCACTAGTCCATTCTGTATCTGGAGTCTGTCCCATTCTTGGGCCAAACGTCTTGCCAGTGGATGAATATCCATGCAAAACATATTAACGTGTTTCTTCTCTAAAGCAGCTACCACCAGCTGACCTAAGGGGTCTTCTCTTTGATCTCTGCTGAGGTCACTGTTACTCAAAGCTGGTAGTGATGAAGCCTGCAAAGTGAACAGATTACAGTAAGCTTCATGTATGCTTGCGGCAGACAGACCCAACTTCTGGCCCAACATTCAGTGTGTTGATAGTAGGTTGCAATCTCTCACCTCTGGTGCTGGAATTTCCACTCATTTATCGTTGGGGTGTAAATCTCCCTGAGGTCTTCTGGACAGACCATCAGCATCTCTATTTTCATGTCCTGGGTGGTATTTCAAACTGAAATTATAGTTGCATAGAGCTGCCATCCATCTCTGGCCAGTAGCATCTAGCTTTGCAGTGGTCTGGATGTATGTTAGAGGATTGCTGTCAGTCTGCACTTCAAATTCAGCCCCATAGAGATAGTCATGCAGCTTGTCCACTACTACCTACTTTAAGGCAAGGAATTCCAACTTGTGTGCAGGGTAGTGTCTTTCTGTGGGGGATAAATTCTGACTGATAAAAGCACAGGTCTCAACTTCTTGTCATACTCCTGGTAAAGGACTCCTCCTAAACCATCCCTGCTAGCATCCACATGTAAAGTGTATGGCTTTGTAGAGTCAGCATATGCCAGCACAGGGGCATGTGTGAGGCAATACTTAAGCTGTTCAAATGACTCTTCGCACTCAGGAGCCCAATGACTTTCGATGAGTTCTTTAGAACCTCTTGGTCCCTTAGGCTTTTTCACAAGGATATCTGCATTTGTTTCATCTGTTTTCTCATCATTTTAGAGCAAATGGTTGAGGGGTCTTGCTATCTTTGAAAATCCTTCCACAAACTTCTATAGTAACTGCAGAACCCCAGGAAAGATCACAGCTCTGTGATAGTTTTGGGTCTGGGCCAAGATGTCACCGCTTCAACTTTGCTGGGATCTGTGGATATTCCAGTTGCAGACACTACATGTCCCACATAGGTCACTGAAGGTTGGAAGAACTTGCATTTGTCCAATGACAGCTTCAGTCCTTCCTTCTCAATCCTGTCCAATACCTTCATCAGTCTTAATTCGTGCTCCTCTAGGGTCCTCCCAAAGACAATGATGTTGTCCAGGTAGAATAAGACTTCCAGGAGATGCGTGGCTCCGACTGTTCTTTCCATGATTCTTTGGAAAGTTGCCGGTGCATGTGATCAGCCTTGAGGTAAGTGATCAAACTTAAAAAATTCCATAGGGGTGATGAAAGCAGTCTTCTCTTTATCTTCTGGGTGCATAGGGATTTGATAGTATCCACTCCTTAAGTCTAGCACATTGAACCACTTACTGCCCACCAGGCAATTTAGAGCATCTTCAATCCGGAGAGTTGTGTACTGATCTGGAATGGTTCACTGTTTCAGAGTGTGATAGTCAACACACATGCATATTGACCCATTCCTTTTCCTGACAACAACAATGGGAGAGGCATATGGACTACTTGACTGTCGAATTATCCCTGCAGCCTTTAGTTCTTCCAAATGTTTTCTTAAGTCTTCCAGGTCTCCTGGGGCTACTCTTCTGGAATGTTCCCTGAAGGGCCGGTCCTCTTTTACTCTTATTCAGTTTTCTGCACTTTTTGCACAGCCCACATCTAGTTCACTAGTAGAAAAACAATTTTTCTTTTTCATTAGTAGCTCTTTAACTCTGGTTAGCCACTCAGGAGGCAAGAGATCATCTCCTATATCAATATCTTCCAGCTTCAACTCATTAGCTCTGCTGTCATTCCTTGTCAACATAGAAGCAGGTAAGGGAGTGGCAGTGTAAACATTTCCCAAATGCACTTGTGACCGCAGGACAATGGGAGTACTTCCTTTGTTTTTCAAGCCCACAGGCAAAGTGTCATAAGGATGCTTTAACTTGTCAGCAGGCCAAACTTCTGGGACTAGATCCAGCCCCGGTGGCAAGTCACTTTCTGGATCTGTTTCCATCATGAGATGAGAGGAAACTGTTTATCCACACATCCTCACTTTGGCTCTCAAGCAGGTGACCTGGCCAGGATCAATTATATGCTCTTTCCCTGACTGGGTCCACACATGACCAATTTCATCTTTCTTACTATCCTTCTCCCTTTGAAGGGCACAGAAAACTGGTCTCAGGAAAGGATGTAGTGCTGGGTGTTCCTGGGTCAACTGAGGCATTAGCATTCTTCTGACGAGGTCAGTATTTTTCCCCACTAAAATAGATGCTGAATCCTTTCCTTTTGGCCTGGGGCACACAACAGCGGGTGTTTCAAAAACTTCTGTTGACCCAACAACTGAAGTGGAAAATTCTAACGTGAGTGAGACATAACCATCATAAGGGAACTTTGTGTCACTTAGCCCCCAGATCTCCAAATCTTCTAACTTTTCAAGTGGCAAATGCTTTAAGTATTTTTGATAGAAGTCTCTGTACAAAATGGTGATTTGTGCACCAGTATCCAACAGTGCTTTACTATACACTCCTTCTATTTTTACTGACACGACAGTGGACGGTCCCAGTAGGCCATCGGGTAGTTTCGGTTTCTGGTGTTGTTCAGCTATACTCCACTCAGCACGTGGTTGAGGTACCACTGGTTGACCTCGCCATTTTAACGGATAAGAGTCTTGCTTAGTAATGCTTTATGGTCTGAGATGCTGAGATTTTGACTGAGATGGCTTTCCAATTTGATTGTTCAACTCAGATGAGCTAGAAGTATGCATAGTAGGTAGTATCTCTCCCCTATTACAAGGGTTAGTGTGGCAAGGAGATCCAGGATGCTGTCTCTTGATGTTAGACGTTATGGAGTTCTTTGTAATTGGGCACTCAGCTGGCTTCTTCACTGAGGCCCTTTGAAGTTTCCTTGCATTGCACTAGCCAATAATAGTTTGTTCACTCTTTTCAAGTTCTCTGCATTAGGACACTGTCGCTTTATATGCCCTGCATCTCTACAGCAAAAACAAAATCCAGTAGGAACTCTGAACATTGGTTGATTTGTTTCTTCCCTGAGTCCTTTCTTGGAGGTTCTAGCTGATGTATTCCGGGTCTATATTAGATGAGCGACCATTCCAATGTTCGAATCATAGATGGTTGACATCATATGATCAAACGTTGGAAAAGTCGAAGGTGAAAGTCAACGGCTTTTCATGTGCAGAATGGGAAACTTTCCTTTTCTGCACTGAAGTGCATTCTCGGAGTTGGTATATTTAAGTAGGGGGTGTGGGGAGCGCAGCGGGACTTGCCCCATGCTCAGAGTGGTAAGGTAAGTTTTTTTATTTTATTTTATTATATAGCCGATGTTTCAATCATTGCTCATATGAGTTCGCTCATGTGAGGTTCAAAGTTTTGAAACTTTGACTATATAATATAGACCCTGAATTCCTCCCTTCAGCTAAAGTTACCATGGCTTTCTGGAATTCTGCAACTCTCTTGGTGGCTTGAGCTATGGCGTCAGTCAGAGAAGACACCTGCTTCTGCAACTGTGACACATCCACATTCTGGACACTCTGGGACACAACTCCTGTTTGAATAGTGAGCATGGCTATAGGCTCCTGCTGGTGTTCACTCACTGTTTTAGTTGCTGTTGAACACTGATATTTTGCTTCCAACAGGGCTACCTCTTCCCCTCACCTCTTTAACCAACTGAGAATAAGTTAGAGTCTCTTCCTTATTTCTCATACTCATTTTCCACACAATGGGGTCCATAGCTTGAGCTCCCTGTAAAATTTGTTCAATCCATACTTGGTCAGCTACTTTCGGATCCACCCTCTTCTTTAGGATGATCTGGTGGAGCATTTTATCTAATTGCTTAATGTAATTAGATAGTTTCTTACCAACTTCTTGGTATGTATGTTCAAACTGATACAGTAGGTCAGCAGCCCTCTCGACCCTTCCAAACACATCCTGCAGTACTCCTAAATAGTACTTGGCCATGCAATCTTGCTTACCCATCCTTAGGTTGTGTATGGTATCCGCAGCTAATTCCTTTAGACTTTTAGATATTCGCTGCTTCTTATGAGATTCAGGGATATCCCACTCATCTAGGGCTTGTGAAGCCTGATCCATCCAGGATTCAAAATCTTCCTCTACCTGAGGTGTGGGTTATTTGCCAGAAATGAAATGCAATTTGCGGTAGCCAAACCCAGTGAATGGCTGTGTAGGCTTTAAGCATTTTTCTACAATACTTCCCAAAGCATTCAAAACTTCAGGCCCTATAGTATTTATGGGCAGTGAAGCTGCAGCTTCTGGTGTAAGGGTCTGACCTACTTGGATAGCTTCCACAGGTATTTTCTCTGTTGCTGAGGTAGTGCACTTCTCAGGGATTACCACACGGACTGCACTCTCACCTGAAATTTGTACACTCAAAAGTATGTGCTCATACACTAAAGGACTTTTCAATTCTAATAAAGCCAATGTGATCTGATTGGTAGGGTCCACAGTGCTGTCCAACAAAAATCCATGCCCCACAACTGGCAAGGATCCTGTGACTTGATGAATTTGCATATCAGTCCATGTGACCCCTGGCAACACCAGAACTATGCAATGCTCTGACTGAGCATTGTGCTGTTTGCATCGCTTAGCGGCTACTTCTGGGTTCATGTTTCTGCTGGATTTGCTTTCCACACATACAGGGAAATAGGGTGGAGTCCAAGGCAGTACAGGAAATCCCAGATGAGCCCCTAAATGTAGCGCACCCATAGTTGTAGCTGAAGAGATATAGGTTCCTTCATACCTGACTCTGGTGACACCCCTATTAGGCCCAACACATCAAGGTGGCAAGAGGGACAAATTTTATTCTAGGTGACACATCTAGTTTAAAAAGGCAATAGCACATCCATAAACAAATTATTTCAACAGTGCAAAAGTTAGCAAAAAGGCAAGGTGAGAATATGCATGCAATGAAAACATACATTCACCTACTTCCCCAGAACTCAACAGAAGAAGGTCTTGACATTCAAGCATGCACAAAGAAGACAATATCAATGAGCAGTAAAGCCTTATAATGCAGCAGTACAAACACTGGAAAAAAATGCAATGTCATTAAGCAATAAAAAAGTCATAATACAATACAGATATTAGAAAATGCAATGTCACTGAGCAGCAGAATTCTTGAAGGCAGCAGTACTAACACAAGCAAAATGCAATGTCATTAAACAAAGAGGATTTATAATGCAACAATACAAATATGAGAAAGTGCAATGTCATTGAGCAGTAAAGATTCTTTAAGGCAGCAGTACTAACATGACAAACTGTATTATCACTGAACAATAAAGATTTATAGTGCCACAATACAAATATGAGAGAATGCAATGTCATTCAGCAGTACTAACACCCTCTACCCCCTTGATCAATTCTAAAAAGACCAACTATGAAACACTCTATTATACCTTGTTCACTGGACAGTGACTACTTACTGTCTTACTGCCGGCATGATGGGGCCCAGGTTGGAGCTCATATGGATCCCACTTACTTGTAATCCACAAAGCATTAAGGGGGTACCACAATCTTATAAAAATATAAAATGATGGCCAGAGCCTCTCACCACTCCATCGAGAATATCCTAGTGACCAGGCGCCATGGTTCCTCTGATGAGAAAAGTAGAAAATCACCTGCCACGTCAGTCACCCTGCTAGACAGGAGTCCAGGGAAGTAAATAGTGTGGGAAGAAATAGCCAGGAATTGTTATGGCTAGGCTTGTATAGGCCCTAGGGCCGGTAACCTAGTACCAACCTATGAACCAGAACTCTGGTAATCATCTATGGCTTCTTGGTACTAGGACCAAGGGAACTCCTTTCCTTGATGAATCATTGCAGGTGTGGAACTACTGGTTTCAGACTTCTCTCCTGATTCCACAAAATACCATATCCAGGATTTCAGCAAGAGACAGACACAATCTGCAACTTCACTTCCTTGTCCCAAAACACTAGAAAAGAAAATCCAATCATGCTGCAAAGCCCTTTTTCCCTTCAGCTATGTGTTTCAGACTTCTCTCCTTCAGCTAGTGTTCCAGAATCCTCTTTCACTTTCGAAATTGTCTTTTATATTCCTGAAAAGGAGCTCCACTTTGTGGTGTAATGGAAAACTAAAGTCTATTACTTCTACATGAAATACAATGGGAGTTACAATGGCATGGTGCAAGACAATTGGAAAGTGTGAGTGGGCCTGTGTTATGAGCCTTTCTGTTGTGCTTATGTTGTTTACTTACTATTATGCTAGTGGTTTCTATAATTCCTTTTGAGCATGCCCAGTATAATGATGTAGTAGATATATACTGTTTAGCAAAGAGACCTTTAAGTGATGAATGTCATGAGAAATGTGTTGTCATTTGTTGCTTTTTTGTCCACAAAATGGAGTGAATGACCTACGGGTGGAGGATAACAACATTTCTCACATTGCAGTGTACATTTGCTGTATGTGCAATTAAATCTATTACAGGTGAATTACTAATACAAATTCGTGCTTCACCTGGGCATGTTGCAAGTGTCATAAAGTTATTACTATTGCTTTTTACAAGTCTTCTTTCAGGGCATGGTATTCATCGTAATATACTGCATTTACATATGTGCTTTAATACACTTAATCAAGTTAGCACATCAGGTGTGGCACTTACACCAGGTACAAAACACTTCATATCATTGATTACAGTAAAAAAATGTATCAGAGCCATAAATAATTGTAGCCTGACATTTGCTACCTTTGTCCATTACCTGATGTATCACTGGCATAATTCTGGTATGCACTTTTCTACCTGTCTCTTGTGTGGGCTACCTATTGATTTGTGATATACACAAAACAGCAGCCTATGTAAGGTGATACACATTGTGACATTCAGAAACACATCCCTTTTGTCAGTGTACTGGCTACACTTGACATTAATATAAACACACACTTGACTCATACATGTTAAAATGTAAAATGCCCCCTTTCTATGATTGCAAGTGACAACAAAAGGGCTAAAACATATTCCATTTTGATGTACAGAACAGTTGTAGGGTTAATTTATTCATGTTTATACATGGTTTGAGTCCCTATCACAATCCTTTGTCAGCTTTTATTTATGTACATGGCTCAATGAAGTGAACAGGATTCATTTTTATTAAATTAATTTAAAATTATGTATGTAATAAATGGTTTTAAAATAATCACATTTAATCATTTGAGTAAATTTTCCACATGTTGCCTCCCCTGCTTCATATTTTTAGAATAATCCCATATATGACTACAGTGACAATGTTTAACTTTTCCTGTGTCTTATTCCTGCATTAATCCCATTACGAGTACATTTTCCATGTTTGACTTCCCATGAATCTTAATTGTTTCAATAAACTTGCCCTTGTTTTGTATTAACTGTCCATGTGTGCTTGCTCACTAGGTTTGCCTACAGGCAACAAGTTTTCCTTGCATTGTGTGCTTGAGCCACTGGACATCATTTTGTGGCCTCTAACAATTCTTCTGGCTACACAAAGGTGCTGATGTATGTAGACTTGCTTAGCAGCATGCTTATTCAATGAGGGCTGCTGCTTATCTCACTCCCATGCTTAAATCATGTGGGCTTGGCATGAAGTGTACATGCTTGTTAATGAGTCACAGGGTAAATAAAACATTTGGGTAACATACATTTCAGATATTTACAATGTTATAAAACATATACATAAAACATTTAAAATGTTAAACTAAGAAATAAGAAAAGCAATATTTGCAGTTTCAGATAGTATACTTTTTTATATTTTCAGTAATATCAAATTTCACAGTTTTTGTTTTTAGATGTTTAGCATGCAGTGCGTGAGATGATAGCTTACTGGAAATAGGGAAGTGATGAATAGGAAAAGATTCTGTTCAGTCAGGGGTGGGGCTCGAAAAGAACCATGAGTTTGATAGGTGGTATTTTAGACAATGGCTGGTTACTGATCAAATGGCATGTAGAATATAATTCCTAGCCAAAATCTGTCTCTTTTCTTGCTCAGCTCAAGGATAAATCATGTCCATAAATATGAACAAGTACCAGTTTATACACTGTACCTCTTTACTCAATCAATTTTTCTTCCCTGACTTTCTAAATATGTCATAACCCTGCTTTTTGTCTCACTTCATTTTTCTGTTTGCATTATATTAACTTGCATTTAATTTCTTTAAACTGGCTCAAATTTTGTTAAATATTAATCACTGTCATATAAGTTGATCTATACTTAACTAATGTGTTCACATTATGTATAATTTGGCATAAGTATTTAAATTGTCGATATAGTATATTATTTTTGAAGATTGTAATAATCCTTTTACAAGACTTTGAAGTTTTTTTCCCAGGGCCACCTCTGAAAATGGACACCTATCCAGTACCCGCTAATCAAATAGCAACATTAAATAATAAATACATACAATTACATATTTTTGATGCCTAAGAGTAGAAACTGTTTTCATCTGCTTTTTGAAGTTTATTGATGGTGAGGAAATGTTTATTGTTTGAACAAAGGGGTCTATTTAGCAGAAGAATGCAAGTAAAACTGCTTATGGAAAAATACAGTATTAAATGATTAAATGGAACTCATATCTTGTAGTAGTTCATAATTCTCCCACAATTCTGAGGGAAACTATTAGATCAAGGTCCTTGACTGAGTTCAAATATAAACAGTTAACTTTTACATCTAATTCTACTTATGGGGACAGAATATGATGCTCAGATATTGAAGTAATGCTGAATTATTGCAAATGAAACCACAAGTCTCAGAACAAGTTAATGCAAACAGATAACAATTAGGATAAAACACTGAAACATGCATAACAGTGAAAAATAAACGGAGTCACTTAACAGATGAGTAAAAGTATAATTTCAATATTCAAGCAGAATTGGAATAAAAGTTTTGTTTTTTCCTTTTTAATGAGAAGCCCATTTGCCACAGCTCATGGCTTTCCATGCTTCTCACAGTCTTGAATGAAAGAACTCTGAAGACGGAGAGGAAGGAGTTGGTCACTGATTAAGTCAAAGGCTTTTGTAAGGTCAGATGTATATTGCTCCTGCCAACTTACCTTTGTCCATGGTGAGGAGAATGTAGTCATTTAGAGAGCAAAGTGCCACGATTGTACTGTGATCTGTCCAGAATTTATGCTGTTGAGGGTATGGAGATGGTATTGTAAGTAGCTTGTAACTTCAATAAAAATGATTTATCCAGTACCCTGTCAAGAGTGGGTAGGATGGAAATAGGGCAAAAGTGTTAGGTGTTCTAGGGTTTAGATTGGCTGGGCAAGAGTTAATGCTGCTTTCCAGATATTTTGGTATATTTTGTGTCAGGCAAAGTTTAAAATGTGATTTAGAGGTGAGGTTAGAACATTTCTGCAGAGGCAGATAAACCATTGAAAAATGTGGTCAGAACCTGGGAGTAGTCTGTGGGCATGTCCTTAAGTATTTTATTGATTTCTCTATATAACACTTTTAGAAGTAGAAAGGGGGGATGAAGGCAGGCTTTGGGAGAGAGAGAAGAAAAAGAAATAAAACTCCATCTCTAACATAACTCCAACAGACATTACTAAAAACATAGCAAACATTCATACGTACAAGTGCTTCCTCAGGCTTCAATACCAAAAAATCTCCCATAAAGCAATACATAGAAATCTAATATATGCTGAATGAGACTGCCTCATTAAAACCTGTGCTTAAACAATGTTCAGTTAGAAGGAAATGAGTTATTGTATTGTGGGCCATTGGATTTCTATGTTCTGATTTTTTGGAAATTATTATTATTTTTTTTTTTTTTGGTATTGAAGCTTAATGAAGCACTTGTATGTGTGAAAGTTTGCTACATTTTTAATAAAGTCTGTTGGTGTTGTCTTAGAGCTGGAGTTTTATTTCTTGGTTTTTACTTGTTTTTCTTCCTGGCTTGGCATTGCCCACTTGAGCTACTGTTGGATTGTTGGAGTGAGAGAAGAAGAGAGAGGATAGGGGCTGCTTGTTTGGGAACATTGGCTAAATTCTCTAACAAAGCCAGAACAGTCATTTATTAGTCTGGATTAGGTTTGGAGAGTTGTTGTCAGGGGATTTGCATCCAGTGAGTAGATTGACCTCATACCAGAAGTGTTTGGGTTTACTAAAGATGGAAATTTATTTGAATTTGAGGTATATTGCTTGGTGTCTCTTGTTTAGCCAAGCTCCAGAGCTTGATAAAGGAAACACAGCTATCTGTGTTTGGAGTGTTCTTCTGAGTCTGCCAGGCTTCATCCCTTCACTTGAGGCAGATTTAAAGTCTTTGGTGAGTTATGCGGGTTGTTCTTGTTTAGAAAGGCATTTTCACAGGAAGATGGAGGAGTATTTGGGTTAGGGTTATTACTACTATGTTAGGGTCTTGGATATTCAATGTGGTACATAAGATAAAGTTTATCAGTTCTTTTTTCAGTTTGGTAATATTTTGTGTATTGGGGTTAGAAGGAGATCAGACTGGAGAGATTTTAGAGACAGTTTGCAAATCTAAAAGATGACTGGTGAGTGATCATTGAAGGTAGGGTGAAGCATGGAAATGTTTGAGACAGTTAATATTTCTTTAGTGATTAATTGGTCACAAGCAGATTTGTTTGAGTGTAGATTTCAGTGGGTGGGTTCTGTGTATAACTGTAAGAGGTCTTTCCTATCTAGAAATTTGGAAATACCATTTGAGGGGGTACTTGAGAAATTAATGTTGAAATTCCCCAGAATAATCAAATGTTTGTTTTGCACCAGAGTCCTTTCTTATTGAAGTTGCAAGGTGAGTCTATATCAGAGATTAGGGCTTTGAATTTAGAAAGCTATGAAGAAAGAGAAAGATATGCTACTGCAATAAGTAAGTACTGTTTTTCTTTTGGTACTGAATTTTAGGAGGATCAGTTTGTGGTCTGTGTCTGTTGATGAACTGACCTTAATGAATGGCTTTTGCATAGTAATAGACACCTCTACCTTTCTATTACCAGGTCTTGTGTCATACTCACAACTGCATGAAAAGAAGGGCTGCTGAAAGTTGTCTGAGTTGTTGGAATGGAAGGTCGTTATTTAGTTGAATTTGTTGGCAATACTCTGAGAACTGATGTGGGCGCAGAATATATCGTGCAGTTTGTGGATGGAGATGAGTGGTTGTAAGATCCAGTGATAGCTTCAGTGCTGACTCTGATAATGAGTATTACATTGGTTGGGGTACATTTTTTGAGATGCTTTGGAATTTTGATGTGGATGTTATGTGTTATGATGAGGAGAGAGTTGTGCACAGCAGAATGTGTTTATGAGGGAGATGTTAGTGGGGGCTGGAATATAAAGTGAGTGTGATTTTGTTTTTGGATGGGTGTTGTAGAGTGGGGGACAGAATGCCAGAATGGCAGGGTTAATTGTGAAAGAGGTGTGGATTATGTATGATTGGTGGGAAATAGACCTCCTGGGAAGAGGCAACAACTAGTAGGATGAGTGGAAAGAGAAGACCTAGGGGCTTCATGGTTAGTATAAATAGTGGAATAGAGTTATGAGAAGGAAGAGTGGCTGAAAGCTGGTCTGAATTGGATTGAAAGGGCTTGGAACTTTTCCATGTCCAACATTTCATTAGCAAAACTCCTTATCATATTATAGCTTACTATAGGATCCCCTCTAAGTTCACCTCAGCCCATATCTGCTACCTAACTAATATAGAGTCCCTGTGTAGTAAGCAAAACACCATTGCCCTAAGAGACATCAACTGCTCCTCTGTTAGCTGGTGGACTTATACAACCTCAAACATGTACGCTGAAAAACTTCTCAATTTAATACAAACTCTCTGGACCAGCTAGACTGCACCTCAACAATGGGCAATAAAATCCTAGACTTGGTCCATGGCAATATGGGTCAGATTTGCTCCCACTTCCCGACTTTCCAGAGCACTCTCCTTTCATTCCCCTCCTTCACCCCCCCCCCAATTTCTACTTCAAAAAAATCTCATATAAAAAGATAAGTAGCCTACTTGCCTACTTGAAGACATGACCACATACACCCCACCCACAAATACATGCCTATAGTTTCAGACCACATTTTTCTCTGGTTTATCTATCACTGTACAGAATTCTGACTCATCACATTTTTTATAATTGCCACTTCCTCACTGGTCAAATCAGACAACAAAACAGTCGCATTCACCATAATACTAAAACTATAAGCAGTGTCTAATGACTTGGAATTCAGAGATTAATGAAGTCTAATTTAAAATGGAGTAATAACTTCACTAAATTCAAACTCCTCTTCCAACATGATGGTCACACTGCTTACATGGAATTCTTTATCACCAAATTCTATGCATATATGAAGTAAATATAATGTCAAATTTAAGAAGAAACTTATATTGCAGAATAGAAATATAAATAGGCTCTATAACAAATGAAAAAACCTATCTGCATGTGAAAACAAATTTAACTCTCAAAATGCTAAAGAAAGGGTCTTAACAATGTAATAAGAAACTCTAGAATCTGATCAAATTAATCAAAGTCAGGTATGAGGTAAAAATTCAACAAAGGCAAAGGATAACCACACAGCCTTCTTTATCTATGTTAGAAATCTCAGAAACAATGTACAGCACTACACAGAGCTAATAGCATATGGTATTACATATTCAGATCCAACTCAGATCCAGAGGATGTAGCCAGTCTACTCGCAGACAAATTTAGTTCGAACTTCATCCAACTCTCTGCCCTATATTCCCAGATCACATACCTGAATCTACAGCTTCTCCTCAAATCTTCCAAGAACAAGTCCTCAAGCCACTATCCAAGGCCAAAAACACTATGTCCATGAGACCAGATAACATGCTTGGCTGCCTAATGGATAGTCTGAAACAAGACTTGTCAGATCCCTTACAGAAGCTATTCAATAAAAAGCTTCCAAATAGACACTGAGTCAGATAAACGGAGGACAGAGATTATCATCCCCTTGTACAACAGTGGGACATTGACTGACCTACTGTAGGTAATTATATACCTGTAGGCCTTACTAGTCTCATCTGTATGGCTATGGACATGATCATTATGGAATTAATAAATACGAGTATAGGCACTCTATAACCTCTTGAACCAAGCCAATTCGTATTTGTTAAGGGGAGAGTTTGCCAGCTTAACCTGGTCAACTTCTTTGAGAAGGTTACTGAAGCAATTGATTCATAGGTTCATAGGTAGGTACTAGCCTATTGGCCCTAGGGCCTATATAAGCCTAGCCAAAAAGGTACCCTGGCTTTCGCCACCCAAGAAAATTATTTCCTTGTGCCCCCGTCGAGCAGAGCCGCAGAAGTGTTCCTGGGGTGAATTTCCTATTTCCCATCCAATCATCAAGATTTTTCTTGAAGAGTGCTAATGAGGAGCTCTGTTTGACATAGATAGGTAGTCAAATCAGAATATACACTGCATATTTAGACCCTTCAAAGGAATTTGACACCATCCCACATTCAGACATTGTAGATAAACTCTCCCGATGTAGATCATTATGTAACTTACTGGACAGAAAATTGACTCACAAATAGAAACCAGGAAATTAGAATCAGTGGTCCTACTTCCTCCAAAGGACATGTCACTAGCAATGTATCGCATGATTGAGTCCTTTGTCCACTCCTTTTTGGAATTTACTTTTGGGGTCAAAGCAACTGTTAAGCTCCAAAGAATGACTAAGTTTGCAAATGATTGCAATTCCCCAGAGGACAATAAGATCCCTCAAGTGATCCCTTCCAAAACAAATATCTGGTGTCAAAACCACGGACTAAATGAAATGCCAAGAAATGTATAATATTATACTTTCGCAAGAAGGACCACCCTTGTAACTATCACATTGACAGCACTTCCATGAAAGTTGATCATATAGTCAGGGATCTGGAAACTTACATCAACAATGAGCTGTCCTTCAGTCATCATATATCCACTATTGTAAGGAAGTTCTTTTACTTGAACAGCTTATTTCTAAAAGTATATCATTCATGTACAGGGGTATAGACATTCTACTTTACTCACCTCTCCTTAGGCTGATCAGTGATATTATACCTTCTTGGTATGTAACTGTTCAAGTAGTTTACACACCTGGAACAACCAGAATGATTTCTTACTAAAAATATGTAACTAAATAAAAAAAAACTGGGCAGACCATGTCAACGCTTTGTCCTCTTTTCTGTATCATACAGACTACTAAGAGGTAATTTCTCCTTCACATATAGAGCCTTGGTAGACCCTATCTTGTCAGTCCTATGGCACATTCACAAATCTATTGGTAGCATAAGCACCCAGTCACAGGATCTCAACCTCTTTTTTAACATAAACACACACTAAGGTATCCGCGTCTAGTAACTCCCGTACACTTTTACCCTCTTACCACATCCAATGCTGTTAAACAGGAATAATCATAAAGTATCAAGTCATATTGCAATATCTGTATTAACAGGTTGTGCACCTAAGTATCAAAAAGGGGATTATATCCCAACATTAAAATCCTAATGAGATAGAAATCAATGTTAATACCAACTTGGGGATTCACTTTTTTATGTTCTTTGTAACATAAACAGAACATGTTGAAAGGATAGATATGCATCATACAGAATTCCAGTCTTATGGAAACATCTATTCCACATAAAGCAAAATACTGCTCTTACTCTGTTCTGATGAAATTTGTATTACTGGGTGGTAAACCATAACTTCACTCTGGCTTAGCACCCATGTCCCTTATGGAAAAGAGCAACAGTAATGTTCCAACATAACTTTGTTCTTCCTATTCTGAGTTATTAATACACAAAACATAAGAGATTAAAAAACAACAACTACCATGGGAATGCAAAGCTGACTTCCAATGATCTTCACAAGTCAATAGAATAGTGAACAATTATGATCCTTTGAGCCTATGTTATGCACAGTAGCAGTATCACATACTCAATAAAAACACATTTTAATTTTTGATAGACTATTCAATATTCACAGGAAATGTATCTTCAACAAAGTCTCTGCAATGACTTATACCACTAAGCATGTGTATGTAGTCACATGAACATATGTAGATGTCCTGAGAAACCCACCTGCAAAAAGATTCAGTCACAAGATGCCTTAAGAATAAACACAGTTTGTTTGCAGATGTATTTGTCCATAGACACCTGTGTGGGTAAGAAGGGGTTCAGGGATGGGAAATTTTAGTTTAGTTTTATTATTCTGCCAAGCCTGGGTAGTGTCAAAATGATGGAGAAGGAAGAGTTAAGTAAAGTATGGAGAAAGTAGAGAGGTTTCAGAGTGAGGAAATGAGGCAGGCTAAGGGGTGTGGTCAAAGTGATTTTATATATTTTATGCTGAGATTAGGATGGCATTTTTGGTGTGGGTTTTAGTACAAATAGTTACTTGTTATCCATGTCTAAGTGGCCAGGAGTTCAACGTTTTTGGCCTTGTAGTAGGTAACAGGCAGTAAGGTAAGGAACATTTTCTTTAGGAGTCCTTTGGTAAACAGAGGTAAAGTTATTATTCCTGATTCTGTGTGATTGTCTCTGTTGGGCTGAGAATTCTGAGCATTAGCTTCCTGGAGAGTGAAGGATACAGGGGTAAGCTTATCTGACCAGGGGTGCAATAGTCATTGTTTTTAATAAATGGTGCTGTGGTCTCTGTAGGAAGGTAGAAGGCTTTATAGCTTGTTCAAACTGGTGTGGTTTAGTGGTTTGTTGCTCAAGGGTGGCCTTTTCTTGGTTGCTCATTGGTAGTTCTGTAAAAGTAGGCATGTCTGAAAGGTTGGCAGGCTATGCTTAATAGATAAAAGTATTAAGCTGAGTGACAGAATTCATAACAAAAAAAAAAGTGTTGATTCAATTTTATTGGCTAGTGGTGTCACAAAAACTAGTACTATATTATGGGAGGGGACAGTAGGGGCAGGATAATATGGGTTAGACTTGTATACTCTTAACTTCGAGGAATTATATTGGCTATTTGGTTAAGGTGCATATCTGTGGCTAGTTATCTAAAGGAGTATTAGGGATTTATGGTAATACAATGGAGGCATTGTTGCATATTGTTTTTCTTGTGCTACAAATGGTCAAGATGCATATGTTAAAGGAGCCCTGGGCTCAGGCTGTCTCAGAGGAGGAGGTGGAGTTGTTTAAAGAGGAAGTGGTCCTGGCAAAGCCACCCATGGAGCCTTCAACAGATCATCAGACAAGAAGCTGTAGGAAGTGCAAGGTGGAATAGGAGTAGAGTAGCAGTACCAATGGGAGAAAACTACAAAGGCACCCAAAGCACATAACAAAGGGGCCATTGAGTTTTGATGGTTGGGCCACAGTCATCTGCAGGTAGTGCTGAATGTTGTGAGATCCTGGGGGTATTACCATCAGGATTATCTGAGGCTGATACAGTAGTTGAGTTGCTGCAAGATTTAGAAAGAAATAGAGTCACTTAGATTGCAGGAGTTGTTAAAGTTTGAGGAACAGGTCCAGGAGGTGATGGGTCAGTTAGGTGCATTGATGATTGACACAACTACAGGTGTAGGTAGCCTGGAGCTATTAGGTCTGCTGGTGGATCAGGTTGCAGGCCATGTCACAGGACCAAGCAGAAATGGCCTTTGGTCACAGACAGGAGATTGGCTGGCAACCCAATCATTTTTGACAGTAGGGTCGGGCTATTTATTAGTCCTCACATTAACGTTAGTAAAATAAATGATATAGAGGGATGTGTATGTTGAGGTAGTCAGTTTGATTGATGCCAGTGGAGTTCAGAGGTCAGCAGAGGCATTGGTAACTAAGAACCTAGTGGGCAGCTCTGGCTACTTTGGGAAGAACGGGACCAAGCAAGTTTAGGGGAAGAACCTGAGAGAACTGTAGCTAGTGCTTTATTATATGGCTGTGGTCTTGGAAAAGGATATTTTGCAGGCATTGCCCTTATTGGCATATTTTCTTACACTTCATGAGGCTCAGATATTGTTGACTGGTATGTTTAGCTATGGTATGACCAGCATTTCCTCAGGAGGAAAGCAGTCAACAAGACAAGCAGATATTTGGCAGACAATGATGCTTGATAGAGTAGAGGGAAAAGTAGGCCCTAGATGGATACAGGTGAAAAAACAAGGACATGCTAGGTTTTCAACTTAGGTAGGTGTTCTTGGCCAGTATTTAGATTAAATCGTATATGTTTGATTTTTGGTGGTAGTCATGCAGAGTTGAAATGCTGGTGCAAGGAAGGGGGAGCTAGGCAGTTGATGTCACTGCCACAGGACAGTGGCAGACAGCTTATTGCCAGGCTGTCCAATTTTAGAAGAATGGGTAATTTTCATGGGCAAAGGGGGGCTTTATCTTTTCCAGGTCGAATGGGGAGACAAACCATTCCACTTGCTAATTAACTTAATTGCTCAGTTTTCCAAATTATTGCATTTTCCTGAGTAATTGATTGAAGGAGTCACAGGAGGTTTTGCTTTCAAACTGACTGTAGGGTTGAGCGAGGTGGTGTGAAGTAACTTGAAATGAGTTAAGGGGAAAGAAGGGTTTGCTCAGAAGTTGATGGATAAAGATATTGAGCAGGGAGAGTTTTAGGCCCTTTTGAAGTACCGCCTTTTTGTAATTGTTGCATTTCTCCTGTGGGTCTTGCATCCAAGAAGAATCCTGTGTGTTCAGCTAATTCATCATTTATTGTACCTTGAAGGGGATGTGGTAAATACTTTCATTGCTAGATCTGGTGTTGAAGTAGAATATGCATCCATGGATGATGCAGTTCAGATTATCAAGGAATTCAAGGACTCATGGTGGTCTTGGTCAATCAGAGAGGAGGACTGGCCACTGTTGGGTATGGGTATTTTAGCGAAATATTACTTTCAGAAAGCCATGCCTGTGGGGTGTGCATTTGTATGTGCTACATTCAAAAAATTCAGCACACCATTGCAATGGATTGTGCAGAACTGGGTTATTAACCAAAGGGTGGTCCATTACATTTTTTATTGATTGGGAAGGGTTATGTTGGGGATGAAACAGGGATGCAGGCATGTAAAGAAATGTGTTTTGAAATAGGTGTGCCTTTAGCACAGGAAAAACTTGAGGGTCTTAGTAAGGTATTACATTTCTTAGAGCTGGGAGTGGATTCCAAGGGAGTTTTATTTTATTTGCCATAGGAAAATTGTAGAAGTTGAGGGAGAAGACTGGAATAATCTTTACAAAAAAGAAATTATAAAATTATTTGGCTTGATTTTTACCCTGGTGGGTAAAAGGGCTGGGTAGAACTTTCTGTAGTTCTGTTGCTAATATGCTGAGAAATGGTAAAAGTAAACACCACTTGGTTAATGTTACTCACTTGGTTAAAGAGGATTTGAGTTTATGGTCAGTGTTTTGTCCAGTTTCAATAGTATATTACTTTGTCAGGATGAGTGGTTAATGGATGTTGTGGTGTGTCTGTTTACACAGCATAGGGGCCTACTTTGATGGTGAATGGTTCGCCAGTAAAATGGACAGACAAATGGAGGAAAGATGTAACATTTTTAGACTCGTTCCCATTTGGGCTGCAATAATGGTTTGGAAGGAGAGACTGTGGAAGAGAAGCAGAACAAAAGGATATTTTTTCTTTCTGTCAGCAGGCTGTTTATTCAGGCTTTGGCTAAGAAAACAGTGAATTTTCTATTGATGTTGAGAAGGTTAATTTTTCAGAGTTTGATGATTAATTTCAGTTTTTTAGCTAATCATGTTCCAGGCCATTCTAATGAGACAGTTGACAGTCTTTTCTGCTTTTAGCTTAACAAGTTTTGATCCCTAATGCCAGGTGCAAAAAAAGGAGTTAGTGAGTATACTCAAAGAAGTGTGGAACATTGGAAAGCTATAGCTGCTTACTTAATTCAACAATGTTAGGCAAGCTCCACATGGAACGTGTATAGTGCAGCATTAACTTCTTTTTCCTCATTTGTGAGTTAGTTGCCAGCTCCTGAAAGGAAATGGTCAGTCATTGTGTCAGTGAGATACTTGGTGCACTCATGGATTCTTAGAGGAGCGGTCAGGTCTATTGAGGTTCACTTAGCTGAGTACAGTAAATTAGCAGACTTAATGGATTTTACAAATGCTTGGCTGGTTACTTGAATGATTAGAGGATGGCAATGAGTTAATGATCTGAGAGAGAATAGCCATTTTTCTTTAAACAAATAATCACTTAGAGTACTATTAATGTGCTTACATAACATCCCAATAACATCCTGGGTTGTTTAATAAATACCATGAAACCTTACCTCTCTGACCCACTTAAATCACTTTTCAACTGGACCATTCAGTCAGGTTTTGTGCCCAAGGAATGGAAGATGGCTACAGTCATTCTCCTGCACAGAGGATGTCCAACCACTGATCTGGGTAACTAGAGGCCCATGAGTCTTACCAGCCTCATATGTAAGGCCATGGAAAGAACCATCATGGACATGATAAATGAGACCATAGGTAACCTGAAAACATTGGAGCCTTCACAGTTCAACTTTGTTAGAGCAAGGTCATGCCTATTAAATCTGGTGAGCTTTTTTGAGAGGATCACCAAAGCACTGGATGAAGGTAAGGCTGTGCACACAGCTTACCTTGACCTTGCCAAGGCTTTTAATATAAAATCAAACTCAGACATTATAGACAAGCTCACTAAAACCCTTTTATCACCTGCTGGATAGCCAGCTGGCTCACTGATAGGACTAAGGAGGTCAAAATATGTGAGGCCACCTCAACCAAGAGGCCAGTCACTAGCAGAGGTTCAGTACTGGCCCTGCTGTTTTTGGCATCTATTTGTCTGAAATGGAGGCAAATTCTGAAGGTTTATGGCTGATTAAGTTTGCAGATGTTTGCAGTCTGGGGGTTATCCTTGAATACCCTGTAGTCACTAGCATTCTTCAAGAAGTTCTATCTCTGACTAATAAATGGTGACAAAGCCATCATATTAAACTCAGTGTTAATAAATGCATAGTTGTACCCTTTGGGAATTCCACCATCCTGGATAATTACCATATTGATAATACACCCCTAACAGCTGACCCAGTGGTCAGGGATCTGGGTATGCATATAGAGAGTAGCTTTACCTTCAACCACTACATGACCACAGTGGTGAGGAAATTCTTTTATGTTGTGGAACTTATAAGTAAGGACA
Source organism: Protopterus annectens (assembly GCF_019279795.1). Lineage (NCBI taxonomy): Eukaryota > Metazoa > Chordata > Ceratodontiformes > Protopteridae > Protopterus > Protopterus annectens. The sequence goes on from NC_056745.1 coordinate 1,011,415,751, forward strand.
TGGGCTCTAGGTCCAAAGAGGTCATTAGCCCACTATAATCTGGCCTTATCAGACCATTCACAGAGAACAATGCTCCATTTGGTTTGTACCTGACCAGGCATGTGCAGCAACTAGTGCAACCTCAGAGGTTTCTTACAAAAATGAATACAATGTGTAACAAAACTGACTTATACAGAGTACTTTAAAGCCCTTTCCATCTACTCAGTCTTCTACAGATTGCTGAGGGGTGATCTATGCCTGGCTTGCAAGGCATCTGCAAACCTCACATGTATAAATCTCCTACATATTTGTAAGTCAAAGAGTACTGGAAATACAAGGTCTAGGGACCTGAATTTTGTCTGTGACTTAAACTGAACATGCTGATCAGACCGATATATGTCCCAGAGAATGCACCTACTATGGAACAGGCTTCCCACCCATGTGAAGCTGAATTCATCTATTACCTAGTTTAAGTGCAACCTAGACAAGTGGATGAGGAATAAGAAATTTACACTGGGCCTGGCACCCATGTCTTTTACAGACAGAGGTAGCCTAGAAATGCCTGGTTCTCAATGTCCTATGGATATGGGACATCATTATTATTTTGGGAAAACTTGGCTAGGCTTAGAAAGCCCCCCCCCCCAATTGTTAGCTTAGTAACAGTCTTTGAATCTGTAAGTTGACAGCAAGTCAGTTACTGTACACTGGTTGGGCTGCTTTGGCAGTGTTTATGTATACCTGGGCTTTTAGGGTTGTGGATTGCTGGGCACCCAATTAGGAGAGGCTTATGTATCACACATTTGGATATGGTGATATGGTTGTGTCATTCACAAACAGTCCAACAATGTAAAGAGCATCAGTTAGTGCTGCATAGGAATCTCAATAGGTCAATATGCCTGGTTGCACTGTAAGCTTGGACACTATTTTTCATTCAGAAGATGGCAGGATTGAACTGGCAACTCAAGTTGTGTGAGTCGAAAGGGGGACACTGGAGAGTCAAGGCATTATGGGAGACAGGTTTATGGCTCACTGGAAAAGCCTCTGACTTAGCTGAGGAAGAGAAACTGGTGGAGCTTATATGAAGAGTTGGGAAATGGTCATCTAGACCTTTTTTATCTTATATAAGATAGCCAGGGGCTTTTTGCAAGTGGTGTAATATTTGTTTTTATTTTTCAGGGAAAAATAACACTGTCGTGTTGGGATACTTTTTTATTTTCCAGGCAACGAGGCGAGCATTAATCAGGCCTGTGAGTAGCATGTTGGATCTGGACCATGGAAGGTGGAAGGTATCTTGCCATGGCTTCAGAGAATTATAGTAGCAACATTTAATGTTTACATTTGAGGAGATAGAGGCAACATTAGGCATCACCTGCATATTAGTAATCAATTTTGGGGGAAATCATTCGTATTGGACTCTGAAATGGAAACATTTGGCTCAGATTGTTAGTGATTTTGTAGGACTGAAACAGCAGTTTCTGCTGATGGCTATGGTATAGTCAGAGATTATACCTAGACTGGTATGGAGGCAAGTGGATAAATATATGGGACTGGAAAGGGTCAGGTGTTTTTTAAATCATAAAGTGGTGAGGTATTTAAGCAGGCTGTGTTTGCATGTACCTGATTAGAGGGATTTTGATGATAGGGATGTGAGCTGGTGCAGAATGAATGGAGTTCCCTTAAGTGACCTACATTTGGATTTGTTTAACATGGGTTTTTCACTACTTTTGCAAGATTTGCTTAGAAGGGGTTGTAGGAAAAGGGGGAAATAGCCTGCTGTGACAGGCTGATGGGCACAGTAAGAAAGGTTTGGGCTGGAACCCCTCTCCTGTTCCTTTTTGGTGGTTGGTGTACTGCAATTCTGAAGTAAGCAGTGGTACACAGCTTCAAAAGCTTAGTTTGTTTGATTAGACTGAGTAGTGGGATTTAACATGGCTTGTATTTGGGGGATGTATGGTGAACATTCTCCACACTGCCAACACAAAACTTTATTATGTTATTGGATGTTTGTAATTCTGATGAGCACTTATGAGTGATGTTTATGGCTATAAATCTGTTCATAATGGCAATTTTTGGTGTTTTTTTAAGGTAGTTTATAGACAAATAGATCATAGTGTGCAAAGTGCACTATATACAGACCTCCCACTGACTCTACTAAAGAACATGTGCACAATCATTGCAATGAATAGTGAGGAGCTTCCATAAGAAATGTAAACAAGATTCTAAGCCTGACATTCCACTATTGGCAACAGCCACATATCTTGTGAATTTGATAGGAATTTGCCAATGTAAATTGCTTATATAGGGTCAAAATAAGAGACATTTCAGTTATGTTAAAAATAATTAATGACAGCTGTGGTATGGTTATTTAGTCAAAATGTAGTGAAATATCTAAGGAACTCACCCTTATGGATGTGTAACAAGTTGTGGTAGGGTGAAGAAAGGGCTACATAAGGAAAAGCCTAATTGTGTAGCAAGATAAGTCCATTCACATCACAGGGCACCTGAATATTTAGATAAGAAGCTAATATTTTAATTGATTAAGGTTATGATACCATAGGAAGGGAATTCAGTGCATGTCAGCATGAAAACAGATAGACAACCAGGGAAATTCTTTCCATCATGGGCTTCTCCTATTCACCAATGAATAGCATGCTAACGAACCAAGATATCCTTTGTCTTCATAGCTCTTTTTTGACTCTTAGAAATTTCAAAGCAAAAATAACTTGACAAATATTGAAGATAAAGTAGTTAATCTAGAAGTCATTTGCTATTTGAAGGATGTTGCTACAGTATAACCAAAACATTGTATACATATATAAAAAGGTATTTCATAAATCACATATTTTTGTTGTTATTTCTATTGCAGATCAGATGAGAGAGTTCATAGTGTATCATAGATTTAACAGATCACTTAAAGACCAGAACGACTTATTCATACAATAGTAATTATTACTAATATTGAATCTATTATAATAAGAAACTACAACTTCAATGCCTGCTTCCAAAAATGAAGACTTTTTAAGATAAAACTTCAGTTCTGATCAATCAACAAAACCAGAATACTTATCTGAACTGAATACTGTTTGAAAAGTGGCTTGACAAAATACTTGACAATGGGTATGTATTCCACAATCTAACTTACTGGGTCAGTCAAATATTTTTTTAACAAATAAATCCATAATCTAAAACCCAGTATAGGATTACTTCACTGTTATTGTCCTAACAAAAGCAGGCTAGTTTTGCTCTTCTCCTGCAAACTAAGAATATAAATAAACTCAATCAAAATTAAATCTTGCTTCTTGCACTTAGCAAACAAAAAGTATAGTGCTATAAATTAAATAAGTTCAGAAACAAATTGGTGTACTCTCTTAACGACTCATAATAAAGCTTCTCACGATGCATCCAATGACTTTAGCCATATTATCAACTACTACTTTCTTAATTTCATCACTCTCTGATATAGATCTGTGCTGCAATTGAAACCACAAAATCATTAATACATCAGGTGGGATAAAGAAGCTTTAACAACATTAAAATTAATCCAAGCCTACTGAATAAATCCAGATTAAATTACAAGATCTCATTATAACATCAATTTGGTATAAAATATTGGAGTGTAATAGGCATGCTTTCCTTACATATGTTAGAAAAATAAATGACAAATTTATCAGTGTAGCATGTAGCTAAAAACAAAGAAGTGATCTCGGACAGAAAGGCATGGTGTCTGCATGTGCCATTAGGTATTCCAGGCTGAATTGTGGCTCAGTCATCAGAGTGCCAACCAGGATTGAAAGGAATGATTGTTCAATGCCTATGTGCGTTCATCAATGAAGTGTGAGTGTTCACAATTTGCTTTCTTAGGCCCATAGGTTCATAAGATGTTAGTAAATTGTAGGCTTATGTAATTTTTTAGAACTTTAGGCAAGTAAACAAGTAAAATTATAATATATTTGCTACCCTATTCAAGAAACTTATTACCACATTTTCACTTATCAATCCTAGATTTGATGGTTGTCAGGGTATTATTATATTCAGTATATAGGTATAGTCAGTTCCACAAATACAGAACACATTGGGTTAGATATCTATCTAGGTTAAACTCCATGGAATCAGGAGTTACCTTTTGACAGACTGAATCTTGTGAGTAATTTGCAGTAGGAAGCCAAACAAGCTAGTGTTGAAAGGAGTGCACATATGCTCACCCTATGTCACTCATTTGCATATGAGGTGGAGGTACAGTGTAAGATGATGACAAGGCAAAGATGAAGACAATAACAAAATTAACGAGATAAATGGTGTGCAAATTCCATGAAAATCAAGGATAAAAACATGAGAGTTATAAGTGCAGGTCAGATGTCTACTATATTGTGAATGATTAAATTATTCCTAAAATAATATAAAACAATAACATAAAAGTCCAACTGCATGGATCCTAATAACATAACCAGTACTTTTCTACTTAGAAACAAATACATTTTAATCAAGACACCATCACATCTGTCAAAGAAAATCTTACAAAATGTATATGTTGCATCTTTCTTGTGTCAGTCTGTGATTGTTCTGACACAGAAGGATGTGGGTCATGTCAAAATAATATTAGACCTATCAGCCTGACCCATGTTCTGTCCAGACGGATGAAATATAGCACTGTGGAGCTGATTTGGTACAAAATAGGTTCGCATATTTTTTCACAATATGGAAAAGTGGCTTTGTTATTGCAACATAAAGTTTCTGAACTTGGTGGCATTTTTTAAAGAATTAACTTCTGAAGTCATTGATAAGCTTGCTGTGTCTAAGATTTATTTACATATCGCCAAAATCCTTGCTCTCATTCCTCATAATGAAATTATAGCTTAAAAACACTAACTATATGGCCCTGGATGGGTAAAGCTCTATGACCCAGACTATTGCAGTTTAATTAAATATAAATACAGACATCATTTAATGCTCATGTTAACCCATTTCTACCATAAAATGACTATATACATGTATGTGTGTGTGTGTGTGTGTGTGTGTGTGTGTGTGTGTGTGTGTGTGTGTGTGTGTGTGTGTGTGTGTGTGTGTGTGTGTGTGTGTATGGGTCTATATTAGAAACCCGAAAAGACTAAATCCCGACGGTATGTACATCGACACATAAAGGTCGATGTACATACAAAGCGAAACATGTAAATGGCGAAAATCAAAATGCCGAACGTGTTTTGTAATCAAAACGTGTCAAACAGGTAAGCAAAATAAAAAATAAACATTAATTTACGGGGGCAAGCCCCTGCACCCCCCATGTGGGGGGCTTCACCCCCCACCCCCTACTTAAATATACCAACTCTGATACCGCACTACAGTGGGGATAAGGACATATTTCCTTATCCCCAACATCACGCTGCTGGCTAAAAGACATGTTTGGCGTTTTGAATTTTGCCATTTATGTGTTTCGCTTTGTATGTACATTGTCCTTTATGTGTCGATGTACATACATTCGACATTTAGCCTTTTTGTGTTTCTAATATGTAACCATGTGTGTGTGTATGTGTGTGTGTGTGTGTGTGTGTGTGTGTGTGTGTGTGTATATCTATATATATATATATATATATATATATATATATATATATATATATATATATATATATATATATATATATAGTTATTTGTCATTTGTTAACCGGGTTAGTCCAGCTGAGGCAAAGGCCCATTTTCAGTGGAGACCCGAGGAGAAAACCTCCAGAAAAAAAAAATTAACAATAATTTAGCATGCATATATTCAAAATCAATAAAATTACAAAGTTATATCAAACATTGAAAAGGTAAGGAATATGGGTAATATTGTTGCACATATTTACAGTAACAGAAGTTACATGAAAAGTATATACAAGAATAAAATGCTAAGTGAACAGCATATACATATATATATATATATATATATATATATATATATATATATATATATATATATATATATATATATATATATAGGAATACATAACTATGGATGAACATTCACAAGATTGACAATCAAAATATCTTCATAATAATATCAAAATAATATATTGACAATTCAGTCAAAAGTATATTTCATTAATGAGAAGTAAAAACAAGTATGGATAACACAATTATAAAAGATTGATACTTATTTAATTGACATTAAAATAACAAACCAGAATGTATGTATGAGTTTTTATTATATAAACTTGAAAGATGGTAATTTTGCCATTGTGACCAAATGATACATATACCCCGGGATTCATGAAGCTTGCGCCAGGTGCAGGAGTAGCATTGGTGATCTAACGCCAAATATGGCCGCCGAGCGATTCAGGTACAAGCTGTTTCCACGTGCACTACCAGCATATGCCAGAGCTGCTCAGCTCCCAGCGCATGTATGCTAATTATCCCATGCGCAGCAGTGTAGCATGCAAATGAAGGTATATAGCGATTCATGAAGTGGTGCAGGTGTAGCGTAAGCATGCAGAAATGTAAAACAAAAAAAAAACGGTTTACATTTTTTCAGACATAAAATCGGAGCTATGAAAGCAGACCAAACTTACGTATTATAATGTTAATATATGCCAATGGCTAAATATATAGCCAATGGCATAAAAAAACATGCACAACACATAAAAAATAACATTTAATGTCATGGCCACACTAATGCAAGGTAAAATCACAGTGCATCGGTGCGGAAACGGAATCACAATGAAAATATATTTATATGTCATAAAACTGCAATGTAACACAATTCATGAATTCCACATAATAGTCAATGGCACACATGCTACACCACAACCATGGTGCAAGGGTTGCTAAGGGTCTGTGACAGTGTTCTGCGCTGTAACTAGGAATTAGTAGTCAATGCCATGCAAATGAGTCAAGTAATACTGAATTGCAAAATCCCCACCAGCGTAAGGATGTACCACACAGAGTAGCGGTACAACACCGAGGTGTGGCCTGAAGATAAACATGACTTCAAGAGAGGGGTGCGCCACCTTAACTGTAAGCACATTGGAGCATTGCTAATCCAGGTTGCCTGATGCTAAGCAAAGCCACAGGATTGGGGTGTGGAAGTAGCCATAGCTACATAAAGGTGGAGGAGTGTCAATATTCACCAAGGATATTCACACCACCAGGCTATTTGGCCAACACAATGTGTCTGAAATTCTCCAAGTGCAACTAACACTAGGTAAGACTGCAATCCAAATTGTAGCTTGCTACAGATCCCCCACCATACCCCAAGATTCTCACTACACCTTTCTAAACATACTGGAAAATATTAAGATAGAACCAAACACCCTAATACTGGGTGATTTTAACTACCCTGCCATTAACTGGGAAAACTACTCATGTCCCAACACCTTTAGCATAGCGGTTCTTGGAATTCATAAATTCCAGCGCCCTGGATCAACTAATCCATAGTCCCAACAGGGCTCCAATATCCTAGACCTGGTCATTACCAACATGGGAAATCAATGCTCCATACCTATAGTCACCCCTTGTTAGTCAGGGTCTGACCATAAGCTAATCACCCTTAACATCCACATCCCACCCCACCCCCAGTAAAGAAACCACCATAAAAACTTCTCCAAAGCCAACTTCATGCTACTCAAGTCAGAAGTGACAAA